>NC_142493.1:28778586-29384821 GCF_965113065.1 Corylus avellana
TGTAAAAGAGATAATTTGATTTGGTTGATAACATAAGCACTGCTTATCATATAAGCAGATTATCTTCAAAATCCCAAGACTGAAGTAAAAGTATCATGAAAATTTGGGTCGGGTACCTGCTATGCCACTTGCCTAAAAAACACAGCTTACATGAGTTGCTTACTAAGAACTTAGGAGACAAGAAACATAACTAAAGGCAAGATTGGTCCCCCTCTCATTGGAAGAAGACGATGCACAACAGCACATGTAAACTAGTTAAGAAATGTTCCTTTTGGTTTTTTTTTTTTCTATGAAAGAATACAAAGGGTCTGTTTGGGTGTGCGTTTGAGGGGCTTAAAAGTGTGTTTAACACTCAAAAAGTCCGCTTGAATAAAACAATACTCGTTTGATAAAAAAATACTGAAAGCGCTTGTAAGTGTCCAAAAAGCCTAAAAATTGCCAAAATCCACTTTTGGCAAAAGCTTAAAAATGAAGCTTTTGCCGAAAAGCACTTTTAGACTTAAAAACTCTTTTCTCAAATGCAATCTCAAACAGACTCTAACAAGATTGACTAAATTTCATCAATTGAAATAAATAAGGACAATGCAATTATTATAGTACTAATTGAAACAAATAAGAACAGGACAATTTTAATAGCATTTTTCCTACTATATTTTCCAATTTTTGGAGGTCTAATGCATATGCCTTTGACAAATAAAATTGGAAAGGTTACCATGTTCAAGTAGTTGATCTGCAGAAGGCAACACGCTACCACAACCACAGTGAAAAACCATGTCTGGAAGTAAGTAAATTGATTCATTCCTGAAAATGTAAGCTTCAAAGCGATCCCCACTGCCTTGACACACATAACCTACAAATGAAAAAGGAACAAAGTCAGAACTACAGGGAGCAGAGTCAAAGTTATAATTTGTACAAAAACTTTGTAAGATAATAATAAACAGACCGTGAGAGAGCCCATGAGAGAACAAATTCCAATGTACACCACCATATGTGTTTGCCCATAGCGTGGGACATACCGAAAAATGAGAACACCAACCAGAATCACGACCAAGCAAGTGTAAACAATGAATCCTGTAAATAACAAAAACATGTTTGGTGAACCCAGTGGAGTCACGACAACAGAGAATAATGTACAGACAAATGATTATGTAATACTGTTTTATTTGAGCTCATCAAGATCAACCCCTCGACATACTATAACATCTTATAGAAATAAAGGTATTTTCTTGAATTAGTTTTCCGCACAATTGCATTTTACTTATAACATGCAATATATAGACAAGAAGTGAGATTACAAAATCAAAACATAAATGGAAACTCATGGAGTTTGTGTTTTGTTGCGTGGCTGATTCTTGTCTAGTTTCTAAAAGTGTTACGTATTTAACAAAACATGTGCTTTTCACATGCTAAGAAATACTTGACACTTCTAAAAACTGGGTCAGAAAAAAATCATCTAGATTAGTTTGGAAGAAATTTGTATGCATCTTCATTTATTAGAATCGTTTTTGTTAGATTTTGATAAATGGGGTTTGCTATATTTTTCTAAAAGATGAATAGAGCTTGGATTGGTTTTGAGAAGGTGCCTCCAGGCACTCTTAAGAACAAGATTCATGGGTGTGCTTCTTTCCTCTTCTTAGCCAAGTTTCATATTTTATTTTTCTTTACCCACGACGACGCTTGCATTTTTCTAATCTTCCGTTTATTTTAGTTAGTTATTCACAGCTCATTTAAAAAAAAAAAAATTATGCACATTACACGGACAAAATAACCAGAAAACTCCAAACAGAATATAAAACCAAGCAACAAAAAGATTAGTTATTCTCAAATACCTGGCTCTGTAGCGAGATGCCACACTTCCTTAACAGAATGAATATTTTTCTCCTGAGGAGCATGCAAGACAATACTTACAGAGCCAACCACACAGAGAACACATCCCAGCACTCCAAAGACATGCAATTTCTCCTCTAAAATAAAATGAGCTAGCACTGCACTGAATAGTGACATTTTCTTAGTGTTATTTATATGAAAAGAATATCAAAATCCTCTCTTAAATCTACTAAATGCAATTCAAAATTAAGACCCACCTGAAAATAATACTTAAAGCTCCCAAGGGGGTTACAAGAATTGCAGGCGCATATGCATAAGCAGCAAAATTCGCTATCTCCCCAATAATCACTGTAAGAGAGTTAAATTCATCATTACAATGTAGCAACTCCAAAGAAATAATTTCCTCAGGGAACCCCACAAGCTAAAAGCAACAGGAGAGAATAATAAATGAGCACAAAACTGTATGATTTTGTAAGACCCTGATGGTGATATGCTGCAGACAGATCATAGCAGCTAGCACAGGCATATAATCCAGGGATGTGCCTTTCTGGATAGCAAGTGGCATTTTTTGAAAGCAATCAAGAGATTATTCAAAAGAACACCTAGCAAGTTATTATATTCCCTTGAAGCTCTACACAGATTATTCTATTTTTAATTTTTCCTTTTTTCCCTGCATAGTCCCTGCGCTTTACTAAAACATACTGCACCAATGCTCTCAAATTCTTAATCTCAGGAGATTATATCTTCAGCATAGATTGGCTGCTTCCTGTAGCTCCCAAAAAATCCTCATTAATAATGTGTGAAAACTCAGTATGAAAAATCAGACTTCATCAAGACTTGCCCGCTCATTGTGAAAAAGAAGGGCAAAAATAAAATAGCCATCCACTAAGTTGAAATCCTTATCATTATGCAAGGTTCATGTCTAGTGACACATCAGACAAGCCCCTCACAAGTCACAAGTATCACCCTAATGCAGATCCAAACACTGACATCACAGTTCTTCTCTTTCATAGGAGTGAAACAGGATAGGTTTTATCAAGACATGTTTGCTATTTGTCTCATATTCCACAAAAATGAGGAACAACAACCACTTGAAAAAAAAAAAAATCCCCTACTTAGTTGCCTTACTACAAAGCAGACCATCCAGAGATCAAGAGCAAAATGATTCAAAGAATACATTTGATTCCAATCTGCCTTGCTTCAACCACTCAAGCCATTGAATCTCAATTTAACTCTAAATATTGAGAATACATAAGTTTTTAGAAAGCTTCTTTTTTGTTTGAAAAATTACACTTACTCCCTTCAAACTAACACAATTTGCAATGTCCTCAAGCTAAATAATGTATCAATGTCCCCCAAATAAATAAATAAATATATATATATATATATATATATATATATATATATATATATATATATATATATATCCTTAATAAAAAAAACAAATTCAAAATTTTTTTTTTTTAGAAAAAAAAAATATGTAGATGCAGTGACAGCCCCAACAAGAGTAACCAAAATGAATGAAAATGAGTTAATAAACTGCTGCGAGTCAAGTTGGGTCACACGCCATTTAAGTAGGTTGTATTAGGGTTAAGGAGACTAACTGGTTTAATTAATTCGGCCTGGCCTACATAATTTTATAGTTATACCTTAACACGCAAACACAAATTGTCACCTCTAAGTTAAAGCATCACATCAAGCCCCTCTTGGATCTAAAAGCTTGATAACAACTTAGGACTTCTGAAGTATATATAGTTAGTAACACCTTAAAACCATTACAATGAAAAAGACAAAACAAGAAGAGACCCAAATCTAAACTACTTGAGCTTAGTTGCACACAACTCTGTTCACCAAAATCAGCTCTATCTGGTGACAGGTTCTATATGAATGTCATTGAGAACGCCTGCTAATATAGAGTTGCAAATATTTGGTACCCATATTCGTGAAGTATTCAAACACTAAACATGAAACAATTTGGCTTCATAGAAAAAGAATAAACAGAAAGCTACGAGGCTGATTTTTTTGATTGAGAGAAAATTACAAAAGATCATTCAGATTGAAGTTTACGAATTACTTACTTGTTATCATTCCAACCCACCACCAAGGTTCATACAAGTACGTGTACCCTCCCGATCCTGATCACAATACAGTAAAAAGAAAATCTATCATTGTCAGCAAAATGCTACTTATTCAATTGTCTGCATATACAAAACAAACTTACATGCGAAGAACATATATAGGAAATTACATATACACATGCACACATGCATATATATATATATTTGTTTTTGCTTTTTGGGTAATCTATAAATACATTAAAAATAACAAAAAGAAACAAAATTGAAAAAGAAGGAAAGGGATATTGAACCTGCTCTAGTTCCTGTAGTCCCAGCTTTTTTAAGACCTTTCTTCTTGATAATGAAGCTAGACCCAATAAAAATGCTTGATGAGACGGCCAAAACAAGTCCATGGACATTGTCGGATGATATCCCCATTGATCAGAAAAGATAATAGACGAAAAAATAAATCTTGCAGGGCCAAGATATCCAATCCAAGTAATCCCTGTCAAATCCGATAAAGCCAATCACCAACACAATCCCAAAAAGACACAAAGACAAACACATGATACACAAATACATAGGTGCATATATATATATATATATATCACACGCCACGACTCAGGAGGGTTTTTTAACATAGTACTACCCTTGTTCCCAGATGTCAACCCGCTACACGTAAAGAATCTGTTGGCTCAATTGTTTTTTTTTTTTTTTTTGTTTACATATATAGCCCAACAAAAAAAATTGAACGAAAAAATAAATGAAAGAAACATAGAAATTGAATCCAGAACTATACCTTCTTGGCACACTGCAAAACGGGAATGGGGCTAAAATCCCATCTCCATGATCATTTCAAGAATCGATTGGTTTGGTTGGTCTAATTCATTTAACAAACAAAAAAAATCAACTGGTTTAAATCCGATGACGATGCTAGTTGATGATGTTTGATAGGTTTTAGGTTATATGTTCATGGGGAGAGAGACACAGAGAGAGAGAGAGAGAGAGAGAGAGAGAGAGAGGGTGTTTGAGATCGGAGGCGGATAGATACAACGTTAAAAGTCCGTTACATTGCGTATCAGAAACGAATGAAAAACATAACAAAACTTTAAGATGGCCTCCGAATATCCCGCCTTCTCCCTTCAAGCCTTACATTAATTAATGTTGCCGGTGCATGTTCTTTTTACATATTTCCCGTTATGTCCACTTAAATTCTAATTGCTCAAGGAAATTTAAAAAACACTATTATAGAGGATAGGCCCATTAACCATCCTAAATGTCCCTGATCAAGAGGAATGACATTATTCTTTCTTGTAACTTTCATTTAATTATGGTGTTCGGCTTGTCTCATGTGACATTTTCTTGTTGCAAAAATAAATTTTGCTGAGGACAATGTTCACGTTTATTTTTGCACAAAACTAGAGGAATTTTTCTTTTTTCTTTTTTTTTTTAAAGCAAATAAGGGAAAAGTTACATGCACGAGATCGAGGATATTTAATAATAAAAGAGATGGATATTGGGTAATTACCAATAATATGAATATTTTCATGGAACTCGCCTTTAGATTATGAGAAATGTTACAAACATACTTTTACTCTCACACTGCCAAGTGCATATACTACGACAGTGAAAATTACTATTAAATTCTAAAAGATAGTTAAAAGTTTTTGATTATTTTAAAATCTAGTAAAAAAATGAGTTTCGGATTGACGGGGTAAATGAGATCGGATTAACATGAATTTCATCACACCTGATAAATATATGGAGAAGATATAATCCAATAAGGACTTACAAATATTAATCTAATCGAAATTGTTGGTTTAGTGTAAAGAATTACATCATGTGTAACTCTAGAGATTTTAGATTTTGATAAGGATTAATGTAAAATTTCGCATGAGATTTATTATTGACAAGTGACAACCCGTATATTAATTATAATATTCTTACTTACTATAACTTTAGAAGAAAGGAAAAAACTTTATAACAAAAATATCCATCCGCTTTTTAAAGTCTAAGCAAGTATAGAAAAGCCATCAAATATGGCATGTTCATCACCTCCATAGCTAGATGCCAAAAAGCACATGGATATGGCTTCTTCTTCTTCTTTTTTTCTTTTTTTTTTCTAATAGCACATGGATATGGCTTCTTCTTCTTCTTTTTTTCTTTTTTTTTTTTTTTTTTCTAATAGCACATGGATATGGCTTGTGTACCCATTAATGTCTTTTTCCCTTTCTTTGTTTTTAACTGAATAAGAAAAAGGGTTATAGGGGATGATCTTTTCTACTTATGATCAGAAAGAAATAATAAATTAGTGATGCTAAAATCGAAAATAGGGTGAGCTCCTCAACAGCATACCCAAAACAAACTAAAACGCATAAATAATTACAATGAGGAATGCTAGGCTTACAAACAAATTTTACAAAAAAAAATTTACAAACTGATATAGTACAACATGATTGGATATAAGATAAGTTCAAATTTTGAAAAATCTAATCATGTTGTGTCACATCAATTTGTACAATTTTTTCTGTAAAATTTGTTTATAAGCCTAGCACTCCTCAATTACAATAGTTAGAAAATTAGTTGAACAATGTCTTTTTCCTTTGAATGGTATAAATGGATGTCGTTGCGTGTGAGGTCCTGAAAATAAATGCTTGCATTTTCTTTGTGTAAAAATGGTAAGCAAGAAAACCAATGGTCCAATGCCACCCATGTGTCCGGCTTTTGGAACAACCTTCATTCTTAAAGCTTGCTTGAGATTGTATTGAGAAATACAGCTTTTGTCTATAGAAAAAACATTATTTTCAAGCTGTTTGAGAGCAAAAAAAAGAAAAAAGAAAAACAAAACAAAAAACAACAAACAAAAACAAAACAAAAAATATTTTTAAGTTTTTTACAAATATACCCTTTTTTGCTTGGTACAACATTTTTATGCACTAAAATTAATTTTTAAACCTCTTAACCCAATTTCAAAATGCTCTTACTTTACCAACAGAGTTTTATTAAAAACATTACAATTCTCAAAATCCCAACCCCCCTAAATATTTTAAGAGTCGTCCCAATTTAGCCCAACTCGTCCAAGCTACTTTTGACTCAATTTCCTTGTGTCCCCGTCATAATACAAGCATCATTGAGTTAATATCCTTACATATAGATTTTAACAATTGAAACACACTTGTACTATATGTTCTAATTTATTAGACTCGCATACGACTATTATACAACTATAATAATGTTGTAGTGAATATTATCTTTTGATTTTTATTTTTACAATACATTGTTGATCTAAAGGTTGTTTTTAATTGACACATCATCATAATTGTATAATAGTAGTATGAAAGTCTACTAAATAACATTATTCATATTATAATAACTTGGGATTATTGTTTTGAGTATAATATATTTTGGTGCTTGTGACAAATTTGTTTCCTTGTAGCCATTAAGTTTGCTCCAAATCCAATCCTTTATGCTTTTCAAGGTTGGAGTTTTTTATTTGCCAACTACAGCCAAAAACCCCAGACACTTCTTATAACTACTAGTTGATTGTACCTTGCCAAGGACCTAGGTCATCCTATTGTTTGACATTGTAAGTTTGTAACAAATAAATTCCTATAGTTTCAAAATGAACTTATAATTCTATGTGGTATGCCTTGTAACAAAAGGATTTATCCGAACAAATTATGTCAAATTTTCATATAAAGTTTATGAATTTGTAATTTTACCTTTAAAAAAAAAAACTAAAAATGAAAATAATTGGTTTAAGAGTAGTTGGCTACTAACTTTACCCGTTTTAGAGGTGACCAATTGTTAGGAAATTAGGCGCCGCTAATTCCTCTCTAGGATTTTTGGATCAAATCTGTCAAGAAAACAACAACACATAAGTACGGTAAATAGTATTTTACCAAAGATACAGCTCGGTACGTTCCCAGGTAAGATTGGAGGAGTCACACCGGTCTCACTTAAAATCCAATATTTCCTAGACAGAACATGCACGTGTATTTTTTATTAATACTATAAACACGCACAAACATACACAAGACAAGAAATTTATACGTGGTTCGGCCAATACTGCGTACATCCACCAAGTTGCAGAGATTTCACTACTTTAGGATAAAATAACGGGGAGACTTTACAAGAGATATTTTAGAAAGAGATTACACAAAACTCTTATATGTTGTGATTTGCAATTCTTATATGCCTAACACTAGACTTATCTCTCTATATCTTTTTTTTCTCAACCTTTCCTTCTTTTTCTCTCTCTATATTCTTCTTGTCTTAGCACAATTAAACATTGAAGCTTGATGCTCCTTATATAGATATAGAAGGGTTGGTGAGAAAACATGAAAGTCCATGGTTGGTGCAACAACCATGCACTATTCCTTCGACAGCTTGGTTGGTGCAATAACCTTTCACTATTCCTTTGACGACTTGGTTGGTGAAACTCCACCAACCATTTGACACATATGGGATTCATGGCTTGATTAATTAAATGCAATTTCCAACACCAACCACCCTCAATACCTTTTGGGGTGGATCAACCACCCCAAAACCGACTTATAGGGATGTTCGACCACCCTCACACCAATTTTTATTTTTATCATATTCTATTTGAGTGTGAATTTATAATACGGATTTTTTTGAAACAACAAAGATAATTTGATTTTGAGATGACAACGATTTGCTTGTCACAACATCAAATCACACGACCAATTTAACAATTTGTTTTCTAAAAATGGTTTAATAATATGTAAAACAGAATGGCAGTTAAAAGAGTTAAAATTGCTGAACTCTGCGCTTAGATTATAATTAATTTAGATTATCAGAAAGATTATCAACTTCCTCTTCAGTGTACCAGTACAGATGGATTATGGGTTTTGTATGTAATTACATTTGTTCAAATAATTTATAATTCTATTTTATTAAATTTCAATTATTGTGCCCTAATTAGACACTGATTTTGCAGTCACGTGAATTTCTTTTTGCAAAGCCTTTTACAATTTTCTCTTTTTCCCTTCCCCCAACTTGCAAAACGCAATATCCCAAATCCAATATAATCCCCAAACCCAGTCGCGACCTACCAACAGACCCCAGACCCAAACTTCGCAGTCAGAGACCGCAGCAGGTATTTACGTTATCTTTCCACTTGTTTTATTCTTCGCATCATATATTCTCTGCGTTATCTCTCTATGAGCAAATTTATCAAACAGATTCTAAACAAATTTCATTGTCCCTCGTTTGGTTGCTGAGGAAATCTAAGAAAACTCATAAAGAAAAACCCAACCCCGTCGGTTTTTATTCTCTCACAATAATTTGGAAACTACTCTATGATTTGTCAGTTACTTCCTAGAATCTAAAATTGAATATTTGTTTCTTCATCTTCCGCAAAATTTTCGGTGACCAAACAGGGATCTGTAAGCTAGGTTTTCTGAAGTTCTTTTAGGACGCAAATGTTTGTAATAATGCCTCGTAATTTTGTTGGATCTGCTCTGAATTTTGATTATTGTGCGTTGATTCTGAGAAATTTCTTCTTCTTTTTTGGTATAGTTTTAGGGTTTTGAAGGCTTTGATTCGAAGAACGGTATTAATGGAGGTTTTGGTTGATTGATTGACTATATTAGGGTTTTGGCATTCTGAGTATTGAAAAGTTTAAGGGTTTGTGTGAGTTCCAGTAGTGCGTGGAAGTTGAGGTTTAATGGCGGATCGGAATACTGCGCTTGCTAAGCCTATATGGATGAAGCAAGCAGAAGAGGCGAAGCTCAAGAGTGAAGCTGAGAAAGCCGCAGCTGCAAAAGCTGCTTTCGAAGCCACATTCAAAGATGTAGAGAAAAATCGTGAAAAAGAACCGGCTTTGTCTGATAGTGAATCCGAAGAAGCTGAGGACTTGGCAAACAAGCCGATTGGGCCGGTGGACCCTGCAAAGTGCACAGCAGCTGGGGCTGGCATAGCGGGTGGCACGGCGTGTGCCCCATCTTCATTTATGGTGGTAACGAAAGATGCAGATGGGAGGAAGGTGTCCAATGGAGGTGCACAGATTAAGGTGAAGGTGTCACCCGGAGTGGGTGTTGGAGGATCGGAGCAAGAAGGGATTGTGAAGGATATGAGTGATGGGACGTATACGGTTTCTTATGTGGTGCCAAAGAGAGGGAATTATATGGTGAATGTTGAGTGCAATGGGAAACCCATCATGGGTAGCCCGTTCCCAGTGTTCTTCAGTGCAGGTACTCATGTTTATAATTTACCGTATTTATATGTGAATACTTTCTTTGTCGTGCATAACCTGAGTTTGTGAATTATTTTGAATGTTATTAACTCAAATCCGATTTGTATGATTAAATTACACATTATGCATCACCTAATTGTGAGTGTATAGAATGCTGTGAGTAATCTGTAGTTTATTACTCAAATGAACATACTAAAGCAATTGTTTTTAAGCACAAGAGTAACTAAACAAAAGTTTGAAGGCTAAATATCCTTAAATCACAGAAAAGGGAGCTCCTGCAGAGAGGGGAAGAGGTGGAATGCTTCTTGATAGATGGTTAACGATTTTAAAATGAGGAATTTGTTTTTTTAATAATTAATAAACCAATCTCATTGAAAGCGTAAGGCGCCCCTAAGTACACAAGAAGTATATAAAATGAATCACCTAACTAGAAAGAGTAGGGGTGAAATAGCGGTTGCGGTTAGTGGCTAAAACCGCTAACTGCAACCGCCTGGTTAGCGGTTAACCGCTTTGGGATAACCGCTTTTTTCTAACCGCTTTTTTGGGCTTTTTTTTGGGCTTTTTTCTTTGGACTGATTTTGGGCCGGTTTTGGACCGGTTTTGGGCTCACTTTAAACTTTTTTTTTGTTCATTTTAAACTTCTTTTTTTTTTGTTCATTTTCATTTTCATGGCCATTTTAGCATTAAAAATTGTTATATACCAAAATCTTGTTGGCCACCTTCTACAAAATCTACACATCATATAATATACAAATAAAATTACAACAAAATCATCACTTCACTTGTAGTCTTATACATAAACTCAAACAAGTTCATAAACTCATAAACTTGCACATATAAATAAAATAAAACACAAATAAGTTCATAAACTCGCAAGCAACCAAAAAAACCAACATGGTTAAACTTGAAGCTTGAGGCCCATTTCAATCAACAAAAAAAAGTTCATAAACTCACGACTTATTGTTATTATATATATATAATATAAATATATATTATATTTAAAAAAAAAAGCGGTTAGCGGATTTCCAAAACCCACTAACCGCTAACCGCAACTGCCTAGGTGGTTAGCGGTTTTTACTAACCGCTTTCAAAGCGGTTAGGCGGTTAGGCGGTTAACGGTTATAGCGGTTAGCGGCGGTATTAAATTTCACCCCTAAGAAAGAGCATAAAATGAGGAAAATTGTTGTCTTTAACTTCCTAATAATGGCATTGCTCTATGCTCTGTTAGCTACATATCAAACCTATTTACTTTACATATAGATTTACTTACTAGTCATCTTCCCAAGTGGCTAACTTCTAAAAATTGATTTGTTGTCGTACAGGTTCTAGCACTGGAGGACTGCTGGGTTTGGCTCCTGCCTCTACATTCCCAAATCTAGTTAATCAAACCATGCCCAATATGCCAAATTATTCAGGGTCTGTCTCGGGGGCGTTCCCAGGATTATTGGGAATGATTCCAGGCATAGTACCTGGTGCCTCAGGGGGTGCTATTTTGCCTGGAATTGGTGCATCTCTCGGGGAAGTTTGTCGAGAATACCTTAATGGTCGGTGTGCCAAAACTGATTGTAAGTTGAACCACCCACCTCACAATTTGCTAATGACTGCATTAGCTGCAACGACATCGATGGGGACTGTCAGTCAAGTTCCCATGGCACCGTCTGCAGCTGCAATGGCTGCTGCTCAGGCAATTGTTGCTGCCCAAGCTCTTCAAGCCCATGCAGCTCAAGTGCAAGCACAATCGCAGTCAGCCAAAGAGTCATCTGGTATCATTATCTCTTGTTACCTGGTCCTTCTTCTACCATATTGTTTAAATTTGGCTACTTTCTTTCATCTCGTGCTCCTTCTACTTTACCCTTGTTTTAGAATGTGTTTTCTCTTGTTTCTGGTTTTTATAATAGCATCATTATTATCACCACCATTATCCTCTTCTTCTTCTTTTGATTGAATATTGTGCTTATCAGGTTCACCTGATAAAGCTGGGAAGGCTGAGGCACTGAAGAAAACACTTCAAGTTAGCAACCTTAGCCCACTTCTCACAGTGGAACAACTTAAACAACTCTTCAGCTTTTGTGGGACTGTTCTTGAATGTACAATTACTGATTCAAAGCATTTTGCTTACATAGAATACTCAAAACCTGAAGAAGCAACTGCAGCTTTGGCAATGAATAATATGGATGTCGGAGGTCGCCCTTTGAATGTTGAAATGGCAAAATCTCTTCCTCAAAAACCAGCTATTTTGAATTCTCCACTGGCGTCATCTTCTCTGCCCATGATGATGCAGCAAGCTGTTGCCATGCAGCAGATGCAATTCCAGCAGGCTTTGCTTATGCAACAAACTATGAATGCTCAGCAGGCGGCAAACCGAGCTGCCACAATGAAGTCTGCAACAGAGTTAGCTGCAGCCAGAGCTGCAGAAATAAGCAAGAAATTAAAAGCTGATGGACTTGTAACTGAAGAGAAGGAAACAGACAGAAAATCAAGGTGCGTTACATTTTTCAAATTTATGTGAGAAGTATATCACTTGTTATATATTGTGTCAACTGCCTTTTCTAATATCTGATTTGGAAATCATGAAACTTCTTGAAATACTGCAGTAAGTTCATAATAGGTTCATGAATTTTGTGATACTGAATTTTTGAGCTTGCATTTTGAAAAACGATTGTGTTGGATACGTCATACATAGGTTTGTCAGGATGCAAAGATTTTACCAAATTGACTTTTTCATTTTTTGAGGGGTAGCTGGATTATGCTTTTTAAATGAGTTGGAAAGCTAGGTTTGTTAGAACTTACTTGTATCCTCACATTATTGGGGTATGGGTCTTTAGATTGCATACATGATATTGCTGATTTGAAGTTGGTAGTGTGATATTTCATTAATGGAATTTTAGTTTCTAGCAGAAATAATTGAGAAAACCAGCTGGTAATATCTTCATTTGGTCAAGATTGATCTATACATGATCGGTTAGACTTTAATTTATCTTCTTTATGATGCATTTTTTATTGGAACTAACATTAGTTTCAGGTAAATGTATTTGTGAAACTGTTTTATTGTTTTATTTTCTACTATATTTGTCTATGCTAACCTAACTAGCAAAACCATTCTAATGGTCTCAATGCATATTCTATAGTGGCCTTTTCTGATCCAACCTGCCAACTAGCGTCAAGTTTGACCTTCTTACTTATTCTGTGCCCAATCTGTTTTGTTTGTGAGCTGGGTTACAGTTGCGAATTAAAATTTCTTCAGCAGATGGCTTGAGTTTGGGTAGGATTCTTGGATTGATATGGTATGGATTTCTTCAGCCCCAAACCGAGTATGACAATAATGTATTTGTTTTGTTTTGTTTATTGTTTTTTTTTTTGTGAGGGGGGGGGGGGGAGTAATGCTAGAAGTCACTCCAAAAATGATGTGGCTTCTAAAATTACCATTGGGCTTGCGATTGATCATTATTGAATTTTGATCAATTGGTGATTTTAAAAGCCACCTCATTCTTAGAGAGACACCAGAGTGACTTCTAAAATTACTCTGGGGAGGGGGGGGGGACTATGTTCGAATGCTTTTTAATATTGGTCTTTTGAAGGATGATGGAGGCTTTAGGGTTATCTATTGAAGAGCAATGGTAAAGGATTAATTTTGATGATTGAAAGGTTGCAGGAACTTTTGAATTTACATTACAGAAATTTTGGATTTCAGATATTTTCCTGAACCCTAGGTTTTTAGGGTGAAACATTAAGAAAGACATGGATTATAGTTTGTAACAATGCAACAAAGTGAAGGGTTTGAAATTGATGGTAGATGGAAATTTAAGTTTTAGTATGGTCTAATGGGGAATTTGTTGTTTAATAGCATTTTGGATACTAATCAAGGTTGCGATGGGTTAGGGTTGTAAATGAAATTTTTGTCTTTGAGAACAAGTGGCTTTAAGAGAAGGTCTAGTTCAAGCTGGGGAATTGTCATCCTGGTATGCACATGAGGTTATTAATATTATTATTAATGTTCCCCAAAAGATTAATGTACTTGATCAAGGATTTATTTATTTTGCATCTAATTAGTGGAGTTTTCTGGCGAATTATAGTTTTAGTGAAGCTAGTCAAGCAGAACATGTTATGGCTTCTTTGGGCTCAGTCTTCTCATGTACTTGTCCAAACTTTCTAGTTAATATCATAGGATTCTGTAGAACTATTATCTGGTAGATCTTGACAAAGGCTTGTGCCTTTTAATTTATTCTGCAGAAAAGACAGAACAGTATGGTTTATTAAGGGTTGGGAGCTTAATTAAGGTCTGGTTGTTGATTGAATTGGTTCAAGTGCAGAAAAGTAAAAGGGAATAGATGGGTGAAGGAAATTTCTTGGCATCACACATTGATTACTTAGATGTGCCTCTAGGGCTGGAATTGTATCACATAGTCGCCGAGTATTATTGTCCAACGATTTTATATTGTTTTATTTAACTCAGAAGGGCATGTTTTACATAAATATTTTGATATAATTAAGTTGTTGAACTAATTACTCCAATTTACAGATCACCATCCACTTCTCGTGCAAAGTCAAGGTCCAAGTCTAGATCACCAATCAATTTTCGACGAAGGCGGAGGTCTCGTTCTTACTCACCTCCATTCCGCCACCCAAGGGATCATAGATCCAGATCTCCAGTGAGATCTCGCCATCATTTCAGCTATGACGATGAAAGGCGGTCATATAGAGACATCCGAGATGGTAGTGAGAGAACTAGAAGGCAAGATTCAGCAAGATCACATAGGGATTCTGAAAGATCACATGATCGTCATTCATCTGCTTTAAGGAGAAATAGGAGAAGTGTTAGCCCTCTAACAAGAAAATCATATCGAGATGATTCAGTCTCACCAAAACGTAACCAAGAAAGTTCACTGCATAGATCAAGGAAATCATCTAATGCCCGTTCAAGATCACCCACTCAACGCAGAGGAGGTAGGTCATCTCCAAGAATTGATGATGAAAACAAATCAAAACACAGAAAACGGTCTAGATCGAAATCTGCTGAAAGTAAGCATCAGTCTGCCGACAAAACAGATGAGTCTCGAGATGAAAAATCAAAGCATCGTGACAGAGGGCGGTCGAGGTCAGTATCTGCAGAAGGTAAGCATCATAAAAGCAGTAGGTCATCCCCAAGAAGTTTGGATGAAAGCAAATATAAGCACAGAAGGCGGTCCAGGTCTCAGTCTTTAGAAGTTAAACATCGCTCCAGTGAGAAGTTGGACGAATCCAGAGATGATAAACCAAAACATCGTAATAGAAGGCGGTCTAGGTCAAGGTCTTTGGAAGGTAAGCACCACTCTGATGGGAAAGTGAATGAAACAAGAGATGAAAAATCTAAACATCGTGAAAGAAGGCGGTCCAGATCAAGATCTGTAGAAGGTAAGCGATACTCCAAGGGGAAAGCAGATGAAAGCAGGGACAGAAAATCAAAGCATCGTGATAGAAGACGGTCAAGGTCTGCATCTGTAGAGGCTAATCATCCTAGAGGAAGCAGGTCATCCCCAAAAGGTTTACGTGATAGTAAATCAAAACATAGGAGGCGCTCTAGGTCAAATTCTGCTGAAAGGAAGCATCGGTCGCATGATAGAGCAGATGGGAGTAGACCTGAAAAATCAAAGCATCGTGAGAGATCACGATCCAGGTCAAGATCAGCAGAGCACAAACATTATAGAGGCAGTAGTTTGTCGCCAGTAAGTTTGGAGGAAAATAAATCAAAACACTTGAGGCAATCCAGGTCAGAATCTGCTGAAGGGAAGTTTCATTCAGATGATGGAAGGGATCAAAACAGTGGTGAAATTTTAGAGCCTAATGAAGATGCTGAAAAGGAACCAGATTCCAGTTTGAAGGATTCAACGAGAATGAATGACAATGGGATGCTAATCGCAAAACACGAGGATTGTAACTCGAAGGAATCAATGGAAAGTATGACAGTGGAAGATGACCAGGATCTGAAAAGCACGCATTTGACAAATGTTAACGGTAGAGGAGGTTCAATGTTGGAAAGTTATAGAGTTTCCTTGGTTGCAGGGGAGCTAAGGGAACATGAAGTGTCTACTACTATGCATTCAGAGCTAGGTGCAGCTAGTAATATCTTTAAACATGAAAATTTGATTTTTCAGTGTTAATGACTGAAAGTATCTCAATATATTTCCTTTTCTGGTTTACAGGAATGAGATATCAAAATAATTGCGAGAAGCCAACAAACGTCTACAGTAGTGACAGAACTGGCTCAATCCAGAACCTGGAATGCATTAATGATGAATCGGAGTTGATGAATGGAGCCGGGTTTTCAATTTCCCCAGTGCTGAAGGCTCACCAGAGAAGCTCTGTCTCACCTGAGGCAGAGATGGTTTCCAGTGCAGAAGATATAAACTGATGCTAAAAGTTTAACACGGGCCCTGGAATTGCTTTTGATTTAAGACTTTCCATGCTGAGTGATGGGTGCAATTTCTTGGGCAAAAGCTCAGTCTAATCTGAGAAGCTTGTTTCCATGAAAGATTGCTTAGTGTTTCTTTGGTGCTTGGAAATTTCTGCCGGTTGGTGGTTCTTTATAAACACGCTTTCTGTGTTTGTTTCTTGTTTGCAGGTCCTTGTGTAATAGACCGGAACTATAGTCCTGAAGCTGGTCTTGCTGTGGTTTAATTGTTTCAAGAAGTGTCATGCTTTCATCCAAGCGGCCATGCAATGTTTGTAGCAAGCTTCTTTTACTGCTTGATGTATGTTGGACTATTATTTCTATAACTCTGTGGTGAATTTTTCGATTTAATGGATTATTGTCATTTTGCAAGTTTGTCTCTTAGGTCTACATTGTTTTTGGCAATCTCTATTTGTTGACTCTTTCCCTTTTTCTTTCTCTCTTTTTGGGTGAAAACTTGCTCTTTGATGTGGCTGATAATAGTCCACTTTCATATACTTTTCATGGTGTGGCGGGACTGTAATTATTCAGAACTCTTTTTTTCTTTTTTTTTTTCCCTTCTTTTTGGGCGTATTCTGGGAACATGCAGGTATCATGGTGATTTTTCATTGGAGCTTTCTGACATTCAGTTTGACAGGATTGATTTTCTCTGATGTAAATGAAGGTATGCAGTCGTCATAGATTTAGATTGTTCAACAATGGCGAGCTTATGTAGTTAAGCTTCCATGCAAGTTTTGAAAGTTTATGGGAGTGTTGGTTAATGTAGTATGGAATAAACACGTTTCTCTGATACCGTTTGCCAATACTTTTTATAAGTATGTTACAATCCTGGTGTCTTACTCCTTGCCTCATCTTTCTTCATTTTTCTCTTTCTCTTTCTCTCTCACTCTCTCTCTCTCTCTCCTTTTCTTTTCTTTTTCTTTTTCTTTTTCTTTTTTCCCTTCCGGAGAAGATGTCTTGGTTAGGTAAAGGTACTCTTAAGGTCGACCAAAACCAGATGTTGCTGGATGAATTGCATCAAAATTCCTGTGATCAGTATAGCAGATTGCCAGGCTCACTTTACAGTGTTTGCTTAAAACTTGTGGTGAAATGCGAATGTTGATTTTTATCAGGTAAGTTTTCATGCAGCTGCTGGGTTGTGTTCGGTTTTCTTTATAGAAGCTTCAGTTGTGCTTGTGCATATGGTTATTTCTTAGGTGCTGATGCCTTTTTTATTTTTATATGCATTTGCTTGTTAGAGCGGCAATTCCTGTGTCTTTTGCTTGTCTTCTCTCTCTCTCTCTCTCTCTCTCTCTCTCTCTTCCTTTTTGCCCCCAGTATGGTAAAGCAATGGATAGGATGGTTTAAGAGCTGCATACTTTGGGGCTCGACTCTGGGATGAATTATGCGTGAAGTGGATATCAAAAAGTATCTTCCTGATTTTCCTAGGTTTCGTCTTTTCCTTTTTGTTTTGTTTTCATATTATCTTAAAATCCTTACCATATGTTTTTTGGGCGTTTAGCACTGGGGAGATTAGCACACCAATAGCATGCTTTATCTTGTAAATGTATGTAATTTGTACTTATTTCTTTTTTGGGCGTTTAGGTTAAATCAGGATTGTTAAACTAAATCAAATGATCATTGTTAGTTTCTTGCAATACACGATGTGTTCCTATATTATAGGTGTATTTTAGATGTGCAAGTGTATTGTAGGATACAATATGAGATACGTAATGGTAAATACGTAGTAGTATTATTAGGACGATACAATCAATAACTGTGATTTATATTATTTTTATTTACTTTTTTGGGTTTACCCATAAAAGCTTTTTATGATCAAAAGTGTAATAATTTGAAATCTTTACTTCTATTGTTGGTCCTATCTTGAACATTTTATTTATTTAAGGTGTTTGTGTATCCAGGATTTATTCACAAGATCTTATACATTTTTTTAATGGGTCAAAAGATCTTATATAATTGATGAAAGGAGACGTTATTTTGTTACGTACAATATAATAATAATAATAATAATAATAATATATTGCAAATTATTGACCTTTTTTTTCTTTTTTTTTTTGGGGGGGGGGGGGGGGGGGGGGGGGGGGGCGGTAGAGTGCATTTCTTGAGATCTATGGTTGCGAGCTGTCAAGGGGTTTGATGTTGACTTGAAGTTTTACAGACGCTTAACCAGTAAACCGAAGTGGCAAGAAAAAAAAAAAAGAGAAGAAACGTGTAGTACATGTTGCTTATGAAAAGGCGAACAAGTTTAATTTGTTGGTTGAATGTCTAATCTCACCCTTTTCATTTGTCTCAATTGGGATTTTGTAGAAAAGTGGAGGGTGAAGATATTTTATCCATCACGTGGTAATTGATTAATATCTAATCTCACTTTTTTCATTGTCTCAATTTGGATTTTGTAGAAAAGTGGAGGGGGAAGATATTTTATCCCATCAATTGATTAACGTTTTTGTTGACTTACAGTCGCCGTTAATCGGATATGAACTTAATAATAATAATTTGTGAGGTGATGATGAACCTATTTAATAACAAGAAACCCTTGATTAACTACATTTATCCTGATTCCTGTGTCTTTACTAGTCTTAAAGAAAAAGATATAAGGTATAATAACTTGGATTTAAATATATTTTACATTTTGGATGTTGTCTCAAGAGCAAAGTAAGCTCATTCAGTAGTGCCTCACAAAATAAAAGTCACTAGTTCAAATTTTACTTTTTATACTTGGTAGAACTTGCAAAATAAAAAAGTTACTGAAAAGTGCCTTCGTGGACCTCGTCACTCTCTAAGAAGGTGGGGTTTTGAGCAAGTAGTTGATGCACTTGTTAAATTTGAAATATATATATATATATATATATATATATATATATATTCAAAGAATTATAAATTATTCTTATCCATAATCTTATAATATATTTTTTTTGTCTTAAACACGACCTATTTTGGTCTTTCTCTTCCCATGAGGATCACCCACATAAAATATCTTAATATTATTACTGTTAATATAAAATATCTTGATTTTAATTAGCTTATTATTATTATTATTATTTTAATAAAGTGTCCGTACTAATCTTATTATTTTTGGGTCTAAGATGTTACTTTCTATGAGCGTCATTTTCGGGATTATTTGGCCCTAATCTTATAATTGGCCTTTTGGTCTTTTGGTCAAGATGTTCCCTTTCTTTTTCAATATAAAATATAATGCCCTCTTAAGTTCTCAAAGACTCAAAGTATAAAGAATCATGGGTTCATCCGGCCGACATCATAGGGATTCGATGGCCCACAACTCGGTTAGCTACTAGGATTCGAATGTACCATCACCCAAAGATAACATTTAAGATTTTTCCTCTGCTAGCTTAGCCAACAGAATGCTCAAGCTATGCAGTCCTTTCCCGACAAACTTAGGAAGAAAATCTTCACATCAATAATCATCAACTTAATGCTAGGCACATTTGGATATCACCCATTATTGCAATTCCAACCCTAACAAAACTCTCTTTAAATTCTCCTTCACTTGATCTTATATTCTTATTGGTGTACTGTTATACTTATTCTCTTTCTCTTGTATATTTTCTCTCTAGAAGGAAGCTTGAGGTTTTTGTAGGTCCATATACCGACCAATCGAATCAATTTTTTTTGCCCATTTTAAATTTTTATGTTTTCAATCGAGTAATATGCTGATTTTATTAGGGTGTTTGTGGAGTTGGATAAGCTGTGCATGCAGCACCAATCAGAATTTAGAAAGCATAACAACAACAATGGAGTCCACAACTTTATTGATGAAGTTCAACGCCGGCCGTCTGGACCATAACCGACCACTTCATCTCCCCATCAACAGTCGGTTATATAATCATATAAGCACCGTTCAAGCTGAATTACCGTCTACTTTATCAGGAGCCCAACATATTATAATAAGCATGTTAACACCGAACATAATTTTGTTGGAGAATAACTTCAATCACTGCCGATCATGTCGCAGTGTAAATAGAGTGTTTTGTTTTGTTTTTTTCAATAAAAAGTAAAGCTTAAAATACCAAAAAATAATATAACTCTTTACATTAAATATTTTGATTTCTTTTGACAAAATATCTATTAGTAAAACCATTGTTTTTGTTGGTTTTGGAGACTCCAATGTTGAGGGTTCGGAGGCAAGATATATTGTTTTCATTTTCATTGTATTTAGTGTTTTTACCTAATGTGTCAAATTTCTATTGAAAACTGTAAAATGAGTTTTACTAATCGTAATAGATGGGCTCTTAACTTGTTTTGTGTGACGTGTCCCTTATGTTGATCAAGATGAAATTAAGATATTTGAAAATAGTTATTTGTTTATAGGCATAATTAATTAGATATTAAACTGCAATTAGAAACGAATTTATTCCTTTTCTTAGGGCCCCCTTCTGTATTAGAGACAACACTTGATTCTAATTTCTATCTATATGCCAGTTGGCCCTTTGCAAGCACGAGGGACATTATGATTTGTTTAGCATACAAAAAAGGTTGACTGATTCTCTATTACTTAATATATATATATATATATTAATTTAGACAGATGGTGTTGATGTGCAACAATCTTCCTCTCCAAGAATGTCTTTTTCATAATTATTTAATTATGATATCTTATTTTATTTAATTACAATATATATATATATATATATATATATATATATATATGAGAATAACTTCTATAGGGTCATGGCACAAACCAAGGCCTTTGTGCCCTCCAATAAGAAGGCGACACATCAGCGTGGAACACTGTAACAAAAATATGGTGTTCTACCTAATCTTTTTTTTAGAATACTTAAAACACAACACCTTCTAGAATAACCTTTTCATATTTTTCTCTAAAACAGCTCCAGCCACCAACCTGCCACCAAAGACGTCCCCGGAGACGCTGCCGGAGACGACGCCGGCCGGTACAAAAAAAGCCGGAGATGACGGATATAACCCCTACAAAAAACGCCGGGTAAGAACCAAGCTCCTCCTCCCTCTCTCCGGTGCCCCTCTCTCTCACCAGCGGTAGTAGAGAATTTTTTTCTCTGCTGCCTTTTTTCACTGCTGCCGGGCAACATAATTTTTTTTTTTTCTCTGTTGTCCGGCAGCAGAGAAAAATTTTGTTCTCTGCCGCCGGGCAACAGAGAAAATATTTTTTCTCTGCTGTCGGGCAACAGAGAAAATATTTTTTCTCTGCTGTCGGGCAATAGAGAAAAATGCCGGGCAACAGAGAACAGAGAAAAAATATTTTCTCGTGGCAAATTTTTTTTTTTTCTCTGTTCTCTGCTGCCGGGCAATAGAGAACAGAGAAAAAAAAAAATTTCTGTTGCCCTGCAGCAGTGAAAAAAGGCAGTAGAAAAAAAAAAAAATTCTCTACTGCCGCCGGTGAGAGAGAGGGGCGCCGAAGAGAGGGAGGAGGAGCTTGGTTTTTACCCGGCGTTTTCTGTAGGGGTTATATCCGTCATCTCCGGCTTTTTTTGTACCGGCCGGCGGCGTCTCTGGTGGCAGGTTGGTGGCTGGAGCGGTTTTTGACAAAAATATGAAAAGGTTATTCTAAAAGGTGTTTTGTTTTAAGTATTCTAGAAAAAAGATTAGGTGGAACACCATATTTTTGTTACAGTGTTCCACGCTGATGTGTCGTCTTCTTATTGGAGGGCACAAAAGCCTTAATTTGTGTCACGACCCTATAGAAGTTATTCTATATATATATATATATATATATATATATATTCTCCTGTTTTTATTAATTTCAAAGAGTCATTGTCGTGATTTACATCTGACATCCCAAGAAGATTCAGAACATCAAATCTCTTAATTGTTTATATTGCTTAATTAATAGCTCAACATGCACGCGTGTTCAATGTGAGATTCCCCACCGACTTACGTATTTCCAATAATTCAATAACACCAAAATTCTATGCGAGTAATTCTATGCATGCAGCTCCAGCATTTTGCAAGAACAATGGAAACCCTAACAAATATATATCATGGATTTTAATAAGGAATACTATTGTACGAATTTGGATTGTAATTAAAATAATTGCTACTGGTGCCCGTTTGGTAACAATTTCTTCTCATCTCTTCTTTATTTTATTATTATTTTTTCTCAAACAAAAATTAAAAATTATTATGTACGTAGGATACACAAATGAGAGATCTGATAGAATTTTTGAAGAATCCTAAATCTTCTATAAGCAATTAGAGGTGCGTGCTCTCAACTCTTACAAATTCCATGTTTGAATAATTTACTTAATTGATTCTTACTCTATAACAATATAACACTTGAATAACAATAAAAGAGTCAGTTGAGAAACAAACTTCAACGTGGACTATAACTCAACTACTAATATAATTAAATCTATTCATATTTCACACTCACAGTTAACTCTAAGAGTCCTACCCTGGCTACCCACATAACAATAATTAATAAAACAATAAAATAAATAATAAATTGAACTACTAATAAAACAACTAATGAAACAATTTCATCATTAAATTAAGCTATCCAGGTAGATGAATGAGCAGATAAAAATGATTTTTTTTTTTTTTTAAAAAAAATATATATATATATATATAGTGGTGTATATTGATACTCTATGAGGGGGGGCAGAAACAAGTAAGAGCATTCTCAGCAGACTCCCTATAAGGGGGTCTGTTCCTTATGTTTAGGGAATATGTCCAAAAAATCACAAAAAACGTCCTACAGCAGATTCCCTATATGGTTCCTTAAACCATCAGCTGCTACAGTTGAACCCAATGTTTTGGGTTCAACTGTAGCAATCCATATGATTATTATATTGATAAAACTGATGCTCTCTCTCCTCTCTCCTCTCTTCGTCTTCCCCTTCTTTCCCCAGCATTTTCTTTTCTTCTTCTCCGTTCAAGCAAACGCAGAAGGAGAAGAGAGGCCTTTCCTGACCCACTTTGCAAGCTTAATCTCAAAAGACCTCTGATTTTGTCAAATCATTTCCAATGGCCAGCAACAACATCAAAGAAGGTGGAGAATTTCTTGAGGTTTCAGAGGAGAAGAGAAGGAATGAACATGGTGAATCAGAGGAGAAATTGCAAATCGCAAATCAGAGACTGAAACCATCAAATTTTATTGCTTCAATTTCGGTCTGAGAGACGATCTGAACCCCATCCTTGTTCACGATCAGATTTCCATCCATAAACGTACCACTCCGAGTCCTCAAACTTGACGCAAATCGGAGAAGAAATCGCAGATCGGAGAAGAATTCGGAGAAGAAATCGTAGACGCAAATCGAAGAAGAAATAGAAGCCACAACTTGAACCATTTGAGAAGAAAATGGCAAAATCACAGAGAAGAAGAAATGGGTACTGTCGGAAGAAAGAAGAAGAAAATATGAGGGAGAGAGAGAAAGTATAAATTATAGGAATAAAATATAAAAAAAAGTAAAATAAAAAAATAATATTTTAATGGTATAGGGAAGCATTTAAGGAAGCTATTGAGGTGTAAATTGACATAGGGAAGCAAAAAGTAGTTTGGGTCCTTAAATTTAGGGAATATGACCGGGTAGCTGCTGGGAATGCTCTAATGCAATACAACTAGGACTCAAATTCTTAATTCCTTGGGTTTGTTCAATGAACTGATGATTGGTGACATCACATGCATGCATAATTATTATTATTATTATTATTATTATTATTATTTTGATTTGACAAGGTTTTATGTTATTGGTGTAAATTAAAAAGTTTTCAAAAGTTATTTGACTTCTTTTTTTTTTCTTTTCTTTTCATTTGTGTAAACTGTAAAGCAAGTTTGGAGTATATAATATTATCTTTAATCAAAATCACTCAACCCTGATGTAAAATTGTCTTATTATTATTATTATTATTATTATTTTTTTTTTTTTTTTAAGTTGGAGCAGCTTCAGATTTCCCTTTCACTTTACTAATCACTGTTTTTTGAATTGTTTAATCATTGCAAAAAACTGTAAATTAAGTTTGTTGACAGTAAGTAAGTTAATTTGTTCCGACAAGTTTTTTTATCCTTTTGTAACTTTTGTCGTTCATTGGATTAAGCTTTGACGGCTGTACAAGTTTCCTTTTACTATTTCAAATGATGCTTGTTTCTACTTTCTAGGGTTGATACCGCCAAAAACGACTAATGGCGATGACGTGTAAAGGGTTTCCAGAGGTGCGTGCGTGGACCATAGAGGCAAATCTTTTAGGGGCACATGACTCATGAGGGTCCGACAGACAGGCAAATCTTTTAGGGGCACATGAGGGTCGGTTTGAGCTTAAAATATCTTCGCTAGGCCAACAACGTGTAGACAAGGGCTTGTGGAACTTGTAGGTGTAGTTTTTGTATCTTAAGAGTATTTTCAGAAGTTTTTTTGTTGTTTTTTTATATTTAAGGTTTAAGCCCTATTTGGTTTCTGGAATAAGCTTTTGAATTGGATTAGCTAACACTAAGTATATCTAGTCCTTTGTTTGGTAATACTCTATTCCTGAGAATAACCTATTCTCATTTGACTACTAATCTCATACACACAGGGTTAGCTAAGCCACTAAAAATGAGTGGTTTAGCTAATCATTTTCTGTGAGATTAAATTAATTGTATAAATTATTACAAAAAACCCCATTTGTAGGATTAAATTTCTCTCTCTCTCTCTCTCTCTCTCTCTATATATATATATATATCTCCGTTTATCTTTTCTCTGTCTCTATATTTTGTTTTCTCTATTTTTCTATCTCTCTTTCTATTTTCTTTCTTTTGGTACAGTTTTTCTGCAAGTGCAAACAATTTTTTTTTTTCTCTATGCCGTCTCCCTTCTCTGTACCGTTTCTCTCTCTCTCTCTTTTTTTTTTTTTTTTGGTTAATTCTGTTTTTTTATTTCTTTTGATTCTCTGTACCGTTTCTCTCTGATTTTCTTCTCTCTGTTTCTCTATTTTTTTTATTTATGTATCTTTTTTAAATTATTATTATGTTTCTCCGTATCTCTTTCTTCTCAGTTTTTTTTTTTCTTTGACGGAGAAACAAAATCTGCAAGGTTTTTATAAAATACAAATATATAATCTGTACATTCTCCAACTATATTTTTTTTGGTTTCAAGATTGAGTTTGATTCTTTTTTCTCCAACTATATATTTTTTTTATATAAATAATTTTGTAGCATAATTGCAAAAAAAAAAAAAAAAAAGCCACATACTTGACATAATTAAAAACAAAAAAGAAAAAGAAATTATAGTAAAGTTGTTTATATATATATATTTTTTTTTAAAAAAAATGAAAGTTCTTAATAATATAAATTGTATTTGTATTATAAGGTATTTTATGAAATTTGATCACAATATCATTCTATTCACCAACATATTGCATTGTACCAAACGAAAGAATATGATTAGCAAGTCTATTCCAGCATTACAACCAAACAATGGAATATGAATAACTAATCTATTCCATACTCTTCTATTCCAAGTAGTAGCTAATCATTTTTCAATGGACTAGACATTCCGCGAACCAAACGAGGCCTTAAACTATTTTTTGCTTCTCTATGTTAAAATATACCCCAATAGCTTTCCTTAATCATTCTCTATACCATTAAAATATTTATTTATTTTTTTATATTATATATATATATATATATATGATAGAACAGATGAGAGATAATTATGAGACATAAGAGGAGAGAAGAGAGAGAAAAGAAGAGAAAGAATCATGTTTTTATTTTAATAATCATAAGGATTGCAATAGTGGAACCCGAAACATTGGGTTCCACTGTAGCAATCATAATGTTTAAGGTTCATTTAGGGAGTCTGCCGTTGAATTTTTTTGCGATTTTTTGGACATATTTCCTAAACTTAAAAAATAGACTCTTTTATAAGGAGTATGCTGGGAATGTTCTAACAAGCACAAAAGCACATGAAATTTAAGAAAAACAACATAGTAATGGTTTTCAAACACCTTAAATAATGCAATAAAAAATTGGTATGATACCATGTTAAAATATTAAACTAATTTAAGAAAGAGCAGAAGTAGGGAACGAGAAACAGAGATTTGGGATGGTTCGACCTTAGAAGCCTATACCTACCCTAAAAAGTGTATGATAGGACTAGGTCTCTATTTTATGACATCAATATAATTGCTTCATGGGTGTCCGTTTGTATAGAAAATATGATAAGTTTGGTAAGCTAAGGAGGATTAGGATTTCTTACAATTTTTTTATTTTTGAATTACATAATTTAGATATTTTTAGACATCGAAACGTTTGAAAAATACTACTTATTGAAAATGTGGCATGTTCTAGAGGTAACCAAAAAGAATTTTCTTCCTAGAATGCTTCATCTACACTTTTGTAGAGACGCGTCTTCTTCGTAAAATAAAAAGACAATTTTTTGCTTAAAGCTTTTTTATAGCATAGAGAGCAAAAACGTGAAGAAAATATACTCAATTTTCAACTGAAATATACCACAATTTTAATAGATAGTATTTTTCAAGCATTTCGATGCCTAAAAACGACCAAAATAGCATAATTTAATAATCTACTATTTCTTTAAAATTGTAAGAGATCCTAATCCATACCTAATAAATAAATAATATATATATATACCAACTTGAAATAAAGAACACCCTTTTCCCACAACAAGTGTTCCGGCGGCATAAAAAAAGCTAATTAACAATGAATTGAAGAACATCCTTTTCCTACTACTTCTAAGCCGCCATACTAATCAACAAGTATGAGTAGTTTAACCAACAAAAAGCATGATGGATTATCATTCTAATTCTTATTTATTCTTTAATTTGTTGGGGTAGATGATGGGCTACCATCAACCAAGAGACCCACCACCTCCTCGGACCAAAGAAAGAAGATTATTAAAATGGCAAAATGCCTTTTTGCGCATGAATTATTTAATCCTATTTGTCTTCTTGAAGACTTGAAAAGGCAATTTGCTAACAACTTTAAGAGATGATTTTAACCCTTAATTGCCATTAGAGATTATTATTTTAAGAGCACCAATCAAGTTTAAACAAATACCTTAATTCCGATCAATTCATGTAAACTCATATAAATTTTATAGTCATTTAAAAGATGAGAGAAAATCCTATTTTTAATTATATATACTCGAGATTAAGTAAGTAAATCGTACAAACTCGCAAATACGTTCGAAGTAATTTGGAAAAACAAATCAATTAGATTGATCATGTAATCTAGTTCGATGATGAGTTTAATCTCAGCTTGTATTCGAGACATAATTAAACATCTTGACTTCATTAAAACCCTAATTTCATATTTATTCATTTAGCTATAAGCCTATATCCTTAGTTTTTTTTTTTTTAAAAAAAAGGGTTAGGGCTCAAAGCTGAAGGCCCAATTTAAACAAGAGTATATTTTTTCCAAAAGCCCAAAGTGTCTTTAAAAAGCTTCAAATAGAAGATAATCTCTAAAAGTGAAAGGTACATCTTTGTTTTGCAGGAGACTCATCGCTTGGTTCAATAGCACGAAATTAGGTATCATAAACAATCAATTCAAATTGTTATAAAACCGTTACAAAAGAAGGATAAGATAATTCAATTTTATCATGTTAATGGGAATAAAAAAGATAAATTAAAAGTTGATAGAATCCAGTGAATTAGAAGGGTTAAATACTCCATACCCCTCTAAGGTTTTCCAACTTTATTTTTTTTCCTCTTGTGGTTTCATTTTTATCACAGGAGGTCTCTGTGGTTTTGATAAGTGACCAAGTTAGTCCATCCGTTAGTTGACCGTTAGGACTGACACGTGGACCAATCAGACATCGACACGTGGACCAATCAGACGTCGACACGTGGCACATATTTAATTTTTTTTTTAAAATTTTTTTAAATTAAATATGTGCCACGTGTCGACATCTGATTGGTCTACGTGTCAATCCTAACGGTTAACTAACGAATAGACTAATTTGATCACTTATCAAAACTATAGGGATCTCCTGTAATAAAAATGAAATCTCAAGAAAGAAAAAATAAAGTTAAAAAACCTGTGAGATATAGAGTATTTAACCCTTATTAGAAATCATTGGAATCTCATACTTGTGATGGTTAATTTACAAACAAACACAGTATAAATGCCTTTCGTTTCCGGCTGCCCCATAAAGCGACTTCCTGTCCCCACTTCTCTGCCCCCAACTTTACCCAACACAAAAATTAAAATAAAATAAAAGAAAAAGAAAAAGAAAATAATTCGGTGGTAAACATATAAAGAAGAGGCAAAACAATACGAAAGAGAACCCATCGTCTCAACACACACACAGAAATACAGAAAAGCGAAGAGATGCGTTGCTGTGGATTGGCTCCAATACCCACACCCATATCCATATCCGACCCGAAAACACGCTTACCATTCTCCTCCACGTATTTCTTCCCCGTCAAACTCGTATCATCGCCCCGGGGACGTCCTGGGTCGCTCAGGGCCAAGGCCAGGGCCACCATCAACGATGGGTTCGTGACCGAAGAGGCCGCCGCCGGGTCGAGCTTCTACGAGCTGCTGGGCATACCCGAGTCCGGATCCTTGGTGGAAATCAAGCAGGCGTACAAGCAGCTCGCCCGTAAATACCACCCGGACGTGTCGCCGCCTGGTCGGGTCGAGGAGTACACCAAGCGGTTTATCCTGGTCCAGGAGGCCTACGAGATCTTGTCGGATCCCAGAAGCAGAGCTCTCTATGATCGAGACATGGCCAAGGGTCTCCAGCTCGCGTTCTCGGCTCGAAGACGCTACCAGAGCGACGAGGTTTGTGTTTTCTGTGGGATTTTTTTTTTTTTCTTCAGGATATTTGGTATTTTCCAATTTTTGTTATGCTGGCTTTTTCTTCTGTGTAAATTCTTGCCTGAATTGATGTGGGTTTTCGAGATTTTGTTTAATTGGTTTAATTTTTTAGAAAAAAAATAATAATAAAGATGATTTTTTGTTTGTTTATTTTTTTTTTCTGTGTTGATTCTTTAGTGGGAATCTAGGGATTTGACCATTTTTGTTCTGAATCGATGTGGGTGTCTGAGCCGTTGTTTTAATTGTTTTACTTTCTGGGGAAATTGCTATATTGATATTTTAATAATTGGGTATATAATCTGTTTTGTTAATCTGTATCTCTGTACGGATTTCGATGGGGTCTGGACTTTTGGCAAATTTGGGAACTCTGCTTTTGCATTCATGGTAATCTTGATTTCAGTGCATATCATCATTTATTATGAGTTAGATCTTCAGGCGTTAATTTTGTTTTTTGTTTTTTGTTTTTTTTCTTTTCTTGTGTGTATTTTAAAAACTTTTTTTCTTCCCTGCTCTCTCTGTTGGACTACCCAGGGATTTAATATTACAAAAATAATAAAAAAATTAGGACGCCATGGATGATTGTGTGCGTATTCTCTGGATTCTGATGTACTTTATTCTAGTTATTTGATTTACTTTATTTAAAGAAATGGTATAAATATGTAGTATGGTTCTGGCCTTTGCTCTGGAATCGAAGATTTGCAAATCTTTGATGGCTTTTTTCATGGTGATCAGGGCATGGAAGAGAGAGGCGAGTGGAAGAACCGATGGCAATCTCAGCTGTCAGAGCTGAAGAGAAAAAGCATGAACAAGGATATTGCAAGAGGAAATCTGTCCTGGGGAGCTCGAATGCGCAGGCGAAGGGATGAATCAGCCAACGAATTATAAATAAATATATATAGCTGCTCTGCTTTCTCTTGGTTTTTCTGTGTATGTATATATATATATTTTCTTCTAACCTTATGGAGCACACGGAAATTCAAAGTTGTCATTTGGGTAATCATCCAATTACCTCCTTGATTATGCCAACCAAATAGTTAATTAGGTATAACAATTTTTCTTCTTTTTCTTTAAAATTCCCTTTGGTTTATGTGTTTGTAGGGTTGAATTTGACACTTAACCTTGTATAATTAACGACAATGCTTCTCCTTTAGCTACTTGTATATTCTATGGAACTCCTCTTTTTTTGCTTTTTAATATAACTTTGATTACTTAAAAAAAAATTAACAACAATACTAGTCATTTTTAAAGGAAAATATATAGTCTCATTAATTGATAACACGAGCATAAAACTCATATAATACAGAGCAAACCTCTGAGACAGTCATAGCCGAAACTACAAGATTACAAGCGTCAAAGATAACGTATAACAATCCAGAATCTAATAATCTATTATCTCATGACTAGATTTCAGTTTAGATAACAAATGTGCACCAGACAGACTCATACAAATGTATAAGTAACTCTTATTCCTTGGCTCTGAAAGCAAAAATTTATCATTCTCGTCCTGAAAGCTAAGATAAGAGCATGTTTGGAATGGAAGATAAAAAGTATTTTAAATACTTCAAAAATTGTGCCAAATAAAAAGTTTACATGCTTGATAAAAAAAATTCAAAATACTTTTTTTTTTACTTTTTTCTCTCAAAATGGCCAACTGTTTTTTTTTTCTACGTACATAGGTTTTGTTTTCACACACAATTTCAAAAAAGTCAAGTCCTACCAATTTGATTTACATGGCCTACACCTTAAAAAGAAAAAGAAAAAAAAAAAGGGAAAGTCCACTTAACCCCCTCAAACTACCACTCAATTGACAATGTCTCTCCCAAACTTTCAATTGTGACAATGTCCCCCCCAAATTATCAAAAATTGTCAATGTTCCCCCCAATGACAAAATTACCCTTAGTAAAATTTAAAAAAAAAAAAGAAAAAAAAAAAACTAAAACTTCTAGAAAAATTAAACCTAAAACTAACCAAAAAAAAAAAAGAAAAAAAAAAATCCAAACGATGGCCAATTTTTTTTTTTTTTTTTTAAAAATCAATTTTATAAGAAAAAAATTAAAAGAATTTCGATTTTTTTTTTTTTTTTATAAAAATTGAAATTTTTCGTTTTTTTTTTTTAAAAAATTTTTGTTTTATAATTTTATTTAAATAAAAATTTACGTTTAAAAAAATAAAATTTTCGTTTAATAAAATGAAATTTTTTGTTTTTTAAAACTAAATAAAAAAATTAGTTTTTTTTTTTTAAGAATAAAAATTTCCGTTTAAAAAAAAATAAAAAATTTTGTTTAAAAAAAATTGTTTTTTTTTTTTAAATATTATCTTTCAATTAAAATTTTTTGTTTATTAACAAATCAATTTTTTTTTTGACTTTATAGGGGTATTTTTGTCTTAATGAGAAATCTATAGGAGCATTTTTGTCCTATGGCTAGTCTTGGGGGGGACATTGACAATGTTTGGGTACTTTGGGAGGGACATTGTCACAATTGAAAGTTTAGGGGGGACATTATCAATTGAGTGGTAGTTTGAGGGGGGTATGTGGACTTTACCAAAAAAAAAAAAAAGAAAAAGATTTACATGGCCTACGTTTGAGCTGTCATATCGTATGCAAATGGCAATATAATTGGACTTGAATAACTCTTCGTCACGTGAGCAACACTTTAATGAATGATAATCTGTTTTTGTTATTTAATTCGATCTAGTTTATTGTCTTCCATTTATACAAGAGAAGAAAGGACAAAATAATTGTTAGGAGTGGGCAAATCCCCGGTTTTCCGGTAGGGTTTTTTAAACCCATTGGGGTCTGGTCGGGTCTGGTTGTCGAAAAGGCCAAAAATCGACCGGCATCCACCCCTAATAATTGAGGTCAGGTTGAAGATGTTTTATTTGCTAAGAGCATTCACAATGGAGGAACCAATTTTTTATGTAAAATGGCTCTTCAAACTCACTTTTATCTAGTTTAGCTAATAAATTTTTAAATGCATCTACATCCGATTAGCTATATTTCTATTTATTCTATTAAAATAATATTTCATTTTAAATTTTTTATTAATTTTAATTCAAAAAACCATTTCCATGAAAAAAAACACAAAAAACAACCAATCACTCCTTGAAAAGTGAGAAAATATTTGAGAAAAAAAAAAAAAAAAAAAAAAAACAGATGAGTGAAACAATAAAAAATAAAATAGTTTCATTGAAAAGTGCTGTTAGATTTAGTTTTTTTCTTTTTTTGCTAATCCAATGTAGAAAGTTTTTTATAAATTTGAAGAGTCATTTTAAATAAAAATAATATTTAGCTCTTTTATAGTAAATGCTTTATGTCAGCTTGCAAAAGGTTCTTGTAGATAATATTAAAATGATAAATATTAAATTACCTAATTTAAACATGATAATTACCATTTAAAAAAACCAAGCTTTTAATCCGTTTTGACTCAAAATCATTTTAAAACCAAAGCTTGATACTAGGATGAGGATGATCTTCTTGACTCATTCCTTGAGGTACATGTATTTGTCTGGTTTGGGCAACTTGGGTACCCAAAGTCTGAATCAAGTTACTGATGTCTCTGCGTTTTGTGCTCTATGTTTGTCCCTGTGGATCCTTATCCTATCTGTCTATTATTATTACTTGTCAAATCATTAGTTTGGCAGTATATCTTTGGCTGAAAAACTCTCTTTCGTCTTCTACCATTTAATTTTGTACTTTTTTTTCTTTTCTTTTTTACTGCACCGTAATATCTAGAAGCTCATTTTTCTACTGCACCGTAAGAAGAGATTCTCTTTAATTATTTAAAGTATGAGATTCTCGTATGAAACCGTAATTCTTTATAAACCATTTAATTTAAAGTAGTGGAAGGAGATATCGATCCATGTCGTCCAACAACTTGAAGGAAACTTGTCAGCCTTTTAGAAATTGACTTGGCTCTTGGAAGTTGCAGTCGGCAGATGTGAAATGAAGTGTGTTAGGACTCATAAGAAAGCATTTGGTGGGGCACTCTCTTGGTGGTTGGAGAGTTGGCAAGATAATATGTGTGTGGATTTAATTATACAAACAATTCTGGATACAGACTGAAGTAGCCCAAGGATAAAGGCCCATTACTGAATTTCCTATCCCTCCCCGAAACCTGCAAATTACTGAAATACCATTCTCTACAGATTACCCTCAAACAGTAGACCATTCTTCCCCAGCTCAGATTTCAGCTCCCGGACTTCATTTTCCGAAAGAATTATTGTGACGACCCTTCCTTCGCCACAATCTTTTGGGCCTGGGAGCACCAAAACAGCTCCTTCGTCTCCCACGCCTTGTACACTGAAACTCACCGAATCCGGTTTATGCCCATTCAACTCCAGCCCGTAAAACTCAGCCTCTTCCAAGTCCACAAACGTCAAATTTGCTCCATATACAATGAAATCTGAAACCCCACCATCGCTCTCCACCAATTCTTCAATCTGCCTTCTTTCATCCACAGCTTGATTAAGTATCCACTTTGCCAATTTCTTTGGGCTTGTCTCCATTACAGAAAAATCCGCCTTAATCGAGCTTATAATTTGACTGTTTGTTACAATCCCATTGGTGGGTCTGGTCGGATCTTTTCTGCATATTGTCACCGTTTTTGGTTCACCCTTCCCCTCTCTAACTTTGGCAAAGCATTGCCAAATAACGCCACAAAGAGATTCAAATATTGGAATTTCGTCCGTTTGGTTTGGGCTTGATTGAAGGATGGCCAACTGGCTGGCGGTTACATGGAATGAAAATGTGTCCATTTTGCAGTTATCGGCAGTTATCCAATGGTCTCCAACCGGGTCGACCTGCTTCACGGAAAGCGGTGGCGGGTGTTTGGGTCTCTCAATCTGTGGGTCTGGTTTGTGAAATTTGGATGGGCTGTTGGGCCGAATACCAGCCAAGATCCGGCCCCATCCGTTTATAAAATCTGAAAGACAGAATGCATCTCCAAGGATATGTGCCCAGCTCAGGCCCAGTGACATCCCCCCACATTTGAACTGGGTCACCTGTGCAAAACAAAATGGTAAATATGATTTGTATACTAAGCCTCCATTTGTTTCGACGTAAGATGCCTTTCGTTGAAAAATACAGAAAATATTTTCTTAGAAAAGAATTTTTCTGAAAAACATTTTATGGTATTTGTCGCATACGAAAAATTAGACTATACATATCGTGCCAATATGTATAGTCTAATTTCATTAAATCATATTAAACTCAAAATTACAAAAATATTCGAACCAAGTCTTAGAAGTGTCCTAAACGAGTCTCGCCGGGACCCATAGTGACTTGCCTGAGACTCGATCAGGACTCACCAGGATCCATCCAGGACCTCACCAAGACCCAAAAGAGATTTATAATTTAGAGTTTAATATGATTTTGTATACACATTAAATATAGGAAAATGTTTTCTATATACTGAAAACATTTTCCGACCTGACTAGAACCCCGCCCTATTTATTGTACATGCCAAATACTAGAATATCTTTTCTAAGAAAACACTTTTCAAGAAAATGTTTTTTGTCCAAAACGTTGTCCGATGTCGGGTCCTGGGCAAGTCCCAGGCGAGTCCCAAACAGGTCTTGAGTGAGTCGCGGTAGGTCCCAAGCGGGTCTTGGTAGAGTCCGTTGATTTGAGAATGGGATGCTCAAACTCGAAAAATAGTTTACGATTTTAAAAAATGGAAACCATTTTCAAAATCTTTTTTTAAAAAAAAAAACAAAAATTGTTCAAATGAAAAATATTTTTCATTGATTATTGTTTTACACGGCACCGAACACCCGAATATACGAAAGATATTTTTCAAACAAATGGAATCTAAAAAGTAGTTTATGTTTTTCAAAGTAAAATTTGCGAAAATACTAAATAGTACCTGCATTAGAAGTGGGGGAGAGAATGAGAGTTCAGGTCCGATTACTTGTTGGGACACAAGCAGCTTTTCAAGGGACCAATCCCTCGTCTCCAGCCATTCCTCAACCGTTTTGTCACATTGGGCCTCGATGAACCTGGACCCACAGTCATTGCACTTGATGTACGGCCGGCCAGACTCCACCGATCTCCAGAGCCGGCCACTGGTGTAGTAGTAGTGATTAAGCCACTCGAACATGGTTTCCTTCAAGCGCACCACGGTTAGTCCTTCAACTGCGTGGCTGTTGAAGAAGTAGACCCCTTTGAGATAGTGGAGCTTCATGGCCAAGTCCATGCCACTTAGCACATGAACCACGCCGGACCCCGTCGATCGGCTCGGTCCAACGGAGGTATGGCGAACGCCATAGATCAGGTCTTCTTCTTTGGTAGATACCATGGTTTGGCTTCTGCTGTGTGTCTCAGCTGTCGATGAAGATCTCTGTAGCATATATGTAGAGGGGTTGAGCGGGCAAGAGAAATTTGATATTTGCATGACCGGTGGGAGTTTTTATGGGCCTTTATTGCGGGTTTTATTGCAATTGGTCGGTACCTGTACCCAACACGATTGGCACATATTTATTGCATTTCTACATCGGAGAAGGATCCTTTCTATTTCAATTGAAACAGAGCGGAGCTGGTCCTCCTTTTTAAAAGAGTACAATGGTCCAAAAAAAAGAAATTGTTTGTAAAATAAGGACCAGTACCTCTCCATTTCAAAGGAAATAAAGAGGATCCAGGCCCAATTGGTCTAAATTTTATGATGAATATTATTTAGTAGATTTTTATACTTTTGCTATACAATTTTATTGGTGTGAGAGTGAAAATTAACATTTCGATCAATAAGAACTTGTAAAAATAAAAATCAATGGCCGATATTCACTGTCACATTATCATAATTGTACGAAAGTTTACTAAATATTATTTCTCAAATTTTAGGCATTATTTCAAAATGACACCTAACGGAATCCGTGAAATGTTTTAACATAATTTTTCTCTAAGGACTAACTTTTTTTTTTTTAAAGACATTCCCTATGACATCTAAGTTCATTTTAATACTATAGTGGGCGAGTTGTAATTTAGATTAATCATATAGACTAGTTTTGTGTTTATCCCTATATTTTAAGAAGGAAGCCACCAAACATAAAATCCTTAAAAAAATTTTGCTTTTAAAATTACATAAATTCAAGTCGTTTATTGCATAAAATAGCTTGAAAAATACTATTTATTAGAAAAGTGACATATTAGCAATGAGAATTGAATATATTGCTTCTTGCCCTTTATGTTATAGAAAGTTTTAACACTTTTTTTATTTTTAAAGAAAAGCGTCTCTTTAAAAGTGAAGAAACAATTTTTTTTTTCTTTTCTTAATAACACATTTTTAATTGGCTTTTTTTTTTTTTTCGAATCATTGGATGCAACGAAAGATCTAAATTTAGGTAATTTAGAAATTACAATATATATATATATATTAAAAAAAAAACTGTAAAAAATCCTAATTGCACACCAACATATTTAATCTGACAGCGATTGATCATTATATATATATGCTGAGTTGCGAGTAATTTTAAATGGCCTACTAAGAATGATGTGGCTATTAAAATTCTCATTGGGCTTGTGATTGATCATTATTGAATTTTGATTAAAGTGTGATTTTAATAGCTACATCATTCTTAATGTGACACAAATAAACCATCTAAAATTACTCCTAAGTTACATCTCCTGGGACCAAAACAAAGAAAAAAGAGCTATTGTTGTAAGGTAATCATAATAAGCCATTGATGATGGCTTATTATGATTTTTTGTTAATGGGATATGTGTCATATTTATGACTCTATAATTTTTTCTCAGAAATTCTTGTCATGAACTAGATATTCTCCGATTCATTTTGAACTAGAGAAAATCCTATACTCTTAGTTATTGAAAAAATTGAGGAGGCGCAAACATATTTAATAGCACATTTAAAGCATTAACCAGAATAATAAATGCATGAAATTAATTGTGTTTTAGTAAAAGTACCTATCTGTTGCAATAACTTTCCAAATCAACTAAAAATTACATCGACTTCTTCAAACATATTTATTAGGTGGACATTAGGTGGACGTTTACGGTTGGGAGTTGTTTTTAATTAGAACACTAGCACTAGCAGCAGGCATTTTATAGCACATTTTCTTCCTTATATTTAAGAAAAATTTCAAAAAAAAATTACAAAAATTCACCAATATCAGTTTCCTTAAATTTAATCACTACCGTTGGGTAGCTACGGTGTTTCCCAATGTATAGACAAAAAGATAAAAGAAGAGACGAAATAGAAATGTTTATATTAAAATAATGTATAGGGAACCTTTGATTTCCTATACATTATTTTAGTATAAACATTTCTCTTTCATCTATCTCCTCTTTCATCTTTTTGTCTTTCATTAAGGATTATGTTGAAATTTTGTAAAAAATGTGAGGGTATCTAGAAAACTTATATTTTATAAATAAATAATATTTGAATGGTATAGAGAAAAGTAATGTAAACTACTATAAAATATATTTTGACAAATAAGCAAAAAGTAGTTATGTTCCCTAAACTTAGAGAAGATCAAATGGAAGTTGCTCCTAGTGCTCTAAGGAAGCCACTTGATTATCAGCGTAAAAAAAAAAACAAGAAAGAAAGCATGCTAGACCTCTACCAGCATTGTTTTCTCCGTCTTTTGTGGAAGTTGGAGAACATTTGTAGTAGAATGACTCTTGGGTTATTAACTTAATATAATGACAATAAATGATTATTAAAAATATTAAAAAAATATGTGAGAGATATATATATATAAAATATGTGAGAGATGATATATATATATATATATTCAAAAAAAGTAGGCCGGTGAGACCAATTGTAGCTATTTTACCTGGGCATGATCATAGTAGCACCTATTTGTTAAGAGCCGCACAGAAGGGGCCTAGACGGTGAAAACTACAGGTGCTCCCTCATGTTAGAGATATACTTGATACTTATTAAAGTAGGTTAGAAAAAAAAAATTTCAAAAATTTCTGTCCTAGAACTGGTATGTTGGCTTTACTACACCCTAGCATCTAGCATTTTTCTAGGACAGGAAGATTTTCTATGTTATTTTTTAGAGGTTTGATACGGACACAGCACAAACCCAACTTATGGCCAACTTCTCTCCTACGTGTAAAAAAAATTTGAATTTTAAACCAAACAAATTGTCTTTTTTTCCCAAATTTTCAAAATCCCAAAATCTTCTCTATCAATTTTTTTTATTTTTATAAAATGACGCGTAGAAGAGAAGTTGACCATAAATTAGATTTATGTTGTGACCTTAACATTTTCCTATTTTTTATACTTATAATGTTATCTAGCTTCTTGTTTTTAGACAGCTAGAAAGATTAATTAAGAGAAGTGCAACATTATGCCCCTATTATGCGACACTATGAGTTGCAGTCATATATATATTTTTCTGCCTTTTCCTTTATCCCCCTCCTCTCAACTCGATTCATGTTGTCGGTGGAACGACCCCCTTTTTTCAGTTCTTTAGACTAGGCTTTTTTAATTTTTTCTTTTTCGTTTGTTGTTGTTTCTTTGTTCATTGTACTCAAATAATAATAATAACAATAATAAATAAATAAATAATTGGTACAACATTGGAAGTTAATTCCTTAAAAGATTAGAAAAGAGTATTATTAATATATAATACACTCAAGTCTAAATTTTATTTGTTTACACAATTTTAATAGCTGTCACTTTGTAAAAGATTTGATATTTTACACAAACACACACTTAACCAAGATTACCCTCAAACAATAGACAGTAGCCCGTTCTTCACCAGCTCAGATTTCAGCTTCCATGCCTCATTTTCTGGAAGAATTATTGTGACGACCCTTGCTTCGCCACAATCTTTTCGCCCTGGGAACACCAAAACAGCTCCTTCGTCTCCCACGCCTTGTACACTGAAACTCACCCAATCCGGTTTATGCCCATTCAACTCCAGCCCGTAAAACTCAGCCTCTTCCAAGTCCACAAACGTCAAATTTGCTCCATATACAATGAAATCTGAAACCCCACCATCGCTCTCCACCAATTCTTCAATCTGCCCTCTTTCATCCACAGCTTGATTAAGTATCCACTTTGCCAATTTCTTTGGGCTTGTCTCCATTACAGAAAAATCCGCCTTAATCGAGCTTATAATTTGAGTGTTTGTTACAATCCCGTTGGTGGGTCTGGTCGGATCTTTTCTGCATATTGTCACCGTTTTTGGTTCACCCTTCCCCTCTCTAACTTTGGCAAAGCATTGCCAAATAACGCCACAAAGCGATTCAAATATTGGAATTTCGTCCGTTTGGTTTGGGCTTGATTGAAGGATGGCTAACTGGCTGGCGGTTACATGGAATGAACATGTGTCCATTTTGCAGTTATCGGCAGTTATCCAATGGTCTCCAACCGGGTCGACCTGCTTCACGGAAAGCGGTGGCGGGTGTTTGGGTCTCTCAATCTGTGGGTCTGGTTTGTGAAATTTGGATGGGCTGTTGGGCCGAATACCAGCCAAGATCCGGCCCCATCCGTTTATAAAATCTGAAAGACAGAATGCATCTCCAAGGATATGTGCCCAGCTCAGGCCCAGTGACATCCCCCCACATTTGAACTGGGTCACCTGCGCAAAACAAAATGGTAAATATATATGATTAGTAGTTTTCTCCATCGTTTTTCAAAGGAAAATTTGCGAAAATAGTACCTGTATGAGAAGTGGGGGAGAGAAAGAGAGTTGAGGGCCAATGACTTGTTGGGACACAAGCAGGTTGTCAAGAGACCATTCCTTGGTCTCCAGCCATTGGTCAACGGTTTTGTCACATTGGGCCTCGATGAACCTGGAGCCACAGTCATTGCACTTGATGTAGGGCCGGCCAGACTCCTCCGATCTCCACACGCGCCCACTAGTGTAGTAGTTGTGATTGAGCCACTCGAATATGGTTTCCTTCAAACGCACCACGGTTACACCTTCAGCTGCATGGCTGCTGAAGAAGTAGACCAATTTGAGATAGTGGAGCTTCATGGCCAAGTCCATGCCACTCAGCTCGTGAACCACGCCGGACCCCGTCCACCGGCTCGGACCAACGGAGGAAAGGCGAACCCCGTAGACCGGGCTTTCCTCTTTGGAAGATACCATATTGTGTTTTGCTCAGTAGTTGTAGAGGCTCCAGCGTATTTGTAGGGGTTGAGAGGGGACGGGAGGCTTCCGTGACCGGTGGGAGTTTTGATGGGCCATTAAATTGCAATTGGTGTCACCCGAAACGATGGAAAAGGATATCTCCATTTCAAAATCTTTCTATTTTTTATTGCGGGTTGTATTGCAATTGGTCGGCACCTGTACGCAACACGATTGGGCACATATTTATTGCATTTCTACACCGGAGAAGGATCCTTTTCATTTCAATTGAAACGGAGCGGAGTGGGTCCTCCTTTTTAAAAGAGTAGAATGGTTTAAAAAAAAAAAGGGTGTAATAATCATTCTATTATTGCAAAATAAGGGACCAACTCCTCTCAATTTCAAAGGAAATACAGAGGATTCAGGACTAGTTGATCTAAATTTTACTATGAATGTTATTTAGTAGACTTTTATACTATTGCTATACAATTTTATTAGTGTGAGAGAGAAAATTAACATTTGGATTAACAAGGACTTGTAAAAATAAAAATTAATGACTGATATTCACTGTCACATTCTCATAATTGTACAAGAGTCTACTAAATATCATTTCTAAAATTTTAGGCATTATTTCAAAATGACATCTAACAGAATCCGTGAAATGTTTTAACATAATTTGACTCTAAGGACTAACTTTTTTTTTTTTTTTTGGACATTCCCTATGACATCTAAGTTCATTTTAATACTATAGCGAGGGTGTTGTAATTTAGATTAATCATATAGACTAGTTTTGTGTTTATCCCTATATTTTAAGAAGGAAGCCACCAAACATAAAATCCTTAAAAAAAATTTACTTTTAAAATTACGTAAATTCAAGTCGTTTATTGCATAAAATAGCTTGAAAAATACTATTTATTAGAAAAGTGCCAGATTAGCAATGAGAATTGAATATATTGCTTCTTGCCCTTTATGTTATAGAAAGTTTTAAGCAAAAAGTTGACGCTTTTTTTCATTTTTAAAGAAAAACGTCTCTTTAAAAGTTTAGAAACAATTTTTTTTTCTTAATAACACATTTTTAATTAGCTTTTTTTTTGAATCATTAGATGCAGCGAAAGATCTGAATTTAGGTAATTTAGAAATTACAATTTTTTTTTTTTTTTAAAAAAAAACTGTAAAAAATCCTAATCGCGCACCAACATATTTAATCTGATAGCAATTGATCATTATATATGTACGCTTTATTACATCTCCTAGGACCAAAACAAAAGAAAAGAGAGCTGTTGTTGTAAGGCAATCATAATGTTGATTAAGGAAATCCTAGCGCCACAAATGTATCACGTGTCCTACTAATAAAAAAAATAAAAAAATATTAATTAATACTTAAAAAATAAATAAAAACTAAAATAATAAAAAATATATATATAGGTGGCCAGCCAACCCCAGGCCCAACGAGGGTGATCCGACCACCTCCAAGGGTCAAATTAAAATAATAATAATGGGTTGGCCCTTAGGAGTGGCCGGACCACCACATGGGGTGGTCTGGCCACCCCTGGCATGCCATTGGGGGTGGCTTATTATGATTTTTTGTTAATAAGACATGTGTCCAATTTGTGACTATAGGATTTCTTCTAAAAAATTTTAACCATAAACTGGATATCCCCTTATCCATTTTAAACTGAATAGCATCCTATTCCCTTAGTTATGGGAAAATTTGAGGAGGCACAAACATATTTAATAGCACATTTAAAGCATTAACCAGAATAATAAATGCATGAAATTAATTTTGTTTTAGTAGAAGTACCTATCTGTTGCAATATCTTTCCAAATCAACTAAAAATTACATCGACGACTTCAAACATATTTATTAGGTAGACGCTAACGGTTGGGAGTTGTTTTTAGAACACTAGCAATTGGTGTCCTATAGCACATTTCCTTCCTTATATTTAAGAAAAATTTCAAAAAACAAAAATTCGCCTACATCAGTTTCCTTAAATTTAACCACTACCGTTGGGTAGCTATGGTGTTTCCCAATGTGTAGGGAACCAAAAGTAGTTCTCTATATATTATTTTAATATAAACATTTCTCTTTCCTCTCCCCTCTTTCAAATTTTTGTTTTTCATTGAAGATTGTGTTGAACTTTTGTAAAAAATGTGAGGGTATGTAAAAAACTTATATTTTGTAAATAAATAATATTTTAATGATATACGGAAAAGTAATGTAAGCTATTGGGAAATGTATTTTGATAAAGAAGCAAAAAGTAGTTATGTTCCATAAACTTAGGGAAGATCAAATGGAAGTTGCTCCTAGTGCTCTAAGGAAGCCACTTGATTATCAGCTAAAAAAAAACAAGAAAGAAAGCATGCTATACCTCTACCAGCATCGTTTTCTCCGTCTTTTGTGGAAGTTGGAGAACATTTGTAGTAGAATGACGCTTGGGTTATTAACTTAATAGAATGACAATAAATGATTATTAAAAATATTAAAAAAATATGTGAGAGATGATATATATATATTTTCTATTTAAAAAAGGTAGGCCGGGGAGACCAATTATAGCTATTTTACCTAGACATGATCATAGGAGCACCTATTCGTTGAGAGCTGCACATAAAGAGTCTATACGGTGAAAACTACAAGTGCTACCTCATATGAGAGATATACTTGATACTTATTAAAGTAGGTTAGAAAAAAAATTTCAGAAATTTCTGTCCTAGAATTGGTATGTTGGCTTTACTACACCCTAGCATCTGGCATTTTTCTAGGACAGGAAGATTTTCTCTGTTATTTTTTATACTTCTGATGTTATCTCAGCTTCTTGTTTTTAGACAGCTACAAAGATTAATTAATTAAGAGAAGTGCAACATTATGCCCCTATTATGCGACACACTGAGTTGCAGTCATATCTTTTTCTGACTTTTCCTTTATCCCCCTCCTCTCAACTCGATTCATGTTGTCGGTGGAACGACCCCCTTCTTTCAGTTCTTTAGACTAGGCTTTTTTAATTTTTTCTTTTTCGTTTGTTGTTGTTTCTTTGTTCATTGTACTCAAATAATAATAATAATAAATAAATAAATAATTGGTACAACATTGGAAGTTAATTCCTTCAAAGATTAGAAAAGAGTATTATTAATATATAATAATACACTCAAGTCTAAATTTGATTTGTTTACACAATTTTAATAGCTGTCACTTTGTAGAAGATTTGATATTTTACATAAACACACACTTAACCAAGATTACCCTCAAACAATAGACAGTAGCCCGTTCTTCACCAGCTCAGATTTCAGCTTCCATGCCTCATTTTCTGGAAGAATTATTGTGACGACCCTTGCTTCGCCACAAGCTGTTCGCCCTGGGAACACCAAAACAGCTCCTTCGTCTCCCACGCCTTGTACACTGAAACTCACCCAATCCGGTTTATGCCCATTCAACTCCAGCCCGTAAAACTCAGCCTCTTCCAAGTCCACAAACGTCAAATTTGCTCCATATACAATGAAATCTGAAACCCCACCATCGCTCTCCACCAATTCTTCAATCTGCCTTCTTTCATCCACAGCTTGATTAAGTATCCACTTTGCCAATTTCTTTGGGCTTGTCTCCATTACAGAAAAATCCGCCTTAATCGAGCTTATAATTTGACTGTTTGTTACAATCCCATTGGTGGGTCTGGTCGGATCTTTTCTGCATATTGTCACCGTTTTTGGTTCACCCTTCCCCTCTCTAACTTTGGCAAAGCATTGCCAAATAACGCCACAAAGAGATTCAAATATTGGAATTTCGTCCGTTTGGTTTGGGCTTGATTGAAGGATGGCTAACTGGCTGGCGGTTACATGGAATGAAAATGTGTCCATTTTGCAGTTATTGGCAGTTATCCAATGGTCTCCAACCGGGTCGACCTGCTTCACGGAAAGCGGTGGCGGGTTTTTGGGTCTCTCAATCTGTGGGTCTGGTTTGTGAAAGTTGGATGGGCTGTTGGCCCGAATACCAGCCAGGATCCGGCCCCATCCGTTTATAAAATCTGAAAGACAGAATGCATCTCCAAGGATATGTGCCCAGCTGAGGCCCAGTGACATCCCCCCACATTTGAATTGGGTCACCTGCGCAAAACAAAATGGTAAATATATATGATTAGTAGTTTTCTTCATCGTTTTTCAAAGGAAAATTTGCGAAAATAGTACCTGTATGAGAAGTGGGGGAGAGAAAGAGAGTTGAGGGCCAATGACTTGTTGGGACACAAGCAGGTTGTCGCGAGACCAATCCTTGGTCTCCAGCCATTGGTCAACGGTTTTGTCACATTGGGCCTCGATGAACCTGGAGCCACAGTCATTGCACTTGATGTAGGGCCGGCCAGACTCCTCCGATCTCCACACGCGCCCACTAGTGTAGTAGTTGTGATTGAGCCACTCGAATATGGTTTCCTTCAAACGCACCACGGTTACACCTTCAGCTGCATGGCTGCTGAAGAAGTAGACCAATTTGAGATAGTGGAGCTTCATGGCCAAGTCCATGCCACTCAGCTCGTGAACCACGCCGGACCCCGTCCACCGGCTCGGACCAACGGAGGAAAGGCGAACCCCGTAGACCGGGCTTTCCTCTTTGGAAGATACCATATTGTGTTTTGCTCAGTAGTTGTAGAGGCTCCAGCGTATTTGTAGGGGTTGAGAGGGGACGGGAGGCTTCCGTGACCGGTGGGAGTTTTGATGGGCCATTAAATTGCAATTGGTGTCACCCGAAACGATGGAAAAGGATATCTCCATTTCAAAATCCTTCTGATTTTGAAATGATTAGAATTTTTCGATGACCAGTAGACTGCGTGGCATTGATTGCTTTAATGGCGGTGTGTAGTTGTCGCCAGATATTTTTCTTCTGACAGGTATGGAACCAACACAGAGCTGTTCTTGTAAGTTGTAATACTCCGGCAGATAATAATCAACTCTTGTAATATTAGAAAATTATACGAACAACATGCCACTCCTTTAATAGGTAGTATGTTTCAAGTCAATTGATATAAATAATGGCCAAAAAAACATTATAGACGATTAGGGGCCGTAAATAAACGAGTTCATTCGACAATCCGCTTAGTTTAATTCGACTCGAACTTGAGCTTGATATGGTAGAAACCTGCTTAATTAGTAAATGATACAAACCCGACTCGCTCAAGAAAACTCGATAAGGGCTCTCTAGCTCAGCTAAATTAAAGCTCGATCGGTTAGTTTGCCCAATTCGTTAACTTGTTCATATATATATATATATATATATATATATATATATGTGTGTGTGTGTATAAAACTGAAAATTAGTTATAGAAATTTAAGTATGTATATTAGTAATATATGTAATATAAATTAATTAATATTTATATTTATGCTATAGATAATTAATGTTTAGATGTTTTAAAATTCAGGCTTACACTCTACGCGGATCATACATTAAAGAGTTCAATAACTTAGCTCGAGTTTGAGTTGAGCCTGACTCGGCTCAAATAAGCATCTTCATAAATGAGCCAGTCTTAAAATTTTAAAGCTCGACTCGACTCGGCTCGAATACAGACATAAGATTATCATAATCCTTGGGTTGGGATTGTTATAGTCAAATTTGAGAAGGATAAACATATTTAGCTAAATGCATGAAATAAGTTTTTTTTTTTTTAAAAAAAAAAAAAAGAAAAAGAAAAATACATGTGCCTCTTCATACTAATATTGCATCAATATCCTTAAACGTATTTAATAGGCAATAGGCCAGGGTATCGGTCAAAACGGTCTGGTTTTGGCTCTTATCGATTATTAACCAATAATTTTCGGTTAAACGGTTTATTAACCGATACTGAACCAATAAGAATTTTAACCGAAATTATTGGTTATAACGGTACACGGTTAAATGGTTCATTTAAACCGATTAACCGATTTAACCGTGGGCTTTATATTCTTTTATTTTGTTGGGCAAAAAATGAGTTTTTTTTTTTTTTACTTTTGAGAGCTCAAATACTTTTTGTTGGACTAAAATAACTTATTAAAAATGAGTTGTCTTAGGGCATAAATACTTTTTGTTCGGACAAATTGAAGCTTTTTTATATTGATCCACCTAATTTTTTTTTTTATATATTATAAAATACATTTTTCCAAAGCAAATGGACTAATTAACATAATGAATGCTAATTAGACAAACAAAACTAGTTAATGAAAAATGCTTTCACCAAAGGCAAAGAAATCTCGTCCAATGCTATCACTAAAAAAAAAAAATCAAACCTACCTAATCTCAAATTAAAATAAGGTTACATAGGTATATATATAATCTCAAAACTATGTCGTTTTGGCATCCCTACTTAACGGTTTATATCGGTTAAACGGTTAACCAATATGAAATTTCTAACCGGATCGAACCGAACCGATAAGCATACCGGTATAAAAAATTTAACTGATAAGGATATCAGTATATCGGTTACGGTTAATATCAGTTCGATCGAAACCGATACACGGCCAATAATCGATAACCGGTTAATCGGCCCACCTCTAATAGGCAGCTTATTCACAGTTGGGAGGTATCTTTCATGAAAGCCATTATCAGCCTAAAAAAAAAAACAAAAAAACAAAAAAAATCCATGCTGGAGGATTTTAGAATAGTTATTATTTTTCATGGTTTATGTTGGAGATCCAGAAAGACGAATGGATGAGGCTTGTGGCAAGTTGGCAACGTCAAATTCGAAATTAAAGAAGAAAAAGAAGGTACAAATTGCAACTTCATTGTTAATGTCTCCTACAAAGTACAAACTATTAATTCTATCAATTTCCCTGTTGGGCCATTGACACAAGTTGTATATTTTTTTTTCCCTTTTTTTTTTTTTTTTTCGTAGGCCCTATAAATTTTTTTTTTTAAATGATTTCATAATGAACAATATTTTCAACACCATCTTCTTTTAGGTCCATATCGGAAATATATATATCCTCATTGAAATAGAGATGAGTCGATCCTTTATATTTGAGGAGTAAAATTATCTGCAAAAAAGTGAAATAACAATTTTACACCTCAAAAAGCAATGGGCGGAACCATACTTTAATTAATGCCATTAATGACCAAAACAAATAAGTAATGCCATTATGACTTATGAGGCCTTTTATTTGATGATTAATATTTTATTTTATTTATGATGTCATGTCATTTATTTTTTATTTTTACATGTCTGCACAAGAGGGGAAAGGAAATTCGAACTAATGACCTTCACTTCATTAAGCGTGATCTCAGCCAATTGAACTACCTCTTGAGGATATGTCCTTTAAAATTTTAAGATGTATCAATTGAGCTACGTATTTTAGCAGTCCATTAATGGTTGGTAGTTGTGTTTAATTAAAGAAGCCATTATTAGCGTAAAAAAAAAAAAAAAAAAAAAAAAGATGCTGGAGCTCTATGTTTTGCGCCAACTCACTGCCGACAATCCTACGTCGTTTTCTCCGGTCTTTCCTAGAGTGCTACAACCAATTTTCTTTCTACTTCTGTTGATATAGAATTAGTACATTGGAAGGTAAATTCCATAGAGAATAGAAATGAGGATTATTAAAAATATCGAAAGTTGGATTAATTAATTGAATGATTATTTATTTCTATTCTTTTATTTGGTGATATCGTAAGGAATTTCTTAAAATATCATAACTCTAAAAATATATATTTTTAAAAATAATTTACAACCAAAGATTTTTTTTTTTTTTTTTAAAAATATCATCCCATGGCCATGGTTGCCTAGCTGACCACCTTGGGGGTGGACCGGGTTGTCATCCACGTTAAGAGAACACCGAAGTTGGTCAACCACCCAAAGGGATGGGGACAGAGTTTTATTATTATTATTATGATTTAAAAAACAATAATTAGTGTTTTGGAAAATATATTAATTTATTCCTTCAAGAATAAATATTATTCTTATTTTTTAAAGAAATTAATAGATATTTTTCATTTTAGGAGAATAGTTATCTGTTATTCCCATAATAGTGTGCAATAAAAGCACTTAATAACTTTTCCATTTGGGTCCCTTCCTGTGTACCAAACATGACGCATGAGTTGGAAATCAAGAATGACAAATCACAAATGGATGGACAGAAATTTATGGGGCTTGTGGTAGTGTCTTGGTCAAAATTAAAGAAAATATATTATGAGAATGAGTCGAATGACAAATCGATGGGGCTCGTGGTAGTGTCTAGGTCAAAATTAAAGAAAATATATTATGACACAACAAATGGATTTGAATCTCCTCAAATTAAGTTGTCCGAATTTGAAAGAAATTTGGACAACCTAAAAGAAAGGTTGTAATGCATCCCCTATATATATATATTTTATGAATTATGTTCACACAGTTTGCCAGCCACTCACTCAAATCTCACCGGAGAATTATACAAAATCCACCAACATACTCAAGAAAAACTCTCTTTTATTTTTATTTTTTATTTTTTTTTCTTACAATTCTTCCTCTCTTTCATTTAAATTTTTTTTTCCTACTTATATCTCTCTTTCTCGAGATTCGCGCCACAACTACTTCGGAGCACGACACATGTCGTCTGAGGATCAAAAGCTGGGCGAGCAGGTTAGGTCCGCCTGACTCTCGTACCACTGCGACCCTTTTGAGTATGGCAGGACAGGGACGTGACGGAATTCGTCTGACGTGACGACCCCTTTATTTTGATTAGACGTTTACTTTCTCTTTTATCGAGGTTGAGCGAACCTCACTTAACGACCCCGTCTTAAGATGGTGATGCTGGAATTGGATTTTTGGTTGAAGGCTTCAAGGCTCGCCAAAGCGACGGGCCTGATATGCGAACCTAAACATCGGTGTTCCACTGTTTGAGGCGGATGTAGGCACGAGCGGCTTTGGGCCGTCTGGACTCACATCTTTGGGTCCCTGGGCCGACTTATACCGTGGATAGGGTTCTTAAGTCGTGTGCGTCCTAGGCCTTGCGAACGATTTGGGCCTTCTACAATGTAGGATGTTTTAGGGTCGGCGATTCTTCTACTAGGCCGGACCTTGGTCTAACAAACTATAACATCACATAATAAAACACTATATATAGCTCCAAAGCATAAACATTATATACAAGAGTAATGATATAATACAATCATTTGTTGAGAAATGATCTCACATTGCCTGTGGACAAGATCTTGGGTATGTTTATAAGGAATTGACAACCCTCTTTTATTGAACCGGTTTTATGAGATGAGTTAAGCCCATGAATTTCTTCATGGTATCATAGCCTATTACAGGATGAATAGAGCCCACATTACTTACTCCGTGACAAGAACCAGAAAAAATACTGGCCTGCACATTTAAAAATGTACTAACATAAGCACTGGCTGTTCTAAAATCTCGCATGAATTTAATGTTTCTAACTCAAATGCTCTTTGTTTTACGACAATGACTAAGCTGATGTTATGAGTCACACTAACTCAAATGCTCTTTGTTCTACGACCTTGCGTTTGTTCATCCAGTGCCAACCCTTTTTTTCTTTTGTTTTTAATTTTAAATTTTGTAGGGTAAATTTATAATTTCATAATGGTTACATTAGAAAAATGGCCAAAATTTGTAGGAAGAAAGTTAAAGTTATAGATTAAAAAATCAATAATTATGGAAATAGTTTAAAATAACATATTATTAAAAAATAAAAATAAAAAAAATAAATGAAAGAGAACCTTATCCACCAAATGTAACAGGTTATGCGTAGTATTTCTAATCATTTAAACCTAGAGTCCCAAATTCATGCAGCCTAGTCTGCCTAGATAGCAATTTTTTTTAAAGAAAATAGTACAGGCTAAGGTTTATCGTCTCTGCACGGACCCAATAGGCCCAAACAATTCTTATGAGACCATTAAGTCTTACAATTATGGTTTTTATTTTTAAATTGCAAATCTAAAAATAGTTTTTGAATTATTTTTTAATATTTTTATATTTATTTTGTTGTTAAAAAACAAAATGTCATCCTGAAAAGCACACACACTGCATGTGGAATACCCCCACCCCCCCCCCCCCCAAAAAAAAAAAAAAAAAAAAAAAAGTGATGTAAAATATGGGTGTAGTACATCAAAAGAGGTAATCTAGGCTTTGTTTGGTAAATCCTTTGTCTATAAATACTATAGCTGAGTGAATTGACGTGAAAAAAAAAGTACAAATATTTAGCATAAAAAAAGTAAGAAATTAATATGAAAAAAATGAAAAAGTTTTGTTTTGTAGTGATTTTTTTATTTAAATAATAGTAAAAAGTAAATAATGTGATATGAAAGTGAAAAAAAAAAATGAAAATGTTTTGATGTTATTATTATTATTATTATTTTATAAAAAAAAAAATGAAGTGAATAGCATTGAAGGAGAGGCAAGATTTACCAAACGGGAGTCGGAAGAATGAGTTACAGCAGAGGTAAATAAATGAATGCCACTACTTTCTTTTCCTCTATTTCACATTTCTTGTAAATAAGAGTTATATGTTACAAATCAAAATTGTGGCGGGGCTGCAAAGACCACTTCTAGTTTCCCTTGCATTCTCAATTAGAAGAGCTTCTCAGCTCTCAGAAAATATAATAAAATTGCACAAGCTTATACATCTCACTTTCTAAGCAACCTCGCCGGGTTGCCTTAATTTATGTTCCCATTTTGAATGAATTAGTAGTTGGATGCCATGAGGCAAAAGCCGCCCTCCAAATCTTGCCCTGCAATGATGCACTCGAGCATGCAACGGCGTGTGACCGACTGCCGACGTGCTTCAACCCGACCAACAAAGTTCAAGGAAAAGGCCAATCACCCGCAAAATGCTCCCTGCAATAGAGTGCAATAGCTAAAGAATGCACCAAGAAAATCTCATCTCATCTCATCTCTCTGGGGCCAGGCCAGATGCTGCTGTACCTTTCCCAGGTGTGGTCCTATTTCACAGCTCAGGTGAGTAGGAGGGTGAAGCATGGGCAATTGAATAATTAATCAGTAAGGAATAACATACGGCAGAGCACAAACATCAGCAGACTCTATCCTCATAGCTTCCGCCCATACCTCTGGTGTCTCCTCAACCTCTGAAGATCCCACCTTGGGCAATTCTGATTGATAACCATTGTTGCTAAAGAGCCATTCTTGGTCATCATAATGAGACCACTCCTCCATTTTGGGTATGGTATATACCTGACTTAAATACTTGGAATCTGGATGGGGTGGCTTGGCAGCTGCTTCCGCGATTTGATCAGCTTGTGCAGTGGCAAACATTGGCTTCTTTGAGGAGACAGACGATGGCTGATCAATAATGCCATTTATCTTGCGCTCCTTATTATCCACCTTAACATTACTGGCTGCTACATGCCTATCCGAAGCATTCGTGATAGAAGTTTGGCTATGATCCATTGTCCTTCCATTTTCCGGAAATCGATGGGAGGAAGAAGTGGGTCTTGCCAACTTATTGGGCCTAACATCACTGGCTGTAAGAAATTCAAAAAGGAAGCATCACTTATCAGCTAATAAGAAAATTATCAGAGTTTGAAACTGCTTGACAAAATTGATTCAATGTAATTTCCAAGAATCACTGACAATTAACGCAGCATAATTTAATACAAGAATATCTGCAATCACAAGAGACCCACCAAAGTCTTAAGGGATAGTTAGCCCCTATAACCATTCTAAGAAGGGGTAAAGGTTACAAAACTTGAAAGAAATGATTGGGCTGGCAATGATTCATGGTCATTATGAAAAGAACTCACCATGTAAAACTCCATTTGTCTCAACTTCCTTCCTTTTCTTGAGATTTTCCTCAGAAGCAGCAATCTTGTTGCTGTCCTTGGGAAGTTGTGGGGTTTTAATATTTTGGCTACCTATAAGGTCACTCTTGTTGCTTTCTTTTAATCTATCATGTTCTGTGTTCTTCTGATTATTTTTCACCTTCGCTTTCTCCTCCTTTTTTTTCTCTTTGTCCCTGTCCTTATCCTTCCCTTGGCTCTTTTTCTCTCTATCTTTATCCTTGCGTTTATCCCCACGTTTATCATCACCTTCCTTTTCTTTGGTCTTTTCCTTCTCTTCCACCTTTTTCTCAGATGGTCTGAGCGTACCTTCAACTCTAGTTTGAAAAACCCCAACAGGGTTCTGAACCATTGAATTTCCACTAAATCTTGCCTCACAATTGATTCCTCGACCATCCATCGTTCGTTCGTCATTCCTCCTGTTCTTCTCCTTACCTTCAGCCCAAGTGCCAGTACCTTTAGCCAACAATTTGACCATCTCCTCATCCTTTTTTCGGTCCATATTTGTAAACTTCTCCATCGTATTCTCAGTCGCTTTGTCATCATCTTTAATCCTCCTGCCCAACTCCTGCATGAATTTGGAATCCATTGTCTCCTTTGCCAAATGACTGCTGTCACTGAGTTTCTCTGCATTGTAACCTGAAAACTGCCCAACAAATCTCTTCTCTGGAATACTATTTTTACCTTTATCCCTTTCTTCTTTCTGAATGAGTTTTTCTCCACTGTGACCCTCAGCCTGTCCCGTAAGTCTCTTCTCATCTGGGGCACTGTTTTTCTCCTTATCTTTATCCCTGTCCTTCTCCTTATCCTTCTTTTTATCTCTGCTCTTTTCCTTCTTGTCTTTCTTTTCCTTATGCTTCCCATCACTTCTATCTTTCTCTCTTTTCTCTTTCCCTTCTCTCTTCTCTTTGTCCCTTTTCTCCTTCTTATGCTTCTTTTCTCTCTCCCTTTCCTGTGAACCATGAAAAAAGAACAAAAATAAGAATATGCTTTTCTAAGAAACAAAGAGGAAATATTACAGAATTCTGTAAAAAAAAACCCATGAAGCTACAGAGAATAACAAAGAATTTCTTTGTGTAGCTCTTATTTCCCTAATAAAGTAAATATAAGCAGGTACAAAATTACTCTTGGTTTTAAGAAAGATGAATGCTGCGCAGATTCCAAACAGCTGTATAGTTACAAAGACAGCAAGGGAGAAAACAAAGTCAAAACAATGAAGGCGGGCAAGAACATTGAGAGCCTCTATTGCACCTCCCACTTAGTTTCCGCATTTGAACCACAGACCACTGCAACATTGCTAGCCCCACTAGAGAGTTACTGAATTAAAAAGGTGTCCATGGATGTTAAGTTCCACATTGGTTCCTTACTAAGTGAGACTAAGTTTTATAAGTGATTCTAAGAAGCTCCAAATGCAACTTAACTAACACATTTATAATCCACCTTAAATATGGTCACTATCTTCTAGGTGAGACTGAGCTTTATAAATGATTATAGAGAGCTTCAATTGGAACTTGATTAGTCTCTTTGGAGTAATAACGCAAATGTGGCTAGCATTTTCCTTGAACCATTACAAATGGCATTAAAGCAACCTAGTAACACCATGTAGTACTGCAGTACTGCATGACATGGGCCCTAACAAGGGCGTCAAAGATTTGAAACGGGAAGATTGATACCCTAACCCTAAAATGTCAGTCCCACATTGGGAATAAGTATTGCCCACATTAAGTGGGTGGATTATTAAGGTGCCCATAAGTGCTAAGTCCAACATTAATTCCTTACTAGGTGAGAGTAACTTTATAAGTGATTAAAACGAGCTTTAACTGTAGCTTTACTAGTCATTTTGAAGTAATAGCGCAAATATAGACCACCCCTAAGGTGCTCATCGCCAGCTATAGCCCGACCCCAACCACTGCAGGCCACCATCTGGCCTGAATTCTACGGTTTTGGGCCACCATCTGTCGTCGTCGTCCTTGGAGGCCCTCAATCGTCTCTAGTCTCTACATCATCCTATGTTGTCCTCAGTAGCATTCCGTTGTACCGAGCCACTATCTGTCGCCATCCCCGACATCCCTCAGCCATCTCCAATCACCCTTTTACCCAAGCACATGGGCCTGGAGCAAACGGTTGCTAGAGATGACAAAGGGCCGCTAGGGACGATGGAGATCAGTTTGACACCATGTCATTGTCTTTAGACCTCTGCCTTGAGCAAGTGGTATTTTTAGAGGAAATAAAACGAGGACAATGTTTTCCTTCAAATTCGATTGGAAGAACCAGTTCCGCAACCCTTTGACATAAATTTTTTTATATAGAATGCATGGTTTTGGGAGAGAATACTTTGGTTATTCTCAACTTGTAAGGGTATTTTTGGCACTTTTTTTACTATTAGTTTTGTTTTATCAGTATAACCATAACAAGGTCTTATATTTGGGACTCTTGATATTCAATTATCATTCATCAATGAAAATTTGAAATTTTTCTGTACTGCCCTAATGAAACTAGGATTCCAATGGCCAGAAGAACCGGAGGAATCCAAGTAGTATGACACCGCATGTCCCTCGAGCTTCCTCTGAACACTTTGCCCTCTTTGGACCCCATATTTCTCAACATCCCTGGGTTGTTACATCCAGTTTGGCTCATGTTCTACACGAGAATATAAAGTAAAGAAACGACAAGAAAAGAAAAGAGCACATATAAACCACTAGGAAAGAAGAGGGTTGGGGGGGGGGGGGGGGGGGGGGTGGGTGGATGGTCTACTGGTGAACCAACCTCACAGTAGAATCACAAACATCATAAGCTTTTTTTGATGCATTGTTATCCTCCAAATAGGCTCTAGGAAGAAACAATTAGAGATATTAAAAACCCCTCTAAAATGGGAACGGGAAGATTTTCATATAATCAGTACTCCATCCCACAGATTGTAAATTTCCTAAATCAACTCAGCAAGCCCAATCACAACAAAGGAATGGTGGAAGTACAAAACAAATCAATGTCACGTATTCCTCTATGTCAAAACTTCAAAATAAAATTCTTAAATTCTATCTTCCCATATCAAGAACACCTATATTGAAGCCAACTACACCAGAAGCTGCGTTTTCTTTTAGCTAATTAAGAAGCTCGAAAATGTCACCTCCTAAAATGGTCCATAAATCAAGTCTCTTGTCCTTCAAAATGAAGGAAAACTGAGGAATCCAACAAAGTGTGGCTCCACGAGATGGGATCAGTTCCAAAATTTGCATACCTGCCACCAATTATTTCACCCTTAGAGCAATAGTAGTTCACCTTCCAGGGCAGACAACTTTGTGGGCCATCCAGCCAAGAATACTTACTCTTCTACCACCAAAAGATCTCCTCAAGATTAGCAGTTCTATGCAACTGCTGAACATGTCTTACAAATTCTACTTGAGCATCCAAATCTGGGTCACACTTTTTCAGCAACAAAGGAGGCAATAATCTACGGATCTTGCTTTCCTTCAACCACCCAATCCAACAATAGTTCCCACTTAGCAAGTTCAAATACCAGCCATTTAGATGGACCATCCTGTGGTCCTATATTTCTGTGAAACCCCTTGCCAGGAACTTCCCATCACATATTTTCAAATCCTAAAGAGGGACCTTTGTAACCAGAATTAATAAAGTACAGTGATAAATCAAAGCAATCCGAGGAACCTCCACATAACCAAAATTCCTCCAACACGATTCTCAGTAAGTAAAACAAAAGGTTAATTCACTGAATCATAATAGAATTATCTTAACATCTGGAACAAGATTGAGAAGCCCCATCATATGATGTCCTTATTATAACTTCAAGGTATAATAACAAAGCGTCAGTTTAACAAAGAACAAACAGTTAATACAAACTGACTTCAATAATATAAACGAAATAATATATCACAACGATAGAATGCGGTGCACAAGTTCAGACCCTAGAGAACCACTTCTCACAAACCAGTGTATCGTATTGCTCCACACTATAGCACATTCATGAGACCTACTTACTCATAAAAATAAGAAACATACATCTGTTGCTTATAACAAAAGCGTTGGATCTCTGTTCTAATGTAATTTCATGGGATAACCAGCATTTACCAGAACTTGAAATCTTTATCACTGCCAGGTCTCTTTTAGGCCAACTACCCTGATTTTTTTTTCTTTCTTTTTAACAGAACATACAAAAGGGTGGCATTTGGTGACCTGAATAGTCTACTCCTGATTTGGTGGAATATGGGTTCCTTATCCCTTGCATATACTTAGAATTCTGTTGAATAGACATCATATTCTTCTCCAAATAAGCAAATATTCAGGTAAACTCAGGCACATTTCCCTGAACTCGGCTTATATATATATACATTTGCAATTCAAGAAACTTCTCAGGCTTAATCTTATCAGAGATCCTCCCATTATTCTTGGCATTTTGGCTAAGATCTACTGCTTTTTGCTCTTACCAGATACTTCAAAAATTGGAGATAACTGAATCTTTTCTAATATTGACTTGAAAAAGTGTGGGACAATTCTGACATGGCCACTTGTGGTTTTAACAATGTCAACACAAACCTCCTGCAGCCCCCTGTCAACACCCATTCAAAATCTCACCGAAGTATATACCCTTATTTACTTTTTAAAGAAGGTGCAAAAGATCTTTTATTTTGGGTTAGGGAAACATTACTAAAATATTTTAATTATGTAATTTTGTTACCATATAATTTTTCAAGATGCAAAACACACTCATTTACAAAGACGGAATTTCCAAAATAAGCAAATCTATAGTTGTTCCCTCATGTCCAAATTTAGGGGATTCATCTATAATACCATGTCATAGTATTTGGGAGAGAAAGAAAGAAAAAAAAAAAGAGCACAGACATCATTCATGTACTCTTGTAAATGGGACAAAAATTTAATGCTTCAAAGCATCACCTGGGAGTAGGCTGACTAATTCTTCTCTCCACTTTACTAATATTATACAAAGTTCTCTAAATGATCTTTGGGTGAACAAAAACTATAAGAGATACAACGGAAAGCCAAAGTAAGACAAAGCAATTAAGAATAAGCATATCAACAAATTGAGTCCAAAAACATCAGCAAGTGCCATATCTGAGATAAATGTTGCCAACAAGTAAAACACAGGACTTGTGGGTTGAATGGCAGGATGTGTCCTTGCAATTGCCCAAAGATACAAGGGTTGTAACTATTAAGAGTGGTTGACCCCAGTTTGTATCAGAAACATTAGGTAACTAATAAGTGAGGCATAAATTGAATATGTAATAAGGATTCAAGCAAAAACTATAACCATGGATTATGAACTTGACGTCCATGCTGGAAACCCTTCATAATAACAAAAACCAGAAAAATTAAAAAAACAAGTTTTGCACCTTGGACCAACTACTAAAATGGTTGACAACAGATTTCGAATGAAGAAAGTGAACCCTCACTTATGCACATATTTTTAGATTAGTGCTACAAAGTTAAACTATTTAAGATTCATGAAAAACTGACTGATTTTATATGAAGAAAAAAAATTGGCAAAAGCATAGTACCCCTTCCCCTATGATCTATAAAATTCCACTGCATACACTTCCCAGAAAAAATAAAATAAAAAATGAAAAAAAAGATGTGCTTTACATGTATCCAGATAATCTCATTTCTCAAATTCAATCACAAGGTGTGGGTTATGTATTCCCCTGCCATATCATTTTATGCTTCCTAATCAGTTTTCATCAAAAATCCAACCAGAACCTATAACACAAAAAATCCACACTCTATCTATTGAGAGAGAAGATCTAAATTATGAAACAGGAATATGGCCAAAGGAGCTGATATCCTTGGGGGGGGGGGGGGGACCAAGTATAGCTTGCAAAAAGAACTAAAGAAGACTTCCAATGTAGTAGGACTCAAGGGTTTAATCACTTGCCGGCTATAATACCTAAACAATCTGACATCCTATAGCAAATAAATAAGTAACCTTCTAAGTTTTAAATGAAATTCAAATTTCAATTTTACAGAATAAGAGGTTGTACGTTATTTTTGTTGGAGTTGGATTATGCTAGAAATTGCCTCCAAAATACAGCAGATTCATTCTATTAAATAATAGACTTCTTCAGTCAGATAAATAAAACTACCCATAATTAAGCAATTACGGAAAGCCAAGTAGTGCATGGACGCTAGCTTTGACACGAAAACTGAGATTTTAACAATTTGAAAGTAGTTGTTTAATCCAGTGCTGTGCAACTCACAGTAATACTAATTTCCATGCCCCATGAATGCTACATCAATTATAGAGTATTAATGGACAAAAGAAAGGTAATTAACCTTTTTTAGTAAGTCCACATCCTCCGTCCTAGCCTTCTTTTCATATCCTGGTGGTGGGAACGGAAAGCAGCGCGACATTGCACAAAATCCAGGAATACACTACACTAGCGCCTTCCACAAACAAAAATGTTCGAATTACTTTCCAAAAGCACTGTTCCGGAAAGGGGACGAACCAGAAACTATGCTCCTGTCCATGCACCATGTCCCTACATTCATTTCCAGCTTCACTATCCCTGCATAAGCTTATCAGTCACTCCAACAAAAGCCAATTCCAACCACTCTTCCCCTCTAGCTTAAAAGCACATGTGGGTCAAGCAGATATCACTGAAATCACCTTAGAAGAATAACACTCAGCACTCACTCAATTGCACCAATGTGATACTAAACTAAACTAGTAGCAAAACCCAGATAGAAAAACTGAAAAAACTCTTCGGTCAATGATTTAGCTCGAACTATGTTAACCCAAACGGTTTCTTGAGAAACGAAAACAGTGAACTGCAATCAGAACCTCTGTGTTGCCTTCTGGGCCAATACAAAATCATCACCTCCTCCTTATAAGCAAATCCCAACACCAAAATCATTGCCTACTGAAAATCAAACTCGCAAAGCAGCAAAAACCCAGAAGCCCTTAGTCCTCCAAAAATTCCATTCCCCCAAAGTCTTAGATCACTGTCTCAACACAATTCCATACGTGCAATCCTCTTCCATGCCGAGAGCAACAATGGGCAACCATTATTTCTAAGCAATCTACGAACTCGAGAACTGAAACCTAGTACTGTCAAATCCATAATTTCGATTCCGTGGAAGATCGAAGCTCGCGCCCATCGCCAAGCAAACTCCTTTGCTCCCCAATCTGTGCTCTGATCAAACCCTTATTCAGTCCAAAATTGAGCAATTCAACCAGTGCTCGATTACGATCCGCAAAACCCTAGAATTCCAACACCAAAACAAACACGTTTCTCAGCACAAACTGCCAGTAAAAAAAAAAAAAAAAAAACCCTAGTTTCATTACTCGAAAAAATTTGAAAAGACACAAAATTTGAGATTTGGAAAATGGAAAAGGGGGGGGAGAGAGAGAGAGAGTCAAAGACTTTATTGGGTACCTAGGCAATTGCAGGTACCGATCAAAAGCGGAAAAGGGAAGCTTGATTCCAAGCGTTAACGAGAAAATTCTGGAATTTCGAGGAGTAAAAAAAGTTGTGGAATTCGTGGGATTGAAGATTACCTTGTCCACCACAAAGTGGCAAATGTAGGAGGACAAGATCTCTCTCTCACTCTTTTTCCCTCTTAGAGAAGCAGAAGAAAAAAGGATATGATGAATAACAAGTAATTTCAAGGAAGCACCTTTTTCCTGGGTATAGATTTTGGGATTGTGTTTCTGTGTCCAGTGGGTTCTCCTTGTTAGTGTCTGTGTGCGAATGTGTTCGTGTTTGTGTGTTCGAGTATTTGTGTGTTTCAGAGATACCCTCTCCCCCCTCTCTCTCTCTCTCTCCCCCCCAGTAGGTTTTGTTCGGAAGTTACACGCGAGAATGAAAGAAAAAGAGGCAACGAGGGCTTGGAAGACCCAAATATATTGGTGAGACGCCACACTAGACAGAGAAACTCTCTAGAGAGAGAGAGAGAGAGCAGCTCCCTGATCAAGTCCCACGCGCTCTGCGGGTGCATCTTTTTCCACTCTCCACTTTTTCCTTCTATTTTAATTCTTCTTAGTCCTGTGACACCGCATAAGATGCTAATTATGTACAAACAATTTTTATTAAGATTGCGTTTGTAAACACTCCTAAAATCATGTTGAAAATTGTGTTTGGCTTCCATGAAAATCTTTTGCCTAGCATATCACCTCTCCCCCCCAAAACCACCCTTGATCGCTCATTGATCCCCCAAATTGATAAACACCACCACCCTCAAAAAATGACTTATAGTTGTATTTAATTTTTATTATTTTTCATTAACTAATGTTTTTTGTCTGTAAAAATATGAAAATGTTCAAATTTAAGATATTTGCTTTATTTTTATGTTAAATTATTATTTATTTCAAAAGCATAATTTATAGGAATAAATAAATTTATATTCTATTAATCATGATAAGTTAAACCAAGTTGAATTCTGGCGGAGTAACTACCATCCAACATAAGTGGAAGCATTTAATTCACTTTTTTTTTTTATGTCCGCACAAGGGGAAATAAAATGAAGAGAAAATTTGACGTAGTGACCTCCGCTTCATAAGGCATGGCATTTAAGTCAATATTAAGATAACATATGATCCGGAATGGGATTCTCTCCATTTCATTCCAGTTGGTTGAAATTTGAGGGGCAAAATTGTAATATCACTTTTGGTGGACAATTTTGCCCCTCAAAAGCAACTAACCGGTTCCTCTCCATTTCAAATCTCCATTTCATTTGAAACAGAGAGGATCCTTTTGCCATATGATCCATTAAATTTCACCATTTTTTTCTAATCCTGTTAAAGTTCACTTAATGTGCATTGTATGTGGATTCTATTTTGATTGTATGGAAGTTTATTGGAGTAGAAAATGATAAGGCGGTGCCGCTTTGAGGTTGAGTTTCTTTTCATGGATTCGGCTTACATGCTGTTATTTTAATAATAGCATGTATACTATAGTTTAATCAACTTTCAATATTGAATTTCTCAAAATCTCTTTTTATTTTTTCTCTCCTATTAAAAGCTTATAAAAGTAAATCAACTTTAAAATTCAATCTTGACAATTGATTAAACTACAGCATACATACTGTTATTTTAATACATTACAAAAAAATTACTATTTTCTGACGTGGCAAACAGTACATGATTTTTGCCACATCACCATTTTCTGATGTAGCAAAAAATGCCACGTCAAAAAATATTTTTTTGACGTGCTATTTCAACACGTCAGAAAATTATGACGTGCTAAATATTGACATGTCACAAAAAAAATGGGCGAAATTTTGAAATTTTTCCCTCTTCTTATTTTCCTTCAACTTTTTTCCTCTTTTTTATTCTTCCCTCTTCATTTATTTCCCCACACTCTCTCTCTCTCCTCTCTCAATCTCTTCTGGAGAAGAAAAAAAAAAAAGGAGAAGAGAAGAAGAAAAAGAAAGGGAGAAGAAAAAAAAAAAAAAAAAGGAGAAGAGAAGAGAAGATAAGAAGATTTGTTGGGTTTTTGAAGATTTGTTGGGTTTGACGTTTAGGTTTTTGATTTTTTAGATTGTTTTTTTTATTTGAGTTTTTGATTGTTTGAAGATTTTTCGGTGTGAGTTTGGGTTTTTGAAAATGGAAATCGAAAAGAAGTGAGAAAATGGAGAAAAGTGAGAGCTGGCCGAAGAAAAGAAGAGAGAGAAAGAAAAAATTGAGAAAAGAAGAGAGCCGACCGTGCCATGCAGAAACGAAAAAAAATTTGGAGAAAATTTTTTCGTGGTTTCCACTCGAGCGGTGCAGATAAATTACAAAAACAAAAAAAAAAAAAATTAATACATTTTTTAATTGAAAAAAAAAAAATTCCAAATTTTTTTTAAAAAAATTATTATTTTTAATTCATTTTAAAATTTCATGACGTGTCAATTTTGACACGTCAGGAAATTTCTGACGTGTTATATTTTAACACGTCAGAAATTTTTGACGTGCTAAACAGTAACACGTCAGGAAAAAAAATTTCCTGACACCTATGCTTCTGACATTCAACACACGTCAGAAGCGCTATGTCAGAAAACTCCAGTGAGAATTTTTTTTTTTTTTTTTGTAGTGATAACAGTATGTAAGTCGGATCCTCTTTCCTCAGTTTTCACTTATATTTGAATCATGAATAGTATACAACCTAAATTTTTTTATTGTTGACAAAAATAAATATTAAATTTGGTAATTTTCGTTTCATTATTTATCATACAAGAGACTTTCACCTGTTTATGATAGAGTTTACCACGATATGTAAAAATAATATTACCCAACTAATTTCAATAGGTACTATTATAGTGAGTTATACTACAAATATTTGTATTTTTTTTAATTTATATAATTTGATTATTTCACTAGTAAGGAATGCAAATCGCCCGGGCGTGGTCTAGTGGCACTTAGAATGTTTTAGTGTAAGCTAGTTCCCAAGTTTGAACCCTGCAATGAGAAGCCCTTGGGGTTATTGGCTTAGGTTTCATTTAGAGTTCTAAGAGAGCCTGGTGTTAAGCTGTGGTTCTATCAATCTTAAGAAAGTATTTGCAATTTTTACAGTCTATGTTCATTTTGAGTGATGCCCAGCAGACATGTACTACTATGATTAGGCCCAAGTATAATAGCCACTTTAATGGCCACCTCCTGCCATTAGATACAAAAGAAATGAATACTCTCGCCTCATTTTATATCGGTATTGTCTTTTCTTTTTAGAGTTTTAGGAATTTTAGCTAATAAGTTATTATTGACGTGAAAATTTACTTCCTATAATATCAAGAACGAATGCATTGAATGAGTTGGTGGTTAGATGAGCTGATAAAGGAAAAATCAGTTGCTAGGCATCATACTCGAGCAAAGGTGCATTCGAATTTTAACAGCTAGTCCGTCGGGACTTGAGCTAATGAACTTGCGAGAGCTCATTGGCCCTTATAATCCTGTGGACTCTCCAAGTAATATTCCAAATATGTTCTTTCACTTTCAACTAAAATTAAAATTAAACAAATAAAAATTATCCAAGACTAGTTTTTATTTTGAAAAGTGATTGAACTCCTCGATGTTACGCCCAAACCTTAATATATCCTAATGGGAATCCTGATCTATATGAAGTATTGAATATTGGCAGTTGCCGGACCATGACATTGGGAAATCGAATTTAAGGCGTATAATAGACATTTATAAAGGAAGAATATTTGTTTGTAGTCCGTATATCATTGAAAAGGACACAAATACAATAGTGGGCGTCCTTGACCACGCCCCATGGACGCGCGTCCACACCAAAATTGTTCTAAAAGTTAGTAGGAGGAGTGGTGTGGGAAGCCATTTGCCTAACACATGTGGGCTTGGTTCCTTTTCCATCTTTCTACTAGTGCTGCAACTCCAGGTGGCACTACCCCAGCCTATCACAACCTGCATATGTCCACATACGTGTCACTTTGTCACACTCCCTGTAGAGAAAAGATGATTGACTCTTAATGAGTGTGGGAGGGGTGCCCTTGCACGGGGCACCTTCGCCAAGGCCAAGGGACAAGGGTGGCTCTATATTGAACTACACGCCACCCAAATTGGTGCATGCTTTGCCTAATGACTAATGAGTAATGGCTATTTCCTACCTATCATGCTACAATTTCCTAGCAAAGAAAAATGAACTACATAAATCATATAATTATATATTTGTGTATGGTCAAATGAGGCATAAGTGGTCTCGATAAGGCGCATTAATTGTCAATAAGGAGTAGCTCAATTGGTTAGGACCATGTTTAATAAAACGAAAGTTACTAGTTCGAATCTCTCTCCTCCGTCAGATATATTAAACAAAAAAATAAAAAATAAGGCCATTAATTGTGATCAATGCAGTAATATGATTGAGCTATTTACAACGTCTTTAAAAGATTGATTTTTGGTTATGTCATGTGCGTTAAAGTGATGCGGACTAAATTCCATGTGTAGAGACTAGTTTAGAGACTGCTTTTTTTCTTTTCTTTTTTTTTTTTAATTCAATTTTTATCGTGATAGGCCAATATATAATTTGAGTTTTGTAGATACGATATGTTATATCGTTGAAGGAATTTTATTTCGTTTATTTTTTCGTAGCATAAGCGTAAGCGTGTACAACAAATTTAGCCTTCACCATTACATAGCATCAGATAACACATTGAAAATTGTTTGTTTAGGCAACTATCTTTTCAATAGGTATAAGGCTTTTGATATGGCGGAAGATTAAGTAACAATAATCAAAAGTGTCTACTGAAAGATAAAACAAGCTCATATGCTTAAAAGAAATAAAACTTCGCTAAGAAAAAAATTATATGATTTGATAATAATTTGTAGGGCTGTACAAGCGGTTATGGGCTACAACAGCTAACCGAAACGGCCTTAGATGATTATCAATTTTTAATAACCAACTGCAACCGCTTAGGCGGTTATTTTATAACCGGCAATTAGCGGGTTATTTAAACTAATAACCGACGATTTTATAACCGTTTTTTTATATGAGCTTTTTAAGTATTTTGGGCTATCACTAGGCCATTTTTTGGGCTTATTTTAAACGTTTCAGGCCAAAGTGTTCCCAAAAAGACGAAAATAACATGCTGTTTTTTGGGCCAAGCAATGTGTTTGAATAAGGCTTGGTCCAAAACATCAAGTATCACATTATATTTCACATACATACAATCATATATTGGTGTTAAACACCAAAACGGCATCGTTTTGGATGTTATATTATAATTATTATTAGGGAAAAATATAAAAAAGCCCTCTAAACTACCACCTGTTTTCGATTTAGCCCCCTAATGTTTCAAAAGTGATAAAGTAGCCCCCCAAACTACCAAACTATTGCATTTTGGCCACTCCATTAGTCAAAACCATCAGTTTGGACGGAAACTGCATAACGACGTCGTTTTGTTATGAGTAAGTTACTGCAATGCCCTTTTATGAAAAAAAGAAAAATTTGGGAAAAATATAAAATAGCCCCCCAAACTACCAGTCATTTTCATTTTAGCCCCCTAATGTTCAGAAAGTGATAAAGTAGCCCCCAACAAAACAACATCATTTTGTAGTTTCCGTCCAAACTGACAGTTTTGACTAACGGAGTGGCCAAAATGCAATAGTTTTGTAGTTTTGGGGGCTACTTTATCACTTTTGAAACATTATGGGGCTAAATCGAAAACGGTTGGTAGTTTGGGAGGCTTTTTTATATTTTTCCCTTATTATTAATATAAATTATATAAATTATATAATATATATTTATATTATTATATATATGAGTATGCGGTTAACAGTTATTAACTGTTTTTTTATACTGCTAAAACCGCTAACGACAACCGCCCTAAGCAGTTGGCGGGGTGATTGTTTGTACACCCCTAATAATTCAAATGAGTATGCATTTACAATATATATATCTTGTAGAGAAATTATACATAATCCTAGTAGTAATAATGAATATAATCTTAAGAATGAAATAACAGTAATTTAAGCAAATCTAATCCTATTAAATAAATTAAATAAAGTTATAATAAAATAAGTAAGATCTTTAGTAAATAATATCATAATCAAATAAAATAAAATCATAATATAAAATAGAAAATTAAATATAATTGACAATCAGCTTAAATAGTGACAAATCTTTCATTTTGTACGTTCATTATTTGAAAACGGAAAAAAATTTGATCAAATTGCTCTGCTCTAATATAATTTTTGCTCTACTCCACATGACGTCTTGTTGGTATGTGTGATGTGACAAATTGTTCACCTTGCATATGTGTTATTAATTATTTATGAGATGTGATAAGGGTTTAACTGAGCCTCATCTAAGACTCAACTTTGGTGGACATATATTTTGAGACACAACTCTTGTATAACTTTGTGCCGTGTAAGTAAAAGTTGAGCCTTAGATAGAGTTTAGTTAAGCCCCTATCATATCTCATTATTTAGATAGTATGTTAACAAAAGTATGAATTTGGAATTATAAAATTCAAGAACATAATTGTTGAAATTAAAAATCCGAAACTTAAATTAAAATTATAAGAAAACCTAAGAATATATTTTGATTTTCCCTTAAAAAAGACGTGTTTTCTAAAATTGGAAAAAGCTATTTAGTATCATCTTATCCTTTTTTTCATCATTCATTTTTGAAAATTTACCATTGAGGAGTATTTTCAACTACAAATTCAATGGTGGAAAAGCATAGAAAAATATTAAATAGCATTTTTCATTTAAATTTAAAGAATTGAGGAGTATTTTTCCAAAGAAAAAGAAAAGAAAATTAAGGAAAAAGACTCATACAACTACAACACACAACGAAAAAGAAAAGAAAAAGGGAAAAGTCCACATAACCCCCTCAAACTACCACTCAATTGACAATGTCCCCCCCAAACTTTCAATTGTGACAATGTCCCCCCCAAACTACCAAAAATTGTCAATGTTCCCCCCAATGACGAAATTACCCTTAGTAAAATTAAAAAAAAAAAACTAAAACTAAAACTTCTAGAAAAAACCTAAAACGAACAAAAAAAACAAAAAAAATCTAAACGTTGGCCAATTTTTTTTTTTTTTTTTTTTTTATAAAAAAAATCAATTTTATAAGAAAAAAATTAAAAAAAAATTAGATTTTTTTTTATTTTTTATATAAAAATTGAAAATTTTCGTTTATTTATTTATTTTTATTTTTGTTTTATAATTTTATTTAAATAAAAATTTACGTTTAAAAAAAATAAAATTTTTGTTTAATAAAATGATTTTTTTTTTGTTTTTTAAAACTAAATAAAAAAATAGTTTTTTTTTAAAAAATAAAAATTTTCGTTTTAAAAAAAAAATTAAAAATTTTTGTTTAAAAAAATTGTTTTTTTTTTTAAATATTATTTTTAAATTAATTTTTTTTGTTTTTTAAAAAAATCTTTTTTTTTTTTTGAATTTATAGGGGTATTTTTGTCTTATTGAGAAATTTATAGGAGCATTTTTGTCTTATTGCTAGTCTTGGGGGGGACATTGACAATGTTTTGGTAGTTTGGAGGGGACATTGTCACAATTGAAGGTTTGGGGGGACATTGTCAATTGGGTGGTAGTTTGAGGGGGTATGTGAACTTTACCCAAAGAAAAAAGAAAAAAGAAAAAAGAAAAAAATTATCTCAAATTCACTTCAAGTAATTCCAGCGCCATTTTATCTTTGAAGCCACGTAGCGCCTCTTCGCTACATTTATCAATCAATTCATCCAAATCCCACATCAAAATCCGTACATTTATTATGGTACAACTGAGAAATGCATAAAATGCGAACGATTACATGCGAACAAACCCCCCCACACCTTCTCTGCTTTAAAACCCCAAGATATTTTTAGCCGTCTCACTCGCTCTGATTTTCTCTTTGCTTAAACCCTAGCCGCTCCCACCCTTCTCCATCCTCTCTGTCTCCCTCAGGTAAAGCCTTTTGCTAAACCCTAACCTCAGCTTCTTCATACATGAACATATAAGTATTTACATATCTTGGCTTAGTTATTTATTTTGTATGTTTGATTCTTTTTGTTTGTGGAATTTTGTTCACTCTTTGTTTGGTTGCCCAGAAGCCTTGGGTGAAATGGAAGAAAAAAAGGTTCTGTTTGGATACCGAAAGAAATCAAGTAGAAGTAATGGAAAAGAAATCAAGGCTCTGTTTGTTTTTTATTTTTCGTTTAGTTTCTGAAAGATGGAAAATCTTCGTGTTGTAGTTTTTATTTTATTCTCGGGCGATTTATATCTCTCATCAGGGAAAAAGTTTTCGTTTTCTTTATACGTGTATGCATATATTTATATATAAATGCATGGAATGTATGTATTCATATTTGTGCGTGTGTCTTTCCTACAGAGAGGAAATTGAAAAATCCATCTGTTACCAAATAGTGTCTCCATGATTTCTCGTGGTCGTGGATGAACCGTGTTAAGTTTACTTAATAATAATAACTTTTTAAATTGCTGCCCTGTTCGAATAGGTTGAAGTTTAAGATTCGCTCTCCAGCTCAGAAAATCAAATAAAAGAATGGTTTTGTAAATTTTAAAAGCTTGTTTTAACTATATGAAGCATTACGATATTTCCTTTTTGGAGGTGTTTAGCTAACTTAGCTGGTAATGTATTCTGTCAACATACTAAATATTTGAGGTTTAATTCTGTCTTCACCATGGAAATAACTACTATTGCTGGGATCAAGTGAACCTACCCAACAATCTGTTCTTGTTTTCTTTTCTGTGGTTCATCCAAAGCTTGAAAATGATCAAGTGAATGACTCTGTGTTAATGTCTATCAATTAGTTTTTCTCTATTGGAAGCCATGTTTAGAATTTTGCATTGTTTCTATTTTCAGTTTGCTTTTTGTTGTTTGATATCCCTATTATGAGTAATTAAAGTGATGGTTTCTTTTGTTGCTGCTGTTGTGTATGTGGTACCTGAGAACAGTCAATTACTATGGCATTTTGTAACAAAGTTGGGAGCCTTTTGAGGCATAGCGTTTCCCAGAATGGACAAGCATCCATCACATCTATGCTTAATTCTGTTCGCTACATGTCAAGCAAGCTTTTTATTGGAGGTATTACTAAATGTTCCTACAACATTTTGATTATAGATAATAGTAGAGTTATGCCATGAAGTCTTTGAAACTTATTCTTATAACGGTGGCTTTCAAGGTCTGTCATACTCAACCGATGATCAGTCTCTTAAGGATGCATTTTCGGGCTTTGGTGACGTGATTGAGGGTGAGTTTTTTAACATTCTGTGTTGGTAGTTTCTACATACTCAACCGATTATTGGTCGCGTAAGGCTAAATTCTATGATATCACAACATGCATCAATTCTTTAATAGTTCCTCAAACCCCTTGCCTGTATATATTGCTTGGTTTTGGTAGTAATAATATATGCACTTAAATACTGCATGATATCTAAAATGTCAACTTATGTTGGTGAGATTCATTTTTTACCGAACAATATGTTTCCTAAAAGTAAATGACCCAGTTGTTCAGGTGTCAATAGGTTGGGCTATGTTCACTAATAGCCGACAGTCCTCTTTGGTGTTTGGTATTTTCTTTTGCTGAATGTGTACATGCAGATAACAGACAACTGGTGTTAGAAAATCGCTAGTCCAAGATGTAACTAACCAAACTAAAAAGCATATAGAGCTATAGCTAGCACAGCACACCTTAGCACTCAATTATTAAATGACAACATTCGCAACATTTTAGGCAAGTAATACTCAACACTTAAATGCCAATCAGTGATACATCAATACAGCAAGGGTAGCTCACATGTTCACCATCTTATGTAACAAAAATATACAGAAAACTAGAACAGACCTACCACAAAAGTCATGCCATGCTTATGGCCGGGTATAATGTTTTTTTTTTTTTAAAAAAAAAGAAGCTTCTCCATCCCAGACTTCCGGATGCTGGATCTCTTCAGAGTTTGGAGCTTTTAATTGTTGCAACTTTGCATCAACCTGCAATATTATATTGATACCTACCATTATCATTTCTGAAAGACGAGCAATTTTTTTGGCATCTTTAGAACCTTTTCCGTTGAATTTTCTTTGATATTTGGGTCTATTGCTTCAAGTAGTACACCACTGCTTGATATCTTTGGGTTGTGGGATCTTGTATGATCCATCTATGCTATGTAGTGTCCAAGTACTTATTTTTTATTTAAATATTCTTGGGCTTATATGTGAGGGAAAAACTATGAGGTGACCCCTATATATTTTGTCACGGCGCACCCATTTCACTTGTGTTGGTGAGATTGTTGAGAGATCCAAACCATTCTAATAGATCTATAAACCTTGATGGTGGACATCTTTTAAATTTTGATTTACTTAGTTTAGCCAATGAAATGTATTTGCCCTTATTTAAATAGGTGAATAGCATGTATGAGATACAAAGATGTGTGCCTATTTTCGATATCGACTGTTGCATTTCTTATTAATGAAAGAATATTTAGATTCTGCTTTGCTGCATGATATAAGTGATTTGTCCTGGCTTCCATAAAAGAAAACGAAGAGCTGGTTATTCTGATTTATGCTCCATTTACTTTTGTTTTCTTGAATCTTTATGTGCGATATACTACAACAGTAGGCAAGAATCTTTGCTTCTTCTTCCCTTCTCCCACTCTTTTTTGCCTTCGACCTTGAAGTTAAATTAGGTTGTGTTCTATTGCCAATAGTGGTTTCCATATCCTTGTATTCTCAGTGGTGGTTTTTCTGTGCAGCGAGAGTTATCATTGATAGAGATACCGGTAGGTCTAGGGGATTTGGGTTTATTAACTACTCCAGTGATGAATCTGCAACCTCAGCACTGTCTGCAATGGATGGCCAGGTCCGACATAAAGTCTTTATGAGATGTTAACTTTTGCCGTTATGATTATGACTTACATCTTAAACTTTCAGGAGCTAAATGGGCGAAACATTCGTGTGAGTTATGCCAATGACAGACCCGCTGGCCCTCGACCTTTTGGCGGTGGCGGTGGCGGTCTTCGCGGCTATTGAGATGTTGCAGTTTTGCTGCAAATGTTCTTGTTTCTGTTGCTAGTTGGTGCTCCAAAATTATGGTTTCTTGAATTTTCAATTGGATGAATTATCTAAAATTTGGAGTTGTGCTGGTTGATACAAATTTGTCTTGGTTATACTGCTTGTTACATGTATGAGCAGGGTAAGTTTTCATAGAGCTGTGCATTCTGGCTTGAGTTTTATGTTGGCATGGGATGCTTGTGAAAAGCATATATATTAATATTATTACACTCTTTACCGGAGGTCAAGAGAAGTGCTATACATCCTAAATTCTCTTCCTAAAAGTTGGTTTTCAAATAATATGTTACCATCTCATAAGATTTATTATTTTGAAAAATGTGTCACCAACTCATGAGATAGTTACACATCATTTGGAAACCAACTTTTGAGAAGAAGATTTGGGATGTTTAGCACTTCTGCAAGTCAAACTAGCTTTCTTTGCATCCATGAAATTTCTTGTGGTCTTGTTCAGTTCAATCTGTTATTTTTTCTTTGCAACTGTCATCTATGAATCATCTCGATTTGAAATTACTTTCTGTGGCTTGAGACGCCTCTGTTTTTAATTGTGTTTGGTGGGAGAATATGCTGCATCTGATCCTTAATGCTTAGGCAACAGGTGGATTGAAACTAGAGTCTCTAGCTTGTTTCATAGAGTAAACTAATTGTCTATTTCTACAAAAAAAAAAAAGACCTGTTGCTGTTTAGTTGCTCCAATCATAGTTATGCATTTATTTGCTCATTTGTAAAAAAAAAAAAAAAATTGCCGGGATTTGCGGTGATAACTTTTGTGGCCTTTAACCATTACCTGCATCTGAGAGGTTATAATAATACTAATGACTCAGATGCTGAGTACTATGTTGGTTGTATATTTATCTTTTGAAGAATTTTATTTTTCCTCCGTTTCGGGTTTTTTATTCATCGGCCGCACTTTAAGGTGTGCTGTCTCTTGGCGGGCTACCCATGCTTTAAGTGGACTGGCGCCCATTGTAATGGGCCGGGCATCCTATAACCTTCTCAACTATTGAAAAAAAGATAATTCTATCTACCTACCGTTGAAAGTTAACTCCATTTTCTGACTCTTTTTTAACTTTTTAATTGTATTTAATATGTTGTAATTTTTATTTTAGGTTTGTTGATGGAGAGTTCACCCCATTTTCAATGTTTTAATTCTTGTTACATTTTCCTTATTTGCTTAGAAAAATACGAAAAATCTCCAAGACTCCAAACATTGAAAAGTCTAGAGAATTCGAGCTTAAACTGCAAGGGTTTTTTATGAGGTCAAAGCCACATGTAAATCTACATGATTTTCTTAATTTGCCATTATTTTTTTTGTTTCAAGAATATTTTTTTCAGTATTATATTAAATGTTACTTTTCCCCATAATACTGTTTCACTCGAATAATCTGAAAAACTCAAGAGAATTGCTTACCCACATGGGAGTAAAGAAACCGACGGGGGCTTATGGTCCTTGAAGTCCTTTTTAAAGTAATGTCACGTCGAAAGCCAACAAAAAATCGGGAATAAAATCAATGGTTTTGTAACACAGTGGTCAAGTTGGTGACCTACGACGACGACGACGACAAGTATATGGGGTTGATATTTATTTGCATTTTCTGTCAATTAATTTATTATGTTCTAATATTTGTAAAGTCCTATTTTATTTTGATGCAATAAAAAATACACGCAAGCCTGTAGTGGGTCACGCCATGTATAGGCTTAGTCGGATATAGTTGTGTCTTGTCATGAAATTTGTCTTGTCCTCTTCTTTTATTTATTTATGAATTTTAGAAACTGTTTGTAAATCGTATTAAATAAAGTAATAATAATAATAATATGGGGTAATGTCTTGGCTTCTTTCCTTTTCTACAAGTTGAGTAATGCTCTTGTGTTGAGCTTGTCTAGTAGATTTTGCGGGGACTATAAGTAAGATTTTTTTAATAAAAAAATTTAAAAATAATATTTAATCAAAATTTAATAGTAATTAATGTCAAATTTAATAATAATTTTAAAATTTACGAAATAAAAAAAGGACAAAAGTCTTACTTGCAGTATGTGTCAATGTATAATAATGATGAGAACGATAGTTGATAGTTGAGAGCTCATAATTAAATGAACTATAGCCACTTGAAGATAATAATAAATAAACTATAGCCCCTTGAAGATAATAACAAGTTTTTTTTTTTTTTTTTGTATTTATCCCAAAGTGATTAATTCCTAGAGTGTCGGTGAGCATTCAAAATTTTCGAAATGGGTATGTATGGATATATATAGGTATGTGGGGTATAGCTGATGTGGAAAGAAGGTGAGCTATGTGTGGACATGGAGACTGGAAAGGTCTTCGTCCCACAAACTTTTATCCAATTATTCTTGCATTCAGAAAAAAATAAAAATAAAAAGAAAGCCACTTGCTTTTTCAGTGTCTTTTCCCGTCTCCTTCGTATTAATCTGAACTGAAGCAATCTTTTACCAACTTTTTTGTGTTCCATGTACAAATTGACTTGTTGTTTTTTTTTTTTTTTTTTTTTTTGGGGCTGTGTAATAGAATGTGCATTTTCACGTGCAAATTTGGGTTCTTTTTCCTACTCAAATAATGTTTTCCACCCGAGTGAATCGACACAAAAGTTAAAAAAAAGGAAAGGGGTGATTACCTCTTGCTTCCATGAATTACAGCGCCTTGATACTTTTCTTCCATGAACTGCCAACTATGACACTTGACCCCATCAAACTATCATCTTATGACAAAAAGCCTCATTTCACTAGTCAAAGGAATTAAAATTGACAGTCAACAGTCATGTGCAATTTTAAATTTTTTTCTTTCACTTTTGCCTTCACTTCAAACAAATAAAGTTAATATGTTTAGGAGTGTATACGCGTCATTTTCTTGGTCTGAAGTGAGGGCAAAAGTGGAAGAAATTTTTTTAAAATGGCATATGACTTGCACATAACCGTTGACCGTCAATTTTAATTTTTTTGACTAATGAAATAGGGCTTTTTGTCCTAAGATGATAATTTGATGGAATCAGATGTCATAGTTGGTAGCTCATGGGAGGAAGTGTCATGACGATATAGTTCATAGGGGTAAAAGATAATTATCTCAAAAGAAAACAAATTACACCTCGTTTTGGATTTAAAGAGGGGTTGGGGGCCAAGAAAAATTTTCCTTAAATATTTTATATATATATATTAGGCCAAGCCCTATTAAAATCATATTATTGAGTTTCCAAGCTCATTGGAAACTCAATGGAATCATTTGTTAAGCTCAAGTAAACGGGCGATCGACCAAGATTTTGGAATCTTAATATGACAATAATTTAGATTCTCCATGAAATATATAATAAGAAAAACCGAGTATACCTCATTATCAAAATAATAATAATAATAAAGATAAAGTATTATAGTATTAGAGAGAGTTTGGTAAGATAAATATGGCAAGCAACATACAAAATCAGTCTTACATATTAAATTATACAAAAACCGCTGTTTTGTATTCTAATAATCTTGCCATGTCTTCTTTTGCACTCAATTTCTTTGACTTTCTATATCCTTTCTAATAATTTGTCTTTTAAAAAAAAAAAAAAAAAATCCCTACATTGAGTCATTGACCAGAGGCCAAGTTCCAAGAATAGAAAGAAAAAAAAAACACGCCATTCTTACCTGGATCTGTGGGATCATATTGCTAACCCACCCCGAGTCTAATCAAAGCAATGTGAGATTTGAAACTGCAGGGATATATAATTCTTTGACCTTGAATTTTAAATTAATTAGAAATAAATCTCAAATTCTTAACAATAAATCAATTTATTTCCTACAAATTCAACTTTTATATAATTTTTGTATAATTAGGTTGATGTAGAGTGTTCATATATTATTGGATCAATCTTTATTTTTTATTTATTTATTTAAAAAATACCCATAAATCATTAGATGATTTATGGGCACTCCAAGTCAATCAAGGAATTATATAAGAGTTTGAATATATATATATAAAGTGGGAGACAAAATTAGGCAGTGTGTTGGTATATGGCATCTCCATCCAGGGATTTCTCCAAAATTTGCGGGCTTAAAGTCAGAATATGCATCTAATCCAACCCCATATCATATCACCTCCAACTTTTGTTTGTAACTCGGAAACTTATTCATAGCACTGCATTTTTTTTTGCTCCATTATTGGCGCATATTCTGCACTGATGCGCATTCTCCTAATTTTACTTTATATATATATAGGCTGCCAATATTCAAAACCCTAGTAGGCACAAGGAAGTGACGGAACGCTTTTAAGCATCGAAACGCTTGAAAAATGATACATATTAAAAATGTAGCGTGTTAATTGAGGTAACAAAAAATAATTTTCCTTTTAAAAGGCTTTCTTTTCACTTTTATATAGACGTTTCTTATTCATAAAATTAAAAAACATTTTTTGGCCTAAAACTTTTTTATAACATAGAGAGCAAGAATTTGATGAAAATATACTTAATTTTCAATTGTAACATACCACATTTTTAAGAGGTGTCATTTTTCAAGCGTTTCAATGCCTAAAAATGGCCAAAATTTCATAATTTAAAATTTTACAATTTTAAAGAAATTATAGGAAACCCTAATTTCAGATATACACTAATACACATATTCTGACCTAGACAAAGCACAAAGAGAGCCTATATATATATATATATATATATATATATATATAGGAGTGGTCGGGGGGACTTTTTTTTTTTTTTTTTGACATGTCCGCACAAGAGGGGGGAAGGGGATTCTAACTAGTGACCTCCACTTCATTAAGTATGGTTTCAACCAATTAAACTACCTCTTGAGGACACGGGGAGACATATTACATATATTTGTAGTTGACAAAGATCATAGCAGCAAAGACGACGGTTTCTGTAAGACGTATACTACATGTAACGCACAAGTCTACTAATCCCTTATATATACTTTTGGAAATCATCCTAAAATAAAACAAATTTTCCTATTTTAATAAACCTTACTCATAATGGAAATTACTAAAAAGGGATTAAACCTGCTATTTCTAGTAGTATTTGACATGAAATTAATGCATTACCAAATAAAAAAGGAAACTGTGGTACCTGATCAGATCAGAGTTGTACTCGAATTACACATCACTTGTCAACTTCAGTAAAATGTTTTTTGACAATCACATTAACCAAACAATATCTAACGATCCACTTCATTTTAATTACGCGTTAACATGGGGCCATCAAATCCCATCAATTCCACCTTGGTTCATTGTTCCCATCACCCTTTTGTACCCTAATTTCGACCAATTAATTTTTTTTTTATTATGAATTTTCTGCCATCTTCAAAAAAGCAGAGAAATTGTATATATATATATATATATATATATATATATATATATCTTCTTCCTGCATAGTTTATATTCCACTTGTCTTATTACCAAAACAAAGAGCAAAAAGGGCAAAAGGTAAATAAAATGGATGAAGAATAAACAAATAAAAGGGCATACAAGATTCTTGAGGCCATCGTTATCATTGTTGTTGTTCAATCACAAATTTCTTTCTTTCTTTTATATCAAAGCAACGGCTGAGATCTGCAAGCTTTCTAGCAGACCCCACCCACATTATTACACCACCCTCCCCCCACCTCAGATCTACACTTCCCCGATCACTCCGACAAATTCTTAATTTTCTTTTTTCTTCTTCTTCTTCTTCATCATCTCCTATAACAAATTTATATATCTCTATGTTACAACAAGAACAGCTTCTTCAAGTACAATTTGATCCATCCCAACAATAACTTATATTAAAAAAAAAAAGAAAGCAGAAATTAATTCAGCAGAAAAAAACAAAAGTCACCCATGTGATGATTAATTACGAGCATTTACCATCATCAATCGGATTCTTCTGGACGCTCGTTGCCGAACTTATTTTCCTTCTTGAATTTGGATTCAATCCCATAATAATTTACATACCATTTGACGAATTTCCTCAACCCGGCAGCCAAATCCGTGGAGGGCTTGTATCCGAAATCCCTGAAGGCCAAGCTCACATTGGCATGCGTGAAGGGCACGTCTCCGTTACGCGGCATCTTGATCACGTGCTTCTTAGCCTTGGTGCTCAGCAAATTCTCCAATATGGACACCAACTTTCCCACCGGCACCGGCGACGTGTTTCCCAGATTGTAGACTCTCAGCTGCGCCGGGCCGCGCTTCTTGCCGCCGCTACCGGTGCTCTTCTCCGCCGTGTCTAGCGCTCCGAGGCACCCTTTGACGACGTCGTCGATGTACGTGAAGTCACGCGCCACCTCCTTCTCGTCCTGCGTCTGGTAGACGTCAATGGTCTTGCCATGTAGGATGTCCTTTGTGAAAAAGAAGTAGGCCATGTCTGGCCTCCCCCAAGGTCCGTACACCGTGAAGAATCTCAGGCCGGTGAGGGAGAGGCCGTAGATGTGGTTGTAGGTGTGGGCGATTTCTTCGCCGGCTTTCTTGGTGGCGGCGTAGAGACTGGCGGGCTGGTCGGTCCGGTGCATTTCGGAGAAAGGGTTTTCGGTGTTGAGGCCGTAGACGGAGCTGGACGACGCCCAGACGATCGCCGGTTGAGGATTCACAGCCTTCGCCACTTCCAGGAGATTCACAAATCCGGCAATGTTGGAGCTCACGTACGACTGCGGGTTTTGCATGGCGTACCGAACGCCCGCTTGGGCGGCGAGGTGAAGGATGTGCGTGAACGGAACGACGTCGAATAGCTTTTTAAGCAATGGGCCGTCGTTCAAATCCCCTTCCACGATGAACACTTGGTGTTTGAGCAGCAGCGCTTGCCTGGCGCGCTTCAACGACGGGTCGTAGTAGTCGTTGAAGTTGTCGAGGCCGAGCACGCCGTCGCCGCGCTTTTTCAACGCCAGCGAGCAGTGTGAACCGATGAAGCCTCCTGCGCCGGTGACAAGCACGGACATGCCGTTGGGGCGGCGCGGGGTGGACGAGTGCCGCACTTGCTTCTCCCAGGCTGCGCCGCCAGATCGGGGGCCGTAGAGGGCAGATGAGAGGAAGTTGTGGTGGGTGTGCACATAGTGGGGATTATCGGAAAGCGGCGGATAATTGACGGTGAAGTAGAAGATGAGCGCAAGCGCGATGAGGAGGGTGGCTCGGAATAAAATCTTGGAGGAGGCGTTGAGGAGCTTCGTGCTGTTCACTCTCCGGAGGTAGCTGTTGTAGCGCTCTAGCTTTATGGTCTTGCTTGTGTCTGGTGGGGAAGCCATCTTTTGCTAGCTAGCTAGCTTGCTTGCTTCCTCTTCTTATTTATTTATTTAAAAAAAAAAAAATTTCTCTCGTCTTTTTTTTGTTTTGTAACACAAAGAGAAAAAGAACCCAAAAGTGTGTGAATATTATGTGTATGGGTGTGAGTTTGTGAGAGCTGGATTGAGTTTGAGCCCTGAGGCTCTCAAGGGTGTGGAAAGATTAAATATAAAGGGAAGAGAGATGGGTTGCAGGGTTGGTGTTGGTTGGACGCCACTTTCTCTTTCTTCTTCTTAACTCCCTTCGCGATCCACTAATTACAGATGGAAAGTTGTCTATAAAACGTGCTCAACAAAATGCCCCTCCTTCATACTCCTATTTACCATAACAACCCTTCATTATATAAATATATGAAATAGAAGGACGAACAAGAAATATATATATATCTATGTATATCTATCTCACTAATTAAGCCTTGGTAGGACTAGTTTGAACAGTAATTAATGGTCGTAGAAAAACATTAGAGAAACCACGTGTGCAAGTTGCTTGCATGGTTAATGGTTTTCTTACTTGAAGTCAAACCTTTACTACTGCACATTTTGCATTATTGATGGCGATTATGTTGACCGTTTGTTACCGACAGGGTTTTTAAGGTTCTTGGAATATCTTAAGCCCATTTTAATCCCTCAAAATTAGTATTTGTTTGTCGTTGGCAATGATTTTAATTTTCATTATAGTTACGGTATGTGAACTCCAACGTACTACGTACACCTCTTTTCCTTTTCCTTTTCCTTTTCAGAATAAATGAGAAAAATTCTGAATATAAATTATATATCACATCACTCCCATCAAAATAATCATTACATTTTTATTTGTATTATTAATTAGTATTTCTCCATCGCCATAATTGCCACGTCTGCTGCTGCTGCTACAATGCATGTGATTATAAAGATAAATCACATCTTGTCCATTAACCTCACCGACGACATCCCACATGCCAGCATCAAACAAAAAAAGCATGTAATTTCCACCAAGTCCATGGGTTTATTCATATCTGCTAATGCCATGGGACCAAAATCAGTCCACTAAAGCATTTTTTGACTGCTTTTATTATTATTATTATTATTTTAATTTATTAATTATTAGTAATTAATATTTGTTGGGAGTTTTTATTTATGTTCCTGGATAAGATAAAAATTAATGTAGGAAAAATGATTGGGTTTGAGAGGTGGGGGGTCCACAGATGGAACCCACATCATGTGCTTTTCGAATTGGTGGTAGATGCCCCCCGGAGGGAATGGGGAGGAAGGTTCATAGGGCTACCAGTGCCACGTCTTTCTTTCTTTGTGGGGGTCTCTTCAGTCTTCTTCCCATATCATTCCGTGTGAGGTCGGTCACTGTGTCACATGGGGGGGAAAGAGAGAGAAGCAATTAATATTCCTTTTTTTTTTTTTCCCACATTTTTTATATGTGATGGATATTTTGATAAGAAATGCTCCTTATTTATTATTAGTCAAATAATAATATATCTAGGGTCGGCAATTTTTATATGATTTGACAACTCGACATAAATAGACACGAAATTTTTAAGTTTGGGTTTACCCTAAACAAGCTTCGATCATAAATGGGTTGATTCTTTTATGGGTGACCCGTCAGACACGATTATTATTATTTTTTTTATTTACCATTAACATGTTTGGGTCATAAACGGGTTAATTGACCCGTTTATAACACGACTTATTATTTTCATTTTCATTTTCAAAAAAAAAAAAACTAAACTAAACGGATTAAACAGGTCCTGTCAGGTGACTCGCCAACTTATCGTATCATGTTCAGGTTGTTCAGATTTGGTGGGGCCAACTCGTTAACTAAACAAGTCATATTTGAATTTAGCTTAAATGGATCGTGTGTCATTACGGGTCATAAACTAGCCAACCCACCGACCCGTTTTGCCACCCCTAAATACATCCATTTGAGAAGGTGTAAAATGAAAGCAGAAAATGTTATATTGACTATAATTTTTTTTTTTTTTTTTATATGTTCATAGGAATCAGGATGGTTGTGCTAGAAATGTGTGCCGGGGATATAATTCCATTAGAATAATGTATTTGATTATATTGGCCCCCCCGCTACAGATGTACGTTATGCAACGGTAGGCTACGGAAAAGCTTTTCTATGCTTCCGAAAAAGCCAGAAATATGCCTGATAAGCTGATAGTGGTGGAGCCGGAATTTGACATGTTTTTTCCCAATTTCCCTTTGAGATATTGTGTATGTGTTAATCAATCAGTTCAATGCGCGAAAGGGATTGCCCTCTCGCTCATTTTGTCGGCAGAATGTGATTATGATTTTAATTTGTATTCCTCTCGTAATTTGCGTGGGATAATCGGGTATTAATTACCGTCATTTGCTAAGCCGGAGGACAAGGGGGCAGAATCTTTTGCGTATGCTCGTTGTCGGTATCACGCGCAAGGAATTTTTTTTTAAAAAAAAGATTTATCCAGCTGTAAGTCTTTGGAGACAAAGGGTGGGGTCACTGGGGGTGGGTCAAAAGGGATATTATCTAGTTTACTTTGTTTTCTATTGGCGGAAAATTAAAAGGATTTGACTTATTAATTAATCCCCATGTATTTTCGTTCTTCTGTTCAAATGTCGAATATTCCAAAACTTATATTTATTTAAAATTGCAATAGCAAATCATATCTTATAAGTGCTTTTAGTTATTGTTCTCCACGTCATGCATTTTGTCACGAATTGAGATCCAGAAATTTTCAATTTTCAATTGTTAATTATGGTTCTTTATTTTAAATTTAATGGTCTATAAAACGCTAACTACTTTTGTATAACCGAGGCATTAAATATTAACTTTTGTTTTACCGAAGTTTAAATAATTTTATAGACCATTAAATTTAAAATGAAAGGTCACGATTAACAATTAGAGAATCTCCAATTTCTCTCCAATTAGAGGGGATCCAAATCCGTTAAAAGACTACCCAATTATTATTTTTTCATTTTTTTGTTATTGAAAAAAAAATGTTGAGAGAAAATGAACAGTAAAGGTGGTATAAAATGTACTTTGGTACTATTATTCCTTGGCCCTGTCTTGGAATGTTGTGGAGTTAAAACTCTTCAATTATATTCCTATGTAGCCCCTAGCACAAAGGGCCTCCAACAAAAAAAAGGGACCATATTCCTATAGTTGTAAAGTTTGAATATCTAGAATGACCTACAAAAAAAAATATCTATAATTAAGTATTGTTGATTATTTAAGGGATACTAGTTTTAACAATATTATATTCATATTTCCAAAATTTAATAATACTGTTTTTCGTTTGACTTTCTTCATGGATAAAACAAAACTAAATGTCAGTGTTCATTAACGATTCTAATATTTATTTTAGAATTCCAAATTTTATTAAGTAATCACTAATCACCCTTCGGTGGGGTTGGTACCTACATCAGAAATCCCTCTGAAATCTAGATTCTAACCTCTTGGAATGATTAAGAATTTAATTAATATATAGGATTCTTTACGATATGAGTTTTTTATGTTTGATTTACTCTTTGGCATCAGGTAGGATTTTTTTTTTTTTTTTTTTTTTTTAAAAAAAAAATTATATTTCTTCCTTTAAATGCACAAGGCCGTTTGATACAAAACTATTTTATATATATATATATATATATATATATACTGTGTTTTTCTTTAATTTCTCAATATATAAAATAATTCCTCTCTTTGTATGCAATATGCAAATGTCACAAAATGGTCACGCTCATATCCAGAAAGTAGCTTTAAAAAAATAACCATAATAAAATTATGTCATAGTCTAACTTTTCTTGTATAATCATAACAATATACAACTAAAAAAAAAAAAAAAAAAAAGGACCGGAGGTAGCACCGGGCAACGTTGGCCGAAGATGGTAGCGACTGGAGACGGGTTGAAACTAGGCCAATAACAATAGGCCGATAATGGACCATAATAATCCAAACAATTTGAGCAGGGCAAATAATAAATCTGACTAGAACCGATAAATGAGCTAACAATGGACCGAAAATAGGCCTTGATCAACAAGAAGACCAACAATAGGTTAAATAACTAGGCCAACAAATTGCGAAAGATAGGTTAACCAATAAGGCCAAAAACTTGGTCACATGTGCCACTTTTCATTTGGAGGTCATATATGTTGAGCCACCTAAACGCCTTGTCGTTTAGAGTATAGATGGATGAAAGCATCTGTTCGTGGCAGAGCATGCAGTGGTGTGAGGTGTTTGGCATGGCTGACATAAGTTTTTGGTGGCACTTGTGGGCGTGTGAGACTTCCAATTTGGTCCATTTGATAAAAGTAATGTTACATACTAAATCGCCATCCCCATATTAAACTTAAATCAAGATCTTCATGACCTGTATGATGTAATTGCCGAAGAAAAAAAAAAAAAAAAAACTGGATTTCTGTCTGTACTTGGTAAATTGTAACTTGGGCTTCAATTATTAATTTCAGACGCACGTCCAGTTCCAGCTGGTATTAAGATTTCTATCAAGTTTTCTTTTTACTCATTACGCAAGCACTATAACTTTTCTCCTGTGCATGGAAAATGATCCCATTGCTTGTTGTTTAACATTCGCTTTCATAGGGAAACCAACAGATAAGATCATGGAGTTCATGGTTAACCCACTGTAAAAATTTGGTTTGAAATAATAATGATAATAATAATAATAAAAGTATAAGCTAAGGTGCCATAGAGAATTTCAGTAAAACCTAGTAAACGCCAAAACCAGCAGACGACAGATCGATATGATTGTTCTTAAAACAGACAAAACATATCACACTTCATGGCAAAATACTTGGTTGAAAGTTGGAACTGTTGAGGTTTAATGCTTGTTTTTCTTTTTGTCTCTCTTCCTTCAACTAGTTCCAGGCCCTTCTCCTTTGACGTATGGGGTGCAGTATATAGCATTAGTCTTTCACACTATCTCACCCTATAAATTTGCTTCAAGTGATTTTTTTATCGTTTGTTGCGATTTGATGACTCTGATTGATTTCTATGAGGGAAGCAATACCCATTCCATTAGATCAGGTGGATCAAAATGCAAAAAATCTGATTACTTTTAACCAAAATCACTAACCAGGCTTGATAAATACGAACTTTTGGGCAAACAACAAGAATCAATTTTGATTTCTCTTTTTGCTCTCAATTGGTTGAAACCCTAAAAAATAAAAAGTAGAAAGACCCTGTTGGGGAAACGACAGGAGTTGGTAAGAAATGTATTATAGAATGGTAACAAATGCATACTTGTGTGGCTCCCATTTTTCTTCCCTTAGTAATGTCATGTTCGATGTCACCTGTCCTTGTCCATCTCCCAATCACATGGTCACCGCAATATCCATGAGAAAACTGTGAGAGAGAGAAAGAGAGAGAGAGATTTTATTTAATGAGACGCCATCGCCATGTAGAGGCAGGCCCACGCACATGCAGAGAGGACTCCTAGTCTACCTTTCCCATTAACAGCAGTAGTGCATCATGCTACAGTCCAACTTGTGACATTTTTAGAATATTCATGAAAAAATTTCAGATTTTGGATGAATCTGGCTTTCATCAATCTTGGCAGACAAAAAATTGTTAATAAAATCAATTTCTCAATTCAAAATAAGTGAAACTTACATCCAATTCAATACCAATCTTCTAAATAAGAACATACATGAACATAAGCGTCATAGTTGAGTCTATTCAAATACAAAATTCTGAGTTTGATAAAATCAGAAAATGTTTTGTTGAACATTATATTATGATGAAGTCACATCTTCCAAATCCTTGATTCCTTTGTCGTGAGCAACTTCTTCTTCTCTATTGGAGAGGCCTTTTAAGACCTGTGTTACAAGAAAGAATTTACTCAGCAGTGCCAAATGTTATGAGAGATTTTCTTAGTTAACATGAGAAGATGAAGTGGTTACCTGATACAGATGCCAAGAAGCAAAAGCATCAGTGGCAGCATACTCTAATTGCTCCTTGGACAGAAAATTAGTCTCCCAGTTTCCTAGCCGAATTTTGCTGCGCTTTTCAAGCTGAAATATTTTTGAAACTCTAGTGAGATCTAACACAAGCTGTTTACCTCTATTTGCAAAGCAGATTATGATGCTAATACAATGACGGAGCTAGAGAACTCAAATGCATTTGTATACTATAAGGGTTGGATTTGCTAGTTATGGTGGTTTCAACATGTCCACAAATTTTTTCAACCAAGGAAAACCATGGGTTAGGTTAGGATTACAAATAACCACAGAGAGAGAGAGAGAGAGAGAGGGCAAGATGGATATTGGAGATGAAAGAGTGGAGAACATTTTCGGGTGATTTGTATAGTATATCACTAATCACTAACCCTCCATTTAGAAGCAGATATCTAACTATATGATCCATGTTGCCTAAAATCACAGTTCTAGATTACAATTTAAGTGCCCCATAGTTTGAATTTTCAAAATGATCCTAAAATTTACAAAACTTGAGTCCTACTCATTTTAGAATTTCTGGTAAAAACAGCTACCAGCTTCAACAAAGTGCTAACCATAAATTTGTAATTTTTTTTGTGAGTAGCTATCAATTTGTGATTCCACATTGCAACCGGCAAATACTCACACGTCCAGCTATCGAAACTTTCTCCTATAAACACAAAAAACCGGTAGCAGATGATATCCCTAAAAACTAAAAAGATCCTATTTTAATTTTTTGCTTTTGGGATCCCAAGGCCCTAGGTAAAAATTTTCTACCACAAACAAATGTGCCTCTTTTTTTATGGTTAATTCAAAAACGAATGTGCCTCTTATTCAAGATTGGTAAGCGTTTGTTCAAGTTAATAGTGTGAATGGGTCTTTTAATAGAAATAAATGTGGATATGGGCACAATTGATATCTATCTGTTCAGTAACTTCTTGAGATAGCAAAAGAATAGTATATATAAGCAATGAAGAATTGCAGATAGTACAGAAATCAATTCTCACAGCAAACTAGAAAGATAACCTCTTTGGATAAAAGCATCTCAGTTAGGGATGCAAGACCCCATTTCTTGGGTCCAAGCTTTAGGTTAGCGAGATAGGAAAGATCTTCCACACCTTTTATGAATACATTATGGTCTTTAAAAACCTTGGCAGCATCACTAGCAATGCCGAGTCCAACCTGTGCAGCTATCAAACGTTATATTATCCTACTATAAATTGCATATAATTCAGCTTTAGAAAATAAATAAAAAAGGAGGAAGACAACAGTATTCATGAAGAAAATGCAGACAATTTTTGGATAAGAGATTAGATATGTTAGAACTTAGAAACCTTCAAAATAATAGGATCCTCGAGAAGAAACTGCAAACTTTGAGTAATTCCAGAATGAAAAATATGCATCACGTGGCAATGACTAGTGCCCACACATATCTGCATAATTGCAGCCTTCCCAGGCGAAACACCTGCAGAGTTGAAGGTAATTCAATGATGACCCCGCAACAAAAATCTATGTTAAGACAAAGCTTCAGTAGTTCTGATAAAAATCCTTATTGGAGAAAAATGGATGCACGATGTCAAATAATAGACCAATAAGCAGTCAAACAGAAGGCGGTCAGCTAACTTTTCAGTGCCAATACAAGAAGCAATGGATTGTTGATCATTAGTCACAACATTTTATGTGCTCCTAAAGCAAATTCAAGGTGTTCTTCCAAGCCACAGTCCAGGATAAAGCTTCAAATATGAGAGATGGTGGGATACTGGCTCGAGATGCTATAAAATTTGCTAGAGCCCCAAAGTATTTATATACTTTTATTTTCAAAAATATTTAGCATGCAAGTAAATAACATGTCTTTACTAAAGTGCTTACCTACCATTTTTATTTTTATTTTTTATAAGTAATAAGAGAGTTTTATTAGAAAGAGGAAAAACTCATGTATATAAGGTATATACAAAAGGTCCGCATAAAGATTACAACTTAAAAGTAAAAATATCATGAAAAACTAAAAATGAAGAAACACAAATACTTAAGGCAGTCATCCAATCGTGTACAATGACTCAAGAAATTGGAATCCATCTCGGTCCTAGAAGCTCTACGCCATTGAATGACTGATTATTCCTATCTCTCCAAATAGCCTAGGTGAGACAAAGAGGGATAATTGTGGCATCCCACATCGCCTAGGTATGGGGATAGGAATGTGCTTATATGTATATTGCATCATTCTTGACAACAACGAGTTTTAAAGCCGTGATGACCATGAACTTAACAGAACTCAGCTGTTAAGCGTATTTATGCGAGAGTAATATCATGATGGATGACCTCCTGGGAAGTCTGGTTCGGAAAAGTTAAAAGCGAACAATATTGTGTCATTAGGGTGGGTCGTTACAATAACATTACAGATGCAACTAGTAATGTGTCACCAAAACATCCCTTTTTGACTGAAGTACTCTTCAATTACCTTCTAAGGCATAAACCAGTGTTCCCCCAATAAAGCAAATATTAACAACCATAACTTTCTCACAACAAAACAACGTAGCAGAAAATTGTCAATTGACTCACTATTAAATTTCCAAATGCAACACCTGTTCACTAAAGTTGCATTCCTTTTCACTGAGGCTGTAGTTAAAATCTTACCAAAAGTATCTATCCAAAAGAAAAAAAGCAACTTTCTATAGTACTTTACCATGTCATATACTCTTCCATGGAAAATGTATGGTATTGGTTCCTCTCAATGCCCTATTCAAGAATGGATATCAAATCCCAGTCCAAGAATGCCTATAAGTTAGAGAATATACGAGATTCTATCAACCCATGCACCAAATAGGAGATCAAACAGGGAGTCAACCAATAAGGGTTCCCTGCCCAGGAATGCACATAAAAACTTTGGAATAGAATATAAGAGATCAAACAAGAGTCAATCCGCCCCACATATCATGCCAAAAGCATACCCTCCTACCATCCATCCCCCACCACATTTGATAAAATCCAAACAAACCCTCTCTAACCAGCCTTAATATTTTTCTAAAGACTAGATCCATGAGGTCTCCTCACCAAGTTTGACGTCACCTATCCCTAGGATTCCCCATAACTCTGATGGCACATCACTAAAGGTGATGCCCCTCCTCGCCACAATGCCATAACTAATTCTCTAGCAACTCTTGATTGAAGGCACTCAATTTTCTAAGTCCCCAGCCTGCAGCCTTAATGGAACAACAAACCACCCCCAACACACTAATTGACATTCTCTTCTACTATCACCAATCTATTAGCCAAATGAGAATGAATAGTAAACAGGGTGAGAACGTAAGTGGGTGAACTAGCAAGCATACTTTTGATAAGAGCGGGCCTTCCTCCTTTAAACAAGTATAATTTCTTCTGACCTACCAACTGCCGCTTTATCCTTTCTAAAATTGTTTCCATACTGCATTAGCCTTCAAAGGAGATCTAAATGGCAACCCCAGATGAGTCAGGCGTAAAGAACCGACTTTACAACAAAAGCTTCTGCAACCTCCTCAACCCTTGCAACCTCCCTGACAAGGACAAATAACTTTTACCCATGTTCAAGTTCAAACACAAACCAGTTGTAAAACAAAGGAGGATAGACCTGATCTAACCAAGATTTTTAGTAGTTCCATTGCAAAACAAGAAGGCATCAATAGCAAACAAGAAGTGAGTAATTGTTAGAACTCCTTTAGGTCCATGCTCAACCTGAAATCCATATAAATGAAAACCATCCTCTGCTCTAAACAAAATTTTACCAAGGATGTTCATGACTAGTAGAATGAATAGCAAAGATGAAAACGGACATCTTGCCTCTATGCATTTCTTCTATCTTTCTTCAAAACCAAACATCCCAAACATATAAACTAACCAATCTCAGGTCATATGGCCATAAGCAGCTCCAGTTCGCCCGAAAGTCTAATATCATTCTTCCCCCATACAGATTTATCAAGTGTGTAGACAAAAAGCACATGCTCTAAGACATGCACTCTAGGACTAAACATAAAGCAGATAACAATCTCTGTAACACTATGGATATAATGCTTGTCCAAAGTTCTCAGCCAGCCAACTATAGAAAGCACACTTATGGATAACACTTATTACCAAACGAAGTAAAACCAATGAACAACATGGAAACAATCCCCAATAGCACTCCAAGCAGATGAGACAAATGCAATCAGGAGATTTAGTTTATATCACTCTATCTCCAAAACTAGAGTCAGGAGTGCTGAAGCAACTGACTGTTGATCTCACTGTGGAGAACCATTAAGATGCAATTTCAACTCTTGGCATATATGGAATATCTTAGTCCAGCATAACTGGGAATGATAGTGTTATAAACGACCATAAATCAACAGCTGAGTTAGCAGGAGCACAAAAAACATAACAAAGAAAGGACCTTTCTCCTATCCCAATACCAATCCTTACCCACAATACAGCCTAAGACTTCGTGTATTTTCTCCCAACTGCATTGAGCTTCAAAAGTAATAAAACCCATAGCGGGTACACAACAAGGATTAAAACCAAATTCAAGATTAACAGCATAATCAACCTTGCATTAAGTTATAAGAGAATACCGGATAAGAGATCTGATAAAAAGCCTTGAAAAAACCCCTTAATTAAACCACCCAATAACGAAAAACTCACAAAACTTCATAAATTTGAGTTCTACAATGACCCATTTACCTTAATCAACAAGAATATGCACCAACCTGCAGAGACTAGACCCCAATCCAAAAACAAAAAAAAAACGATAGAGTCCCCAAGGGAAACTACTGAACTGACCTCTTCGGAAACTGGGTCGCCACTCAATGTCGAGTCCAAGTACGACTTGACCCGACTCTCTTTTCTGTGCTTCGAGGTTCTTCAAAAGCTCCTCTGCAGCTTTCTCTACCTCCGTGGCGGTCCTGCTGTACACAATGCGACCCCCAAACTTCAACGCTGGGTATCTCGTCCTCTCATTCACCGCTTCGTAAAACAAAACAAAATAAATACTCAAAGATAATAATCTTTTCCCCTGTCCCCAACTTTCTGAATAACCAAACAACAAAAAGAAACGTAAATATTCAGCAATCATAAATATGATATATGAGTACCTTGACAAGACGATAGAAGTGGATTTGGGTGTTGGAGGGCGCGAAGGGATCTGGGCAATCGGCGAGCAGCCATGGGGGGATCAGATATTACGGCGTCAGGGGTGCGCCGTTGTTTCTTTTTGCGAAAAGAGGAAGTGGCGGACTGGAAGGCGGCATCGATGGCTTGGAGATCTTGCTCTGTCAAGGGTTCATCCACTCCATTCTGTTGCATTTTTTTTTTTTTGAAGAAATAAGAATGTTCTTCATTCGTTCAACCAAATTTAAGTATCTGCTAACAAATCTACAACAGTTTCTTTGAGTAAATTTACGATTTAGAGAGGAAATGAATAGAAGGGAACTGTATAAACCCTTCCTTCAGAAAAACAAAATGGAGGGAACGAACGATTTGATTCATTTTCCCACGGAGTAAAGATTCACTTGTCGGGCCACGTGTAAACCTGTTTTTCATCCTTCTCAAAGGATTCGCATATCAACTCTTTAAAATTTCTTACTTTTTTTATATAAAAATTATTTGAACATTAAACTCTCTAAATATTTTTTTTATTTTATCTAAATATTATTTTTATTAATGAAATTAACTACCATGAAACTTATTTTGATGAGCACATATATGAAAATGAACATAAATTTTCTTCAAATTAGTTTGAAATAAATATTTTTCAACCCATTTAAAATAGTGCCAAGTGTTTATAAATCAGTCTGAAATATATTTCATTCAGACTGGTTTAAATAAAATTTATGTCCATATAGAATTATTTTTTATGCCCAACTGCATCATTAATTAAAGAGATCAATTCTCTCTAAGTGACTTATCTCTAGCTTTACGGTCGTCGCGTGGTGAAAAGGAAAATGAAAAGGAATAAATAGTAAAAAGGGAGGGGTGAAACTTTTGGAGGGAAATAAATAGAAAATGAGAGGGAAAAATAACTAAAACTTGGCGCCATTGAAATAAAATAATCTGAAAAATAAATAACTTTTGCTTTTAGTGTCTTTATATTTGAAGAGGAGGTCTGACAACTGTTAAATTTAACTTCGGGTAAGAAGTTTTTTTTTTTTTTGTAAGATGGTAAGAAGTTTGATACATCATATACATGATGCTTTTTTTTGGGGGGGATTTTGTTCAAAGTTTTAGAGAAATGTTAGAAATTGAGAGTTCAATAGGGATGCTCTTAGGTTGTTACGTGGAGCTTGGATTAGTATTCGACCCGTTTTGTACCTGGCCAGGTTTGACTAGAAGCCCTGCAGTTTAGCTAGAATTTTTATGAGGCTTAATCTATGGAGTAAAGGCTTGGTCCGTTTTGGTGTTTTGACTCAGTTGGGGGTTATATTTATAGTCATTTTCTGACTATGGTTTTGTATTAATACATCATATATTGTTCTCTTTTTAAAGTAATGAAATATCGTTGAAACTTTGTAAACATAGTCCATATCGATGAATCACGTAAATTTATGTGTTTTATAATTGTTTATTTGTGTGTTTTTCTTCAATTGTTGTATCTCATTGGCTCTTAAAATATAATTGATTTCTTAACAACACTCATATTCATCAAAAAAAGAAAAAGAAAAAAGAAGAGTCATATACTCATATTCCACCTCATTTTACTGAGTTGATGTGACTCCCTCTTAGCTATTTGATTTTTGTTTTTATACCATGTAAAAAAAAAAACTTCATTTAACCCTTATAAATTATCGCCATTTACACAACTACTTTCTTAAACTTTCAAAATTTTAAATTTAGTGGATCAATATTTCAAAAAATTTCAATTTCATCAATTTATTATGATTTTTCGTTAAATCATGGCAAAATTCTCAAAATATCACTGTTATATATATATATATATATATATTCAAAGATTTAGGTGCGGGTATTTTTGCAAATTTTGTTAAATTATGATCACCACCTAAATTTTTGCAATTTGTTTCCGTACAAAAATAAAAGGGTATTTTGAGAATTTTAACACAACTCCGTTATGATTTAATATAAAATTTTAACAGATATGTGAAATTAAAAAAAAAAAAAATTAATTAATATACTAAATTAAGAGTTTTTGAAGTTTATGAGAGTAATTGCAACTATAATAAAAGTTCGTGGTGTTAAGTGAAATTTTTCCTAAATTTTATTTAGGGTTGATTCAAGGTTGATGATACTATCACATTAATGTGAATAGGGACCATTTAAAAGTTAAAACATATTACTTTAAGCGATATAAAATGAGTGTAAATAGTCTCATTCCTCCTCCTATTTTGGCAAAAAATGGTGTATTATCCTTGGCTAGTTTAAAATAAATTACAATTTTATTCCTATTAAATAAAAACACAAAAAGTAATGGAATTGATGATTATGTAGCTTATATTTTGGCTTTATACTTCTATTAATTGAGAGGAGAAGTACAATTTTACCATTATTCAATCAAAATATATCAAATAGCCACTCCACTTGGAGGAATTTTTTTTTTTTTTAAAAAAAAAAAGAAAGAAAAAAAAAAACCTAAAACAGACGTGAAAAATAACATATTTAATGTAAGATATGATATAGTGAAATAAAAAGATCAATTTTTGCTCATAAAAGTTTTAAGTGGCAAAAGGTCACAGGTCCCATAAGTGGGTGGGGTTATAGCAACTGCAGATGGGGCTTGTAGTCTCTTGTCATTTAAGACTTTTATGAGTTAAAAATGATTTTATTATTACACTATAACGTTTTTCGATATGAGAAATATTAAGGGTTAATAAATTATTCATATTTAATTCATATTCTCTTACAATCAACTATTAGATTTTTGGGGGTCTACAATTGACTTATGTAGAATCTACATAAGTCTACAAATTTAATAATTGATTATAAAAGAATATGAGCTAAATATAAAGAACTTATTAACTCATATCATTTCTCAATAGATATATGACTTTTTTTTATTGAACACGACACTCGTCATCGTTAAAAAGTTAAAAGGAAGAGAGAAATAAACGAGCTATTTGATAATGGCAATAACTTTAAGAAATTATTTGAATACTTTAAACACATGACACTATTGATATAGAGTTAAAACCTTACTCACAACTTGAGCATTTTGTTTATTTCAAAATTTTAAAAGAAGAAAGGAAAAAATAAAAAATAAAAAAACACTCCTAGCTCTTTTTTCTCCATTTTCTCCTTTAATTGATTATTTTTCTATTAATTCTCTTCACAAAACTTTTAAGACAAGAAGTAATACTCATTCTTTCCCTCCTTTCCTCCGTCGCCGACCCCAACACTTCCGGCGACAGTTTGATGCTTGTTATGTTTATCATCAGCTCCTCCAATTTCACATTCCATTCTGAAATAATTGAATAGAAAGTTTTAAGGAAGAAGAAAGATGAGCACCGTCGATAAGATGTTGATCAAAGGCATCCGGAGCTTCGACCCGGAGAACAAGAACGTCATCACCTTCTTCAAGCCATTAACCCTAATCGTCGGCCCCAATGGAGCTGGCAAAACCGTAATTTACTTCTCAACCCCTCACACTCCTTCATGTATATTTATCATCTTTCCGGTATGTTTTAAGTGTTTGGATTTGATCATGCAGACCATCATAGAGTGCTTGAAGCTCTCGTGCACCGGAGAGCTGCCTCCCAATGCGAGGTCCGGCCACAGTTTCATTCACGACCCCAAGGTCTCTTTCTCTCCATTTCTCATTTCACTATGATATTATTGTTCCATTTCTGTTTGGTTCTCGGGAAAACTGAGGAAAATGATATTATTTAAACTATGGTTGTCTTTATTTTCCTAAAATTGTGCATATACTTAACTGAACTTGTTGAGGTCAGCATTTATAATTGTTGGCCAAGGTTCCAATACCTGACTTCCTAGTGTTTGGGCGAGAGAGAACTCAAGTGCTCAGGGTTTTAGTACAATATAATCCTTGTGTGGGTAGCTGTGCGTACGGGTTTTCCGTGACATGCTTTTTATTTTCCTGCATTTAACCAAAAGGAGCTTGTTTTCATTTTACTTTTAGTCTTCAAAGAGGCCCTATATTTTGTTTTTGGGGATGGTTTTAGGTTGCAGGGGAAACAGAGACAAAAGGGCAAATTAAGCTTCGATTCAAGACAGCGGTGGGTAAGGATGTGGTGTGCATTAGGTCGTTTCAGCTGACGCAGAAGGCGTCGAAGATGGAGTATAAGGCAATTGAGAGCGTGCTTCAAACAATAAACCCTCACACTGGTGAGGTAAGTTTTTGGTCCGCCCGTATCTTTTCTGATTATAATTTATGCTTTTTTGACAAACTGGATTGGATAATATTATTTATGATTGACTAGTTTATTATTGTTGCTGTACTCAATTACATCTTTAAATATACAACACTGTCCTGAGAGAAGATTTTATCACTGTCAAAGTAGTGTGTATGTTGTCTTTGGCTAGAATGATTATCTATCTTTATGCAATATTTTCGCTGTTTTCATAAGTCTAACATCAACTTGAATTAATCCTCTATATGGCTGAACTGCAGAAAGTTTGCCTTAGCTATAGATGTGCTGACATGGATCGAGAGATCCCTGCTTTAATGGGTGTTTCAAAGGCTATTCTGGAAAACGTGGTATTTGTACACCAAGATGAAGCTAATTGGCCATTGCAAGATCCTTCCACATTAAAAAAGAAATTTGACGATATCTTCTCTGCAACCCGGTATTGTTTATCTTCTTTGAGTCTTTAGAAAGAAAATGAGGTAACTTATATAGTTGTACGTCATTTGTATTATTTTGTACGTACACCATCAATTATCTGTATGAGAATGAATTCTTTTAATGGTTTGTTAGAAGTTTTTGTGAATTATGCTATGTTAAAGTCAGTTTATATTAAGGCCCCATTTGTTTTGGTGCAAAACTTTTTTAGAAAATGTTTCCTCCACTTTTGGGTATTTGGGACAGCTGAAAATTTTGGTCAAAACGAAAACATTTTCAGTTGACCAAGGAAAACAAGGCTAATGGGGCGTAAAATGTTTTATGCATTTCGTTTTCATAAAACATTTTCTGCCAACCAAAGAGACCAAGGACTTCCAATACACCACCGCAGCAAGAAATGACGTCGTCTCAGTCCCTATATCACTGAACCCACGACGGACCTGAACGACCCATCAGCCTCTTGGCGTGCTCGTGGTTGTACTCATAATGTCAAGAATGAGAACTTGCGGCCAACATAGTGGCTTCAGCAAAGCGCCATAACTCTAGGCATGCAGAGCGGAACGAAGAGTTTGCCCACGCAACGGCGACGATAGCAACGACAAGCTCCACTACTATAGTGTCAGAGTCGGTGCAGTGGGAGATTATGGTGAGGGTGGTGCCCTCCATGGACACGATGGTGAAGGTCTTCGCTCACTCAGAGCCCAATTTCTCACTCATGTGGCAGAGGAAGAGGCAGTACAGTGCGAGCAGTACGTTCATCATTGGGGGGAGGAGGATCTTGACCAATGCACATTTGATGGAGCACCACACCCAGGTGAAGCTGAAGAAGCCGGATACCAAGTACTTGGCCACGGTGTTAGCTATTGAGACTAAGTGTGACATTGGTAATGGATTTGGAATTGTGTCTAGTGGTTGAAGGGTTCAGTGTGGAGTTGAGGTGTTCGGTTATTAATTAGTCATGTTCATTGTGATTTTTGGATGGCCAATTGGTTGGATTTGAGATGTTGATCTTTGATTGAGGTTTTGATCAGAGTATGTTTTTGAAGGTGTTTGTGTGGTGATTTTGCTGTCTTGTATGCTGATTTTGGGTGAGTGAGGTGATGGTGGTGTTTTTATAGCATTTTCAGGTTCCAACCAAACACTTGAAAATGTTATCCATAACATTTTCAGGTTTGCAACCAAACACCGGAAAATAACCAATTTTGCCTAAAGAATATGAATAGATGACTTAACGCCTATTCTTAGGGTGTTTAAAGAGCGTGACTCTTGTTTTTGAAGCATGGTAACTTACGTACAATAGGTATGGAAGAGAAGAATTAGGGAACCTAGATAATTACATGCCCTCTGTCCTAATATTGAATATTAGCTTGATTAGATCCTCAGGTACACTCTCATATCATCACACGTATAGTCAATGTCATGTAGTAGATGGTCATCCCTTTTACATTTTTTTCCTCACATAAGTTCTGTAAACCATTTAAATCATTCTTTCTTCTTTTTCATTCTCAAAAGTTATAGCCATTAAGTCCAATTTTGTTATCAGTAAAAAGTATTACAATAAAAGGGCTCATCTTACATAGGGGAGTATACAGGAAAAATGAAAAAACTTTTAAGGTCTAAAGTTACAAAGGGCAAAAACATAAAAAAAAATGAAGAAGTAGATAAGCTACTAGTTGTTGTTGGCGAATCAAATGACACAATCTCAGAAACGGCATCTTCAACTTTGTCACTAAGTGTTCAATGTCTTCAAATGTCCTTGCTTTTAGCTTGCGCCAAATATGCCACATCAAACATAAAGGCGCTGCATTCCAAGTCACTCGAATTTGGTGCTTATTAAAGCTAACTTTCCAACTAGCCAACTACTGTCAGATTATGCACTGTCAGAATTTTCCTTTGGCTGTTTTATATCAAAGAATTTTTTAATTTTTAATTTTATTTTTTTAAAAAAGTGACTTTTGCTGGAACATTGCTTGCCAAATATTCTTCCATTGATAGCTTGCCCGCAAACCACCTTCAAAGTCTGATAATAAGATTCTATCTCAACTCTTGTATACTCCCTGTGTATTAGGGTTGCGCCCCTCTGCGCTTTGATAATATATCTTTACTTATCAAAAAAATAAGATTCTATCTCAAACTTCGTACTCCTTGTCAAACTCCAGCACCTCTTGTCATTGTGCTCCCTATTGATGTTAATAGACTATACTCCATAAGCTGCTTCATCAACTCAATATCTTGTATATCCGTTTAAAACTGTGGATGCCAAAATAGCCTACCATTGAGTTACCAGCCGTACATACATTTCTATCCTCCATGATACTGAAAAGCTTGGGGACTTAAAAAGAATTTTACTGGAATCTCCTAGCACCATAGATCACTTCAAAAGGGAATTCAGTCCCCAATCCCCACTACAAAACTGATATGTTTGGAGAACTCCTCCTAGCGCCCCTCCTCCCCCCCTCCGCCCCCCAACCCCTTCTTATTTCTTTTCCGTTGTACACCTTTGTCGGCACTTGTTCCCATATTTCACCCCCCACTACCCTCCAAAAAATGTCTCCACTCTGTAGCATATCTCCCAAGCTACTTGCCCAACTGTGCTTGATCAAAAGTACATGCTCCTTTACACCCATGCATCCTGATTGAATAGGAGAACAAGCTGTATTCCAATCTATCAAATGATACTTATTCATCACTGGCCCCTCCCTCAAGAAATTTCCTTGTCATGGCTGTAATCTTTTTGCTAGACCCACTGGCATAGGGAATAGTGACATTAAATAGGACAGCAAACTTGAAAGAGTTCTTCGAATAAAAGTAACTCATCCTCCTTAAGATAAATTCATCTTTGCTTCCACCCAGCCAACTGCATTTTCGTTGTTTTCAACAGTAATTATAATTGCAATTATATCTTTGAAACCATTTGTGGAAACTTATATAATTACTGCACTCAGAGCCTGCTGGTATAATCTTCATGCAGTCCTATATTCATTTGTTTGTTTCAATTTTTCCTTCTGTTTTCCCATGCTTACTTTTGTTAATTACATTGGTGTTTATGACTTTAAGTAATTATACATGGTCATGTATTATTGAGCAGATACACAAAGGCATTGGAGGTTATAAAAAAACTTCACAAGGATCAGGCTCAAGAAATAAAGACCTACAAGCTGAAATTGGAGAATCTTCAAACTTTGAAAGATGCTGCATATAAGGTTTACTCTTCTTTGTCGTACTAAGACAATTTGATATACACACACACACACACACACACACACACACACACAAATATTTATATATTTGCAGGTTATCTGTTTTTGCTTCACTTTCAGCTTATTATGAATTCTTAAGCTTGTATTAGGATATAAGGCAAGTGATTTTAGTTGTTATGAAACTTGATTAGTTTTTCAGTTGCACTGTTTATACAAGAAATTTTGATGTTTAATATCAAATGTGCCTAGATTTTAATGGAGTGGTTTTGTTGATGATGTTGTGTTCTTACAGCTTCGGGAAAGCATTGCTCAAGATCAAGAGAAAACAGAATCTCTGAACATACAAATGCAGGAATTGGGGGAAAGCATCCAAAATGTGGATGCTAAAATTCATCATTCTGAAATAACGCTGAAAGATTTGCGGAAACTACAGGACCTGATATCAACAAAGACTGCGGAAAGAAGCACATTGTTTAAGGAGCAGCAGAAACAGTATGCTGCTCTTGCTGAGGAGAATGAAGGTCTTTAATGCTTTAAGCATATGCGGGATAATCTGTCTCAATTCTTGCAATTTATTTTTGCTGGCGTTCTCATACTTTTTCCCCTTTGTACTGGTGCTTTTTGTTATGCTGTACTTTTGTTTCTTTAGGGACCAATTGAGGGATTCTAAACAGTTTTATTTTTTTTGCTTGTTTTTTTCAGACACTGATGAAGAGTTGAAGGAATGGAAAACGAAGTTTGAAGAAAGGATTGCACTTTTGGAATCTAAAATAAGCAAGTTAGAGAGGGAAATGAATGACACAGAGACTAAAAGTTCTTTTCTTAAGAGGACAATTAATGAATCTATCTGGGAGATTAGCAAGCTACAAACTGAAGCTGAAGTAATTCAAACTTCTTTTTTAATCTAGAAGTCATCCAATTTGTGTGGAATGTGTTTCTGATCATCTCTTTTACTTTTTACTTCAGGCTCATATGTCCTTGAAGAATGAACGAGATTTCACCATTCAAAAACTTTTTGCAAGGCATAATCTAGGGTCTCTTCCAAATACCCCCTTCAGTGATGAAGGTGCTTTGAGCCTCATAAATCGAATCAAATCTAGGTTGATGGATCTTGAGAAGGATATGGAGGATAAAAAGGTGACTTTTTTTTGGCTAGATTTATATTTCTTTGTAGGAGTATGCATATATATGTTCTCGACATTCTTTTCTGAAATTAGACTATCGGAGATGAAAATGATTTTAATTTAACTCAGCAAAAGAATTATCCTTTCAAATCCAAGGTAAGAGCTCTAATGCTTTATAGCAACCATTCTGAGATTCATTGACTGGGAAGGATGTTATTTCAGAAATCAAATGAATATGAACTTAAGACAGCATGGGACTGCTATATGGATGCAAATGACCGATGGAAAAATATTGAGGCGCAAAAACAGGCCAAATTAGAGATCAAGGTTTGTGCTTAAAAAGTGCATGTTACATAACTTTTGCAATTGCCAATGCCTGCACATTTCATGTAGGGTTTTTTCCTTTGCAATCCATGCAGAGTGGCATTTTGAAACGCATAGAAGAGAAGGAAAATGAGCGTGATTCATTCGAACTCCAAATTTCTAATGTTAATCTTTCTCACATTGACGAAAGAGAAAAAAACATGGTGAGGTGACCCTGCTTGCTAGCCTCGCTTGGAATTCACAACCTTAATCTTACCTAACAGATTATGTTGTATTCAAGTAATGCTTCTCCTTATCATGCAGCGTATTGAGGTTGAGAGAAAAACGAATCAGCTTGCTGAAAGAGAATTTGAATCAAACATACGTCAAAAGCAGAGTGAGCTATATAGCATAGAACAAAAGATAAAGGCTGTTAATCGAGAGAAAGACGTTATGGCTGCTGATTCTGAGGACAGAGTGAAACTGTCTCTGAAGAAGGCAGAGTTGGAGAATCACAAGAAGAAACACAAAAAGATGTTAGTCAGATCTCTTTTCTGCTTCTTTGCTTAAGTTTTCAGTTACCTTGTATTCTTGTGTTTTGATGCTGGTGGTGTTTTCTTTCTAATTTCTTTACAGAGTTGATGAGTACAAGGACAGAATTAGAGGAGTGCTGAAAGGGAGGCTTCCACCCGACAAAGATTTGAAAAAGGAAATTACTCAGGCCCAAAGGTTGTTCACCTATTTCTTTTATCTATTATTGACTCTTCTATAAAATGATATTTCTGCAGTCAGTTCTCCGTTAATGTAACTCTTGCCCTGTGAATCTATTACTAAGATCAGAATCAAGTAAGGTTCCATTGCATGACTTAACTTATAATCTACCCTTTCTGTTCTCATTATTCTCCCCCCCCCCCCCCCCAACCCAACCAAAAAAAAAGGATGAATCAGTATAACTGCATGGTATTTGAATTTTAGCTTTCATATCAAGGTAGAGAACTTCAATGACTGAGAGTCTAGTACATAAGTATTATTTCTCACATTTTCCACTACATCACGTTTCTGTTGTGTTGCCAATATTACTGTAATGCCTGGAACTCATAGGTCTTCTCCCAGGCTATGCATTGCCAATAATTAATCAAAGTTGTTGTAGGTGCCATCAATTGACACCATTTAGTCACTTGAAGAATGTGCTTGAAATATAACTTTCAGATCTTTTTTACTACAGTTTGGGAATCACCTGTTGAATATATTTGGATTAGCTTTGAAAATATAAAGGAGAAGAAGATTATGGCAATGACAGAAATTTTTGGTTCAAAGTGCTCTTCATCTTTCACTTCTGTCTTGTGGCTGTTTTATTAGTCTTAAGACTTTTATTTGAGAAAAATTTCAAAGATTCACTTAGGTTTTTGATAGTTTCTTCATTTTTTGCCTATCTTCCACGCTGTTAAACCGTTTTCGTTCCAAATGGGAACATAACATGAATAACAACAATAAATAAAAGAGGGTTGCGTTGTAATCAGTGTAGATGGCAAAAGTTGCATCCAGAGGCGAAATTTTCTTAGCTTCAAGCATATTCATGTAGGACTGATTGGAGCATTAATGCTGGTTATTTATCTCATACCCCTTTGGGCTTTGGCCTCTTTGATGTGGCTTGGGACTGGCAAGGTGAAATGTCAAATCAAGGATTTGTAATAGACTTGTTGGATGTCTGTGTGTGTGCACACGTGTATAAGCAATAAACTTCCTAGCATCCCACAACATGAAGACTTTGCACTTGAATTCTCTTTTCTTGAAGAATCTCTCTTTATATTTTTCTGTTATTTTTACTACTATTTTCAAAGCATGTACCATAGTTTGATCTATAATTTCTTTGTAATCTTTTTTGGAAAAAAACATTTATTAGTATGTTTTGTTGTAGGTCTATACTAACAAAAACATATAATCAAAATCATTATATGATTGGTGATTATTTTCTAGGTGCCGTTTTATCTGTTATGTTAAGGTTAGTTATGAACCCAGAGGGCTGTGCGGAATCTTTGTGTCATTAGTAGTCTCTTGGATTTTGTTGGCCCTATTATAACCAAATGTTCCAAAATTTCAGTGTATACTGGTGCTTAGTCCCGGTTTTGTTGTTCTGCAGCACATTATGTCTTTTAAGATATATACATTGCTTATTCTTCAGGCTTGAATGAGAATGGCCTTCTCTTTTCAATTCCTTCTCTTCTTTTTATCATTTTTTTTTTTGGGGTTATTTTAAATTGATGTGTTCTGTTCAAAGCTAAGTCTTATTGCTGATTCTAAGAGTTGGATGATACAATTTTACACCAAGACAACAAAAGAATCATCCCTTTGTGCGTTGTCCTATGGTCCAATCTTATATGCACATCTTATTTGAGATGTAGGTTGGATGTGGGAAGCTCTTAGCGGGGTTCACTTCATATATATATATATATATATAGCATTCTGTTCAAAGCTAAGTCTTATCTCTGATTCTAAGAGTTGGATGAAACAATTTTACACCCAAGACAACTATGGTCTAATCTTATATGGACATCTTATTTGAGATGTAGGTTGGATGTAGGAAGCTCTTAGCGGGGTTTACTTCCAACTCCCTCTACAGAGAATTTCTTTTTCAAAATGCATCATGATTTATCATTTAGCATAAAAACAATGAAGTCTAAATGAATCATAATTTCTCATTTATCATTTAGCATCATAATTTCTAAAAAAATTAGTAGGGAGGCTATTTTAGGGTAATTTTTCTTGGTGAATCAAAGAGTTTATTTCCTTGGAATATATGGATAAGGCTGTAAAACAATGAAGTCTAAATGATTAATTCCAATCTGATTCTAGAATTTGTGCCGGTTTATGTGCAACTGTCAAATCTAGAGACGAGGCTTGGAGCAACTATCAATTTGCATAACAGTTGGTTTTTAGGACTCTAGGATCCTATTTCTGACCCTGATCTTGAAACTGTGTGATAGATCCCTGCTTTAACATGCCGAGGTCTTGTTTGAAAGACCTGCTTGAATGCCAAACAATAAGTCAAGGCATTTCAGCTTTCATAGGCACTTTTACACTGTTGAGAATTTGCATTCATATTCGTTGCATGTTTCTGTTTTCACTACCGGTTGTTTAATTTTAAGTGACATTTTTTATGGTTGTCTTGTGCTGGAGGGTCTTAGGTCAGAGCTTAGAGGCACCTGGCAAACTTTATGGGTGTTTATTACTCTTGTTTTGAATCATGCTTTTATTATTATTATTATTATTACTTCTCTTCAAGTTGCTATTATTCCTGGTGTAGGGCCATTGGAATGGAGTTTGATGACTTGAATACAAAATCCCGTGAAGCTGAGAAGGAGGTGAATATGTTGCAGATTAAAATACAAGAAGTTAATACTAATCTGTCCAAATGTGGCAAGGATGTGGAGTGTAAGTATTACTCACAGCTTAATAACTGCTATTCGTTTCAGAGATTTCCTGGGATACTACCAGTCTTGTTGTAGTAGTTGTGTAATGCCAACAATTCTGATGTCATTCTACTTATCTGGTAACCATGTAACATACATTTGTCATCCATATATGCAAATGACTAGATTAAATAAATTCACAGAATCATTTTCTCCGTAATGCTTCATAATTTGATTTCATGCAGCAAGGAAGAAATTTATTGAATCCAAACTTCAGTCCTTGGATCAGCAATCTCTTAGCATAGATTTTTACGTCAAAGTCTTGGAGTCAGCTAAGGAGAAAAAAGATGTCCAGAAAAGGTTCCTGGTGTTTACTTCATAGACAATATTAATTGATGCATATCTGAATGATCACTTTTGTGGTTGTTAAGGTGCTTATACTGTATGTGGTGCATCTCCTGCAGCAAATACAACATTGCAGATGGTATGCGGCAAATGTTTGATCCTTTTGAAAGGGTTGCTCGTGCTCATCACGTTTGCCCTTGCTGTGAGCGCCCTTTCTCCGCGGAAGAGGAAGATGAGTTTGTTAAAAAGGTTAGTATGTTCATTATTCAAAATTTTAAAGCAGGTTTTTCATTGGACTGTAGTGCACACACTATTTTTTCAATTGCTTGGTCTTCCACTGGGGTTTCCGTTAACTCAGGTGGCTTTAGCTCCTTGAGCTTTTTATAGTTCTAGCTGAATTGGCTGATATTTCCCTGTGAATTACAGCAAAGAGTGAAGGCAGCAAGTTCCGCTGAGCATATGAAAGTGTTGGCTGTGGAGTCCTCAAATGCTGAATCTTTTTTTCAGCAGTTAGACAAGCTTCGTATGGTTTATGAAGAATATCTTAAAATTGGAAAGGAAACAATTCCTAATGCTGAGAAAGATTTGCATGAGCTGACCGAAGAGCTGGATGAAAAGACTCAGGCCCTTGATGATGTAATTATCAATTCTGGCACATTTTGCTTTTAAATATCTCTCCAAATACTGCCAACTTTTCAGGGAAGCATGTGACGTGCATTTTTCACTACAACCTCCAAACATTGAAGTTCTATTTTTAGTACTGTATTTTCCCTTACTGCATACTGCCTCAGTATCTTAGCTTGTAGTGTGTAAAAGAATCAAGTATCTGCTAGCACATGAGACTTGATCATTTTGCATATTGTTTTTCACCTCATGCTGCTCAGTGTGTTGGGTGTAAAGTTTCTTCACAAGGATGACTTTTTTTGTAAATTCTAAGGATATGGTCACTAATTTATGTGCTTTTTTTTTTTGGTGGGGGGGGGGGGGGGGGGGGGGGGGGAACTGTAGAAATTGCCAGCAACAAAAATAGGATATTAATGGCATTTCTGCAAGACTAGGAGAAAAGAAATAGAGAAGCCTGGAAAAAAGATGGAAGGAAAGGGTTCAAGTCTTGATTGTAATCAAGTTAAGTCTTAAAAAATTGTGTCGGCTTAGATAGTTTAGATTGGTCTACAGAGGTTTTAATAATACTATATACAGTATGAAATTGCCATCGTAATGAAGAAATAGAACTTCGGTTAAGAGTAGTTGCTTGATTTTTATTTTTTTTGTGTGCGTGTAAGAGAGAGAGAGAGAGAGAGATCTGATTCTCTGTGTGTTTTGAGAATGATTATGATGATTGTGTTGTGTCATGTTCATTATGACCATTGCTTGTACACCAAGGAGTAACTTGGTTCAAAGAGTCACTACAAGGACTGGAGGAAGGGCTAAGAGAATGTCAGTTAAGGCTGTGGAAAATGACCTTCAATTTCTTTTGATCAAACAGATGACATGCACCTTTATAGAGCCTAATGTTTAGAAGTATTTGTGCTGCCGATACAAGAGTGTTTCAGACGAGGCACAGATGGGTTGAGTTGGCTATATTATTGGTAACCCGTAAGAATGCTATGGTCAAAACAAACAGAAAAAGTACAACCAATAGTACTTTAGTTAAGAGCAGGTGGTTGCTTAGTTAAAGAGGAAAAAAAAAAAAAAAAGATCTGTTTTGCCTCATGTTTTGAAGATGACCATGATGATCATGTCATGTTCATAAGATGTAACATTAAGGAGTGACTTGTTTGAGTTCGAGGCACTACAAGGACTATAAGTTGGTTGAGGCTGTGAGAAATGATGCAATTGCTTTTGATCAAACAGAAGATTCACCCCTTGACTGAGCAGAATGGTGTGAAAATATTTCTTCCACCAGCACAAGAGTAAAGACACACGGTTCTGATGAATTGACTTGATTAGTTGTGGCATTCTGTATGTTATGATCATTTTGCTAGAACTTGAATCAAACAAACAGAGAGTACACCCATAACGGTGAATGAAGGAATAAACCCCTTTTCTACTCTATCTCAGAACTAAAACAATTTGATTGCTGTTTCCTTTCATTCTTTCTCCTCCTTTTTCTCTCTTATCTGTAACTTGCCCACAAGAGGGGCACGTGGAGTGTGGAGTGCAGAGTGCAGAGTGAATGAGGTTTCCTTACATTGCTTTAATATGTGTCAATATTGTCTTATTATTATTTTTTTTTTTTGTGCAGGGAGTTTCTTTATTTGCTAAGTCAAAAAATCTTTTTCTTAAAACTGTTATGTGTTTCGGCTCCAATAATGGCTGTTCTCCGGTGTAGGTGTTAGGTGTTTTAGCTCAAGTAAAGGCTGATAAGGACTCAGTTGAGGCCTTGGTGCAGCCTGTTGAAACTGCTGACAGGCTCTTCCAAGAAATTCAAAGTTGGCAAAAGCAAGTTGATGATTTAGAGTATAAGCTTGATTTTCGAGGGCAAGGCGTGAGAACCATGGAAGAAATTCAGTTAGAGCTGAATACATTGCAAAGCACAAAGTACTTGACTTGAACTTTCCACTTTTTTATTTTTATTTTTTATTCCTTAGCCAATTTGATTACGATCATTTGTAAGCACATTCAATTTATGTGACATTGACTTAGATTTGTTAATTATTTCTTAGCATTTAGCTCTGCATATTTTTCTAATATGTATTTATTATTGAACTCTTGTTGTGACATCTTGCAATACTTTATTGCTTCTGTTTGGATTTGATTTTTTTAACTATTTTAATTGTTGACTACCAGGGATGGTTTGCATAATGAACTGGAGAAGTTAAGGGATGAGCAGAGGTATATGGAAAATGATTTATCCAACATTCAAATTCGGTGGCACACTCTAAGGGAGGAGAAAGTCAAAGCAGCTAATACATTGCGTGATGTTAAAAAGGCAGAAGAAGAGTTAGAGCGTTTAACCGAGGAAAAAAGTCAAGTTGATCTTGACGAGAAGGTTGTTTGTACATCTATAAGATATTTATTGGTGTTGCCTATATCATTTGTCAAGAATTTGCTTTTGTCCGTGTATAATTCTCATGCCAATGGTAATTGTCTTCACATATCATAGTAATCTATGAGTATTACATGTATGGCTTACTCGCCTACTATTGGTATTTTCATGAATATATTGTGGATAATTATTTTTGTAGGGAATATTACTAAATGTATCCAGTGAAAAATTCCTACTTGAGTAGAACTCGGATTTGCTGTCTCTTTGTGCATTTCAAGAATGTAATTTTATGTAGTGTGTTTTGCATATGGATATCTGTTTCCCTCCAAATGTTTCTCTTTTGAGAGAGAGAGAGTGGCTGTGCACTACAAACAGAAGTGTGTAGAATCCATTACAATGGAAAACGTGATCAAAGAGTTTAGCTCTCATGAAAGTCGGTTATGTGTTGAAAAATTACCTAGTAAATGAAACTGGAAAACTAGTTTGGAAGGACATTATGAGAATGAGGAAATAACATGTCGGGGTCTGACTTAGAAACAATTTTCTGTGACCCATCAAACTTGTCTAGGCCTATCTGTTGCATCCTCCCATTCCCACCCCCTGAAAAAGAGTCACTCTGTTATTAGCTTCAAGCATCATTTGCACATGGGAAGATTTTTTTGTCAACATGAAGGTACCTCTGTAACTTTAAATATGAAATTCCATCCTCAGACGTGTAATAAATCTACTTAGTTGCTTTTTGAGTTAATGGTATTCCTGATGTTATCTATGGTTATGTAACTAGGTTCTGACAAGGTTGAATGTGACCACCCAAAAAATGCTCAAACTCTTGCAGAGGTTGTGAGGCTTTGAAGTGAAAATTTTTTATCAAGAATATTATCTTTGTGGGGAGCTCTAATTTCTCTCCATTTATGCTTGTCCACTCTATATCCCGAGGAAATTGGGGTTTTTGCATAAATACATGAGGTGGGTTGGATAAGCATTAGTGAAGTAGAGATAGGGTTCTTTTAATTCTTGTCGTATAATAGAGTTTGTAATTCTTTAGTTTGTGAAGCCGTGGATTAAGGGATGCATCAGTTAATTGCACTTATATGCATATATATTTCTAATTTCCATTTCAGTAAGTTTCGTCACGTAGGTGGTTTTGAATGTCTTTAGTTGTATGTGAAACCTAGCTTAATACTTATTGTTGTATGTCTCTTAGGTCCACAAAGTCATTAACCTAGGCCTCTTTGCTCTCCTGTTTCTGACATTTTGATTTATTTGTGCAGTTTTCTTGTAAAGAAAGTTTTGTTGTTGTACTGAACTGCATAATGCACTGATCTTCTTGTTAATTTCAGCATTTGGGGGAGGCTCTTGGCCCTTTATCGAAGGAGAAAGATAAATTACTGCGTGACTACAATGAATTGAAAGCTAAACTTAATTGTGAATATGAGGAGCGGGCTGAACAAAAAAGAAATTACCAGCAGGAAGTCGAGAGTCTACTTAAAATTTCTTTTAGAGTTAAAGAGTAAGCATTGTGAACCCGAGATTTGATGTGTAACGTCTCTAATACGATTGATCTTGACCATCACATTGTTCAACCAGGTATTATGATTTAAAGAAAGGAGACAGGTTGAAAGAAATGCAAGAAAAGCAATCTCTATCAGAATCTCAACTTCAAAGTTGCGACATTAGGAAGCAGGAAATTTTAGCTGAATTAAACAAAAGTAAAGACTTGATGAGGAATCAAGATCAGTTAAGACGAAATATTGAGGACAACTTGAATTATAGGAAAACAAAGGCTGAAGTAGATGAGCTTGCCTGTGAGATTGAATCACTGGAAGAAAGAATATTGAAGATCGGTGGGGTTTCAACATTTGAAGCTGAACTTGGAAAGCTCTCACAGGAAAGAGAGAGACTTCTTTCAGAGGTATTTAAATCCTACAGACACCATTTTTATATGTTTACCTTCCCCTTTAGGTAGTTGATGCCCACTTCTTACCATGGACATTATAGTCCTACTGACGTGTTGATTCATGATTAGTCAAAAAAAAAACTGAATTGTTTGCCACCATTTAATCTTTCTGAACTTTATTTGGGACTTTACTTTTCCATCCACTGCTTTATCTTTGGTGTGAGAGCCTTTGAACCTATTTGCAATGGAAAGGGGTGAGGGCAGAGAGAGACTGCACTTGGGTGGGAACAACCACTGGAAAAGCTTGTTAATACCCCGCTGGTAAGTCTGGTTGGTTCTTTAGGCCTAGTTTTGGTCTAGCAGCTATACAGACATACGGAGAGAGGAGGGGGCAAAGGAGAAAAAGGAAAAAGTAGTGGAAGGTAAGTTTAATTAACAAAGACCTAATTACAGTATTTAAGAAAGTTGTGGTTGCAAAGTTCACACATTCTAAAATTCGATGAAGTCTAAAGCTGGAAAGTCACTTGAATGTGGTAGTTGTTGGATACTTTCTTGTTATTGCAATGCATATGCATTTATGAGGTTTCTATGTTGTACAACCCTTTTATGCTTTTAAATTTACTTCTCATTATTGTCAAATTAGTATCTTCAAGCCACATTCTTTACTTAAATGAAAAGATTTAACACCTCTTTTATTTTCATAACAGTTAAACAGGTACCATGGAACAGTGGCTGTCTACCAAAGTAACGTTTCGAAAAACAAAATTGATCTTAAACAGGCACAATACAAGGATATTGACAATCGGTACTTTGATCAGCTAATCCAGCTTAAGGTTGAATGTTTTTCTCCAGATTGCTTATAGGTGTTCTCCTTATTACTCGTACATATTAATAACTGGAAAACATTTTGTAACAGACAACTGAGATGGCAAACAAGGACCTGGACAGATACTACAATGCACTTGACAAGTACGCTTAATATATATATATATATATATATATATATGTTTCTTTTATAAGCTGTTATATTTTAAATGTGTTTTAAATTCTTTCTAAATCTTGTTCAGTTAAGCTAGGTGATGCCAGATTCTTGAAGCAATTTTTTTGTTACTTCTGGAATATAGTTATGTTTGCATTTTAGCCAACGAGCTCTAGCTCAAATGGCAACTCTTCTTGTAATTACCAAATGTAGGGTCGTGAGTTCAAGATCCATCCACCGGGTGTATGGACCTTTTCATCAGTGACACTGCCCCCTCCACCCCAAAAATCAAAGGGGTGACCCATGAGTTAGGGGGCGGCTCACAGACCCTCTGTTTGAGAGTGGCCACATGAGCCACCCCCACTGTGGGGGTGGCCGTGCTAGCCACTCCTAATATTTTTTTTTTCATCTTTGAAAAAGGTTAAGAGTTACAATTTTGTATGAGCTCCATCCAAAAAAATGACCGAATTTGTATGGGATTGGACAAAAGGATAACATGGACAAATTCAAGGAGCTAAAAGATAAAAATAGAAACTCAGGGAGTGATTTAATAAATGTCTAAAACTCAGGAGTGATTCAATAATTTTCCAAAAGTTACTAGTTTCAGTTTTGTCCATCAATATTGTCCACTAACAGTGCTACGCTGGTTTTCTGACAAACCTAAATAGCTCTTTTCTCTATCTTACACTTCTCCTCATATATCTCGACTTCATTACTGCAGGTACGTTCTTTGGGACATCAGTAAGCCTAGTCAATAAGTGGTTGTATCTTAGTTGTCCAACATATTTTGCTCACCATTTTTTGGTGCTTCAAAAACAATCTATCAATCCGGCCCAATATCTTTCGTAACCATGCATTATCTTTCTGTTTGCACCGTTGATGGTGGATCCTGTGGGATGACCCATTTACTTCTGGTTGTCTATCCATCTAGTGCCCAGCATCATATTGCTTCCATGCTGACTTCTAGTACACGCTTCTTAATTATCTAACTTGGTTTTAATCTTTTTTCCTTGATGGAATTCTCTTGGGCAATAGACAGCTAGTGGTGGATTGGATCAAGGCTTTATTTTATAGTTCTAAATATTGGTGCTAAACTACTCATGAAAGTTCTAATGTAAAATGACAATGTTATAGTAAATAATTATGTTTTCTCTAATCCATTTCCTTTCAGAGCACTTATGCGATTCCACTCAATGAAAATGGAAGAAATTAATAAAATAATAAGAGAGTTGTGGCAACAAACATACAGAGGGCAAGACATAGATTACATTAGTATCCATTCTGATTCTGAAGGTGCTGGGACTCGCTCCTACAGCTACAGGGTATGGAAATCCTTTTCAAACTGTTCTCCTCTTCTTTTTTTTTTTTTTTTTATTATTGTTGAGCTGGCCAAACTTTTTATTCTTTGTTAATTGTTATTCTATTTGTTTCTGTCACATTTTTTATACAGGTTGTCATGCAGACTGGTGATGCAGAGTTAGAAATGAGGGGAAGGTGTAGTGCTGGGCAGAAGGTGAGTGATCATTGAACGCTTACTTTATCTACCACCTCTTTCTTTTACAAGAAATGGGAAACTAATGTTTTTAGTTCAGGTCCTTGCTTCCTTGATCATACGGTTGGCTTTAGCCGAGACTTTCTGCCTCAACTGTGGTATATTAGCACTAGATGAACCAACCACCAACTTGGATGGCCCAAATGCCGAGAGTCTTGCCGCAGCTCTTCTGAGGTATGAACATCCTATATCTTCACTTGAGAGTCTATTTTCGGACAAAGGCCTGCATTTACGCATCTTCTGTCGTTTTCCTGCAGAATTATGGAGGACAGAAAGGGCCAGGAAAATTTTCAGCTGATAGTGATTACTCATGATGAGCGTTTTGCCCAATTAATTGGTCAGCGGCAGCACGCAGAAAAATATTATCGCGTCACAAAGGACGACCAGTAAGGCCATAATTTCATCTTACTGGAACTGGTTTTACTATGATATTTTTTTCTTTATTTGTTTTTGTCTGTTCGACTAATGTCTCCTGCTCTGTTTTTCAGTCAGCACAGTATAATTGAAGCCCAGGAGATATTTGATTGAGGTTTTTCCAAACGAGTCTTGTGCGGGGTGTCATTCATTGGGATGTAGCAGCATATTGAAGGGTTGTGTACAGAATGCACAATGCTCGAGTTCTCTTGTAATAGGAAATAGTTAATTATCATATGCTATAGATGTGAAAGAATGGTAATTGTTATACATGTAAGCAGGACCGGGATCCCATGCAATGAAGCTGTCTAATTGCACTGTAATTTGCAGCCTCTCACATGAGGCCCGGCCGTTCAGGCTGCCATCTGAGTAGGTGGGGCTCGGACAGGCTACAGTCTCTCCCATAAGGCTGTCTTATTGAATTGCTATAAGGCAGCTTTATTGCACATGAACAGTATTTATTTCATTAGTTGCATGAGGCTTGGACAGGCGCCGAAATTAGAAATTGCAAACATTCTAAATCAATGGTAGATTGGCGGTGTACTTGGGCACTTTGCATGTGCTCTACGAATGGCATGTTGAGCCACAATTTAGTCTCTTGTGAATTAAGAACAACAAACAATTTCAAGTCATCCCAAAAAGTATTTTAACTATAACTCTCAAGATAAGAACACCATTTAATCCCAAAACAAATCATTCATATATATATATATAAAAAAATAAAAAAAAATAAAAAAAAAGTCCAGATTTATATGAAAACTCCATTCAACTTGAAAAAAACAATAATAGGACAACTTGGAACAAATTCAGTAAAATAAAATCCTCCCAGGCTTGAGATCTATACCAACAATAGAGACAATATAAGGAATTAGCAGCATCGTCACATCATCCGGTGGCCGCCAAAATTGCAAACGGCCCCGCAATGGCAGTGAGTTCACCAACATAACGGTTGCCTCCAAGCGATAGCCACCGTGATCTTTTAACTCCATCCATTTTTATATATTGTTTTAAACAATTTTCTTTTTATTTTGTGAAAACGCGCCTCTCTGCGCGCAATTGCCAAAGATCAACATGGACATAAAAGAGTATATAAAGAAAGATACCTGCGAACATCATGGAAAAAGGGTCGAATTGGTTAAATGATAATGCATCGACACAAATAACGACCGACGCTTCTTAACAAAAATCGTAATATCATTTTACCAATCACTGCTTCCAGAGAATAAGGAAAACAAAAAATAAACAAATTTGCACTTTATTGTTCATTAGTACGGTGAATAAGAACATGATTTCTCCTAATTTCCCCATGAGACACAAGATATTTAAAAAAACCAAAAAAAGAAAAAAGAAAAAAGATTGTTATTGAGAGGATATGATATCAAACTCTCATAACACACACACCGACAAAGGCACAAGGCAGGAAATAAAACAGCAGGCTAACCTACGATGCCAAAAGGCAGAAGACGCTTTTTCTTTTCCCTCTTTTTTTTATGCACCTTTATAACAACAACAAACTGTAATAGCAATGAATAAAAGCTCTACACCTAATCCTTGTACTTCATCTCAGAAGTCAGGAAGCCGGGCATGTCGAAGGATGCCGAAAACTTCTCAACGTCAGCCTTGAGGTTCTCAATGTCCTTGTTGTTCACCAGGCCCTTGTTGAAGTCCTTCAATAGCTTTCCATGCTCCTTCTGGATCTTCAAGGTGATGCTCACAGCTTGGTGAAGAAACTCTGCTATCTGCTCGAAGTCCTTCTCAACCAACCCTCTTGAAGTCATGGCCGGGGTACCTGTCAAAATACACACTCACCGTTACTTATTCATGCAGATAAAGATATGAGCAATAATTGCATGGGTTATTATCAAGTGAGAGAAGTAGTTTAGTTGCCATAAGGTGATGTGATTTTGACATAAATGTCGAAGAATGTTATCTTATTTCAATATAATATAAGACATCGAACTGCCATATAGCTCAATTTCTGTCTTAAAAAGTCATTCTCACAAGATGTGCATACAACCATTAGCAGAGAAGTAATGAAAGAAATTGATCCTTGGCATTTCTTACCAATTCGCACTCCTCCAGGAGCCAAGGCACTGCTGTCACCAAACACAGCATTCTTGTTCACAGTAATATTACACAAGTCACAAAGCTTTTCAACCTTATTGCCTGCAGGAACACCATGCATAGATAAATCAGAAGTGAAATTCAATGCCCACAACAGTTACTTTTTCTAAACCAAGTAACTCATTTCTTTTACCAGTCAACCCAAGAGGCCGAAGATCCCAGAGAACTAGGTGGTTCTCAGTTCCTCCAGTGACAAGCTTGTATCCCTTGCCCATCAGGTAGTTTCCAAGGGCAACTGCATTGGCCTTGACTTGCTTGGCATAGGCTTTGAACCCAGGCGCCATGGCCTGTTTCAGAGCAACAGCCAGAGCACCAATCTGGTGATTGTGAGGACCACCCTGCAGGGAGGGGAAAACAGCAAAATTGATCTTGTCTTCAAAGTCGTAAACGGCACCCTCTGGCTGGCCCTTCTTGGCTGGTTTAGGCCCCTTCCGGTAGAAGATCATGCCAGCCCTAGGACCCCTCAAGCTCTTGTGGGTTGTGGTTGTGACTATGTCACAGAATTCAAAGGGGTTCGCAGCTTCCTACACCCAACAATAAAAGTAACTATTTTAGACAAGAAACACCCAGATCATAAAAGGTCAGGTAGGAGACTAAGATCCATAGACACAGTAAATAAATGACAAAGCAATTATTTCAAAGCTCTAACAGATTGAATCCGAAGATGCCATGTATAGGAGGAGGGATCCAATAAGCTAATTAATTATTTGCATGTAAGATTCAAGATTCGGCACTATAATACAATCATGCAGTCCACAATCAAGGATATTCATCCCATTTCCTCCCACATCATATATTTAAACTCCACTCAACTCAAAACACAATGTATCCAGAAGATGCACAACGATTTCGCATTATAAAATTGTCACTTAAGTTTTAAATGTGCATGAACAAAAGTAAGAACTCAAATGCAGATCTACACAACCAATCACTCAATTAAAGCCGAATTAGATTTTAATAAAAAAGACCCAGATCCAAAACATGCTAAACTGTGTTCCTCCCAAAATCAACCAGACCCCAAGTAACATGCAGATCTAAACCCAGAGCACACAACAAGACCCAATCAAATTAAAAACACAGATCAAGCATCAGCAATCAATGATCAAATATACCTGCGCAGCAACAAGGCCACTAATGTGAGCCATGTCACAGAGCAAGAGAGCGCCGCACTTATCCGCAACAGCGCGGAACCTGGCGTAGTCCCAGTCCCGGGGGTACGCACTACCACCACAAATGATCAACCTGGGCCTGAAATCCAAGGCCTTCTCCTCCAACTTATCGTAGTCGATGTACCCAGTATCGAAAGACACCTTGTAGGGCAAGCTCTCGAAGTAAATCGAGGTCGCCGAGATCTTCTTCCCTCCGGAGGTGTAGTACCCATGCGTGAGATGACCGCCAGAGGGAAGATCCAAGCCCATGATGCGGTCGTGGGGCTGGAGCACGGCCGTGTATGCAGCGAAGTTGGCAGGCGAGCCGGAGTAGGGCTGCACATTGACCCCCCACTTGGTGGGGTCGAGGTGGAAGGCCTGGAGGGCGCGAGACCTGCAAAGGTTCTCGATTTCGTCAATGAACTCGTTGCCTCCGTAGTACCTGTTGCCGGGCATGCCCTCGGAGTACTTGTTGGTGAGGGCGCTGCCGAGGGCCTCGATGACGGCGAAGGAGGTGAAGTTCTCCGACGCAATCAGCTCGATGCCCCGGCATTGGCGCCGCTTCTCCTTCTCAATGAGGTCGTGGATTTCTGGGTCCACCGTGTTGAGGGGTGTGTTTCCCCAGTCGCTGACGGGATCCATTGGGGCGGGAAAGAGAGAAAAGAGTGGAAGAGAGGCGGGCTCGAAGGAGAGGAGAGGAGAGGAGTGAAGAAATGCACAGATTTTGGTGGTGGGATTTGTGGGGGAGTTTATAAGAGTTGCTTTGGTTGTGAATGTACGAGGCTACCCCTTTTCTTATTTATGCCTATTTGTCTTTTATTTTGTTGGTGGATTTGGATTTGTACGCGTGTGGTGGTGCCCCCGCCACGCGGGTACTTTTTTTTTTTCTGTGTTCTCTAAATTTATATTTTACGAGCTTTTTAGACAACAAAAATATATATATATATATATATATATATATATAATAAGAAAAATACTCTAAACTTTTAAATTGATTAACATTTTGCAAAGGCATTTGTAAATTTAGATTTTTACTATTTAATCCCTTTAAACTACCATTTCATTGTAATTTATAATCATAGGTTAGATTTTGATATTACAATAAGTATTACTTTGGGAAGTTAATTGAGTTAGCGGAAGTTTAAAGTTATTTTTATAACTTTATAACTTCATAGCATTTGACTATAATTTTTTAAAGTTTTATACTTTATATTGTAAGAACTTTATACTCTTGATATTTCATCGATCAAATTACATATTTTCATTAAAAAAAACGTTGTATTGCCTTTTATCCTTTGCATTGCCGCCAAAGAAAAACAACAAGAAGGTTGTCGATGTCTTACCTAATTATGTCTTGATTTTCTAAGCGAGAAATATAGAAAAGTAGATCTGGGTTAAAGAAATGTGGACCCAGTTTAATTAATTAATGTAGTGCAATTTGTTTTTAGTCTTCCAAGCTACAAATCTTGTCAAAACTCAAAGGTCGTTGGTTCACTGGCCTTTTTAATTTGGGTTCGGATCCAAGCTACAAACTCCAGCCCAATGATTCATGTCTCTTTGACCCATGTCACTACCTTAAAATATTAACATCATTTTTACCTTTAAATATTAACATATTAATTTTTTTTTAAAAAAAAAAAAATTTCTCTGAACAAAAACAAACAAAGAAAGGGTCATCAATTTTTGGTTTATTTGTTGTTTCTACCCGCCCCCACTTGCTATCCCCAAAGGCATTATTCAATAGCTGTGCTAAACATATAGCAAGTCATTCTACTAATATGTTGTTTAGTCTTTTTAGATTGGATTTAGTTCTTGCTACTGTATTTATACTGCATTTTATCTTTTGGGTTTCGTTGTCGGGTTGTCCTCCCCTTAAAAAAAAAAAAAAAAAAAGCCACTCTAGTAACCAGTTGATTATTTTATCAAACTACTCCTTTGCAGGTTTTCAAGTTTAAGGATCAATTGGTCACTTTCGCAACACCCTAACCAAACAAAAACCAATAACTTTGACTATTCATGCCTTCCATCGATTATTTATTTCAATTTTTCTTTTCGAAGTCAAACAAAAATGGTAACAATAAAACTAATACCCAATTCATTATTTCATGTTATCTCTGAATATGAAGAACCGGCCACCATATGATACTTACAGCAATTATACCATGGAAACAATAAGAAGTTTATTTTCCACATATTTAAAAAAAAAAAAAAAAATCATTTAATCAAGGGCATAAGTGGCTCCTTAACTGTTTTTCTTAATTGATTTAAGCCAAAATCATTTATTTAACACTCAGCAAATTGAGGTGCAAGTGTTTTCTCAATTGATTTACCAAAACAGAATCCCCTGTTAATGCTAAACGAAGTCTTGCTGGCACAATATTTATCCTAATTAAAAGAAGAAAAAAAAAAATCAGTTGATGATGGGAAGGAATGAATGATGTCGTCACCATGTCATTGTTATAGTTGGTAAATGGTAGGAGAATCTGGTTTGGAAAAAACGTTGAGTTTAGCGCTTTCAGGCGCTGGGAGTTCGTCGTGGGTTGGTGGCAAGACCCAATTTGGTCATTTCCATGGAGTACCAACCCCCTTGATACCGACATCTTCCTTCTCCCACAACTAACTCCTTTTTGCTGTCTACGTGGCTGCTGTTGCTTGTTGCCATTTCCTTCAATTTCTGAAATCTCTTGGTTGCATGCGTTTAACCCTTTAATTTAAGCCATTTTATTTTAATTGAAAGAGTTGGGACTTTCCATGACACCCTCACCTAACACACACCAACCCCAGGAGTATTGGAGATAAGCAAGTTCATATAATTATTAGCTTAATTTTATAGCTTATGCTTTTCTCAACTCTATTCCCTAAACATAAACAAGTTATTAATTAGCTTAATTTATAGCTTATGCTCTTCTATGTCACCTCAATTCTCTAACAAAGAGAGCATAAATTTGAGGCCTGACTTATGTTGCCTACGTTATCTATAATTAGCTCTTTGACCAAAATGGGCTTTGTATGGTTTAGCTTAGCTTTCATTGAATGGTTCACCAATTTTCTTTGTCTGTTATAGAAAATTCAGTCTAACCAGATAGCCTAAAAATACAGTTTATTTATTTTATATTATAGTCAGAAAGATAGGACATAACCCTCATTATCACAACCATACATTCAAATCAGAGACTTTTTAGGGCTGCTGAAAAGATCCCATTCTGGTTATTCTTGCATTTCAGTGAGTGGTTCATTCAAGTCTGAAGAATATTCCCCTTTTTTTTTTTCTTTTTCTTTTTTTTCCTATCTTACAAAATTCAGCCAGTGGAGTAGCAAGTACAAATGTAAAATTTATAAGCCTATGAAGTAACTAATTAATTAAAAATGCTTTTAAAGGGTTTTTTTTTTTTTTAAAAAAAAAAAAAAACTGTTTTGATGTTTTTTATGAGTGATTTGTGTTTGAGTTATTTATTAATATTTTACAAAAAAAAAAAAAAAAAAAAAAAAACCCAAAAAAGCAAATGGAGCCTAAAGATTCAAAGAATGTTATATTTCATGCACTTAGAAGAAAAATGTTAAACTTGGTCTTTGACTTGAGATTGAAATTTAATAATGAAGAATAAACTTGTAATTTTATAAAGGTTTCATAAGAAAAATGAACAAAATTAAACGAGATGATTGATTTGATACAGTAGGTTATCATAAGGAGTTTTAAGATAACTTTTGTATTTGAATCATTCGATATTAGCTTAAAATCTAAGGATGAATTTATAATTATTTTAATTAAAACTTTCAAAAATTACAAATTATTGCTAAAATGATTTACGGATAATATTTTTCGAATTTTCGGATGTTTGGTGCGACATAAAATAATAATCAATAGAAAATATTTTATCTTGGATTGAAAATTCTTCTTTAATTTTCAGAAAATGGTTTATGGTTTTCAAAACCGTAAACAATTTTTTGATTTTGAGCATCTCATTTACAAATCAACAGACTCTGCCAAGACCTACCCAAGACCCCATTGGGGCTTGCCCTGGGACCTGCATAGACCCGCCCGGGACTTGACCGGGACTCGCTCGGGACCCGACCAGACCCACCCGAGAACCCGCCAAGACTTGATCGGTACCCACCCGAGACCTGATCAGACCTGCTCGGGACTTGATCGGGACCTACCCGAGAACCTCTTGGGAGTTGACCATGACTCGCCCTGGACCCGTCGGGATCTGATCAGGACTTGCCTGGGACCCGATCGGACCTGCCCAGAACTTGACTAGGGCCTGCCCGAAACCCTACCGGGACCTATCCAGGACTTGATCGGGACACGCCTGAGACTTGCCCGGGACCTCACTAGGACTTGACTAAGACCCGCTCAGGACCCACTCGAGACTTGACCAGGACTCACTCTAGACCTGCCCGGGACTTGATCGGGACCCGCCCGGAACTTGCCTGGGACCCCGCCGGGACCTGCCCTGGACTTGATCGGAACCCGTCAACACCTGCCCGGGACTTGATCAGGACCCGCTTAGGACCCATCAGGACCTGCCTGAGACCCCGCCGGGACCTACCTAGGACCCGCCCAGGACTTGACTAGGACTTGCCAGGGAGTTAATTGGGACCCAACTGGACCCGCGCGGGACCCCGTTGGGACCTGCCTGGGACTCGTCGGAAAATATTCTCGGTGGAAAACATTTTCCGGTATTTGGGATGTACAGAAAATTAGGCGGGTCCCCGACGTCGGAAAATGTTTTTCAGTAGAAAACATTTTCTTGGAAAACATTTTCCGTTATTTGGTGTGTAGGCAAAATCATATTAAACACTAAATTACAAAAAATATCCATGTCGGGTCTTGGGCAGGTCCTGCCAAGGTTTTAGGTTGATTCCGACGAGGTTCCGATAGGGTCTAGGCGGGGTCCGGGCAGGTGCCGAGTGAGTTGCAGTGAGTAATTTTCAGTTGTGAATAAAAATTTCATTTTATAGGTTAATATGATTAAATAAAAATATAAAAAATATTTGTGATTTTTTGTGCGCGTGCCAAACACAAGAAAATGTTTTTACTGTAAAACATTTTCGTGTAAAATGACTTCCCTAAAAATATTTTTCAACAGAAAATATTTTATGCTGAAACAAACGGAGCCTATATAAATAAATAAATACTACACATCTTCCTCTTATTATTCTTCCATCGTCCTACTTTTAAAAATTATCATTAGATTTATGGGTTTCACACGACCCTATAATCCAATAATAATTTAAAAAAGTGACAAAATAGAAAAAGAAAAAAAAATGAAGCTTTTAATTTTAATTTTTTTTTTGTTTTTTCAGAGCTTCTTTAACTTTATATTAAAAAAAAGAACAGTTCATTCGTATTTACAATAGTGTGACACTTAGTTTCTAAGGGATAACTCAATCGGCTATGAATCACACTTAATGAAACGAAAGTCATTAATTCGAATCATCTCTCTTCCTTCTCATTTTTTTTTTATCTTGCGTGGACATGTCAAAAATAAAAAATAATAATAATAAATAGTGTGACTCACACTAGCTTCCCCGCGGCCTTTATGAAGAGTCGCCGTTAAACTTAATACGTGCTCCCCACTGCCCCACACGCACATGTTAATATTCGCCTACTGCCGCTTCTGCATCATGCTTGTGGCACCATTCACACATCCTCACGTTTTTACACGATCTTTAAACCAACAAGCATCTAAACACACCGGATCTACATCAACTAGTGGATTCAATTTAATTAAAATTATATATATATATATATTATTGGGATTTAAATTTCTTAATTTATCCACATTCAGCTTTCCTAAATATATATATATGTTAATTTTAAAAAGGTTTTATTTAAATTTGGGGGAGAATATTTGAATTAGGAAAACTGAACGAGCACCGACGCGAAAACATTGCTTCATTTGTATGGGGCGCACTAATTGCAGAGAGGATCAAAACGGCGGTGCTCAGCGTGTCGTCTCCAGTCCGAGTTGCATCGAGAGGCGGTGTCAGGCAGGTGGGGCCCAGCAGAGGCGACCGACATAAATCTAGTTGTTTGTGGAGAAAGGTACTGCATTGGCGCATTTTGAAGCAAAAAGATTGATTAATGAGCTGGATCTTCAAGTACTTGATACCAGTACTCACATTTATGTCTTTATGTACGCGCGTGTCCAGTGACCAGATTTTGCACTTGCTAGTCGGTAGGTTGAGCAGATGTGTCCAATATAATTATGACACCTCATCACCGCATCTTAGAGCCCGCTACAATCTCTTCCGTTTCGCTAATTAACCAAGTTTCTTTAAATTTAAGCAACAAAACTATGGGTTGGGATCTCGGAAATACTGTCAAAATTGCCCATTAATTTTTTTTTTTTCAAATTCTGGCCATTAAATGTAATTCAACAGCCACCAATTTCCCATGTGCCCCCTTAATAATAAATAATAAAATATTATTTATTTTTTAAAAAAATATATAAAATAAAATAATTAAAAAATAGGGTGGCCGGTCACCTGCCACCTCCTAAGGCCACGGGGGGTGGCCCAGGGCTCAGTTGGGGTGGCTGACCATCCTAGTCAAACAATTTTTTATTTTATTTTAATATTTTCCTTTTAAAAAATAAATAATATTTTATTATTTATTATTAAGGGGGACATGGGACATATGGCAGATTGATGGCTGTTAGATGACGTTGGATGCCCAGGATTTGAGAAAAAACTAATGGGCAATTTTGACAATATTCCGGGGAATCCCAATCCCAAAACTATATATAAAGATTTTTTTTTTTTTATATTATTAAAATATTTTTTTCTTACAAAAATGCAAGTTCATTGCGTACCTACAAAATTTAAAAAGGGGTGGTTTCGGGCACCCTTTTTAGCCCTTGGGGGTGGCTCCTAAGGCGATCACATAGAATTTTTCAAACTGGAGGTAGTGATTCGGTATTTTTCAAAATTTAGGGTACTAGATTAGTCGTGTTTTAAAACCTAGGAGAAAAAATTAAAAAACTTCAAAACCCATGTACCAAAAAAGTTATTACCTATTAACCCAAATAATAAATAGAAAAGCTAAAATGTTAGCTAATACATTAGATAACACTATAACTTATCCAATGTTTAGGAACGATATCTGCTACATATGATTTCTTATAAATTTTTAGAATTTTTCCTTATATTTAAGGAATGTAAGAGACTTTATGAAAGCTACTAAGGCTTGAGATTGCGTTTGAGAACTTAAAAAATATTTTTAGGATCTAAAAAGTCGTGTCAAACAAAAGTTCCCTTGTTTGGTAAAAATTTATATATATATATATATATATATATATATATATATATATATTACTCTAAAAATAACCAAAACTCATTTTAGTTTGCCAAAAACCGCTTAAAGTGTTTTTTTCTCAAACGCTTAAAACTCACTTTAGTTTGCCAAAAACCGCTTAAAGTGTTTTTTTCTCAAACGCTTAAAAAGTTTTTTTTTCTTAAACGCAATTTTAAACAGGCTTTAAGAGTGTTCTTGGAGCATTTCCAGTTGCTAGGTATAATGTCAATATTAGCTAATATTATCCTCTTTTTTTCACCTCCCACACTAATACTAGAGGTGACCTAAAATACATCTAGTGCTACAATGAATAGCAACTTTAATTTCCAATTAAAAAAATTGTTTCTTACTATCCCTCATTCCCTCTCTCTTTGAAATGAAAATGTGAGAAATATAATATAATTAAAAAGTAAGTATAAAATATAATAGATAATTTGTTAAGATTGTATAATAAAGAAATAACTAAAACAGAGAATCTTTCCCACTAAATCTTTCAGTTAGTATTGCTTGTTGCTTAAGATGTTCTTAAATAGCTAATATCCATTTATATTGTTCATAATTCATAAACAATAATGTTATGAAAAAAGTCAACAAGATATATATATATATATATATTTTCCCTGGATGACAAAAATGTCGTGTGCTTTTCAGCACTGATGGTGCCAATTGTACACTTGACTTCTGTTTTATTGACTGGACATGTTTTATGTTTAATTTGATGAACCAAAAATTAGAAGCATGTGACGACGAATTAAAGTTTTTTATTTTTTATTTTTTTATTTTTTTATTTTTATTTTTTATCATGTTCGTACAAGAGGGAGAATGAGATTCGAATTAGTGATTTCCGTTTCATTAGGCGTGATTCCAGCCGATTAATCTACCTCTTAGGGATGACGACGAATTAAAGTTGGTCATGGAGATGGAGGCATCATAGATTTCAAGGTATGGACTTGAATCTTGATGGAGAAATATTGAATATTGATAGGCTCTAGTGGTTTACGTGATTTTGATACAAACACCTCAGTTTTTAATTTTGTACATTTTTAATTTAAGAGCCATTTTTAAATGCCAAAAAAACCGCTCAATTATTTCATCACCGGATAGTTGTTGATGTAACCTAACAATCTCACGTGTCATTTGTTTTTATAGTATTTTCCTTTATGGTTAAATATATTAACATTATCTTACAATGTATATATTGTTACGTAAATGCGTAACAGATTTAGTAACTCGGGTAGAAACGGGGAATGAAGCAGGATCCTGCTTCTTATTCTTCCCTATATTTGCTAATTGAAACAACTAGCGGTAGAAAATCAGAGATTTCTAGGTCTCGTAACAAACACAAGGTTTGAGGATTAAAATCTGCATACTTTTATTGACGGATCGTGCATTTAAATAGAAAGCTAACAAGACATAAAGTAGGAGTTGAACTCCTAATTACCTACTAGGATACGTGATCCTCTACCAAAGGGAGATAACTCCTTATCTAATAAATGATAACTCCTAATTGCTAGAAGATAAACACCTCTAACAATCAGAGTTTCATTCTTATCTAACTACTTGACATAAAATAATTAGAAAGCAATTAAACATAGATTCCTACTCTACTACTGCAGGTCATATATATATATATTAACATTGAATATTTGTTTATATACTAGGGTTGGAGATGCTCAATCCATGAAATTGAGAAGATTTTTTTTTTTTATTTTTTTTATTTTTTAATTGGGATTTTCATTTGGCATTATTGAATAAAACCTTTCTCAAAAAGTACAATATCTCTAATATATTTGGGGAAAGTTTCACTCCAGCTTTGGTCATCACCAAGAGATAAAGCCATTTTTGCCAATTTATGCGCCGCTCCATTCTCTGATCTTTTAACATGATTAGTCTCCCGTTGCTGGCAATTTTGAAGTAGGACTTTCGCATCATTTAGCAGTAAGCCATAGCTACTCTAGCAACTCCCCTCCTTCCGCAATGCCTAGATCACCTCTAACAAGTCGCCCTCCAAGATAACCTTCAAGAGACCCAGTCATTTGCAGAAGTCAACAGATTGCCATCCACCCATTGCGTCGGCCGTGGCTAGGTCGGAAAAGTGTGGTCGTGGCAGACATTTGGCGCCTATCACATTTATTGTGATAGGGTGCATAAGAAAATATTGTTGTGTATGTATAGTGGAGGCTAGTATCTTGACCATATTTTATACTTATTCATAATGAAGCATAATTGGCGAACTCCACTTATATATAGGTTGAGAGTACATGTTTCCTCATGTGTTTACATAATGGTCCAGTTCATTATGTACCTAAATATAAAATGACTATGATAATCTGCAAAAAAAAAAAAAAAAATAAATATAATGATCTCTCACTTGGAAAATAGAAGTCATTCAACGACAAGATAAATGCAAATACGCATTCCAAAATACAACTTGATCCAAAGATGTTTGCAAGTAACAAGTTAAGAATACACAGAGAAAATGCATGCCATATATCAAGTACTTACAATAATGTGATCCAAGCAAATAGAGTGCAAGGGTAATGCACGAATAACACAAATAATGGTTACTACATAAATGTCATTTGCTATGAACAATATGTCATTCGCATAAAGCCCAAGAAAAATATATTCTCTCTCATTAGCCCCAAATATTTGCATATATTTATAACATTTTCATTAAAATCACAAGTGATGTCAATCTCATCCAATTTTAAGTACTGATGTCTTGAAGTCTGCTTCCCATAAATGGACTTCTTAAGTTTTCATATTATATATTCTTTTACGTTTTATAAATCAAACTAGTTTGTAGAAGGTAATAGTGTGTTAAGCTTTGTGTTTATCTCTTTTTTTTTTTTTTGCTTCCGAGGACATAGCATAATAATTTAATCGAAAATCTTCCTTATTGTAGGATATTCAATAGTATTAAAAAATATATTATAAATAGCAATAACCCCAATAGATGTGTTGGGTTAGCCTTGATTAAGTAAAAGCAAAACGACCCCAAGTTTAAACAGAATCGGACCCAGTGCGAGAAAGCACACAAAAACCCTAAAACATCTTAGGGATCCAAGCATGATGCGTGTCGAACATTGCAGCCTACGTTCCGTATCATCGTCCATCACTTACAGCCACACGGGTCCCCGCATCATCTTCCGTGTCCAACGCTGAAACGTTTCACTTTCATTTACCAAATCCACCAACTCATCACAGCAATCCTCACCGTCCATCTTACCCCTTGAACCTATTTATACGACCTCTTACTCTCACACTCATCTCGCTCACACCACCCCCTTCAACCCAATCACCCTTATTTTTCTTTTCTCCCAATTCGTCGAAAATGGCTTTGGCAGTAGAGAAAACCACCGGTGGCCGCGAGTACAAGGTCAAGGACATGTCCCAGGCCGACTTTGGCCGACTGGAGCTCGAGCTGGCCGAGGTTGAGATGCCCGGTCTCATGGCCTGCCGCACTGAGTTCGGCCCATCCCAGCCCTTCAAGGGCGCCAGGATCACCGGCTCGCTCCACATGACCATCCAGACCGGGGTCCTCATTGAGACCCTGACCGCGCTCGGCGCAGAGGTGCGCTGGTGCTCCTGCAACATTTTCTCCACCCAGGACCACGCCGCCGCCGCCATCGCGCGCGATTCGGCTGCGGTTTTCGCCTGGAAGGGAGAGACCCTGCAGGAGTACTGGTGGTGCACCGAGAGGGCCCTTGACTGGGGTCCCGGCGGTGGGCCGGACCTGATTGTGGACGACGGTGGGGACGCCACGCTGCTGATCCACGAGGGCGTGAAGGCCGAGGAGATCTTCGAGAAGACCGGGAAGGTCCCCGACCCCGCCTCCACCGACAATGCGGAGTTCCAGATCGTGCTGACCATTATCAGAGATGGGTTGAAGACCGACCCCAAGAGGTACCACAAGATGAAGCAAAGGTTGGTTGGAGTGTCGGAGGAGACCACCACTGGGGTTAAGAGGCTATACCAGATGGAGGCCAATGGTTCCCTCTTGTTCCCTGCTATTAACGTGAACGACTCCGTCACCAAGAGCAAGGTACGTAAATGCTTTAGATCTGTTTGATTTTGGTTCAGATCTGGTTGATTTTCGTTTTGTGTTTTTTCTATTGGCAATTAGGATTTCGTTTGAGCTGATTTTAGTTCTAGATCTAATTGGTCTTTTCAGATCTATGCATAACAGCTGGAAAGTTGTTCTATTTTAGATTAGTTGACTACACGGGAAACAGAGTAAGAAAAATGATCGTGAATTTTCGGATCTTTGCTATAATTAACTTGGTCTCCGGGAATAAAAAAGTACAAAAACGATCATACTTATTATAGTAGAGTGTTTTGAATATTGTTTAGTACGATTTCGAATCTCAGATTCAATCTTTGCTTTGCTTTATGTTTTCTCGGAATTGAACCAAGCGTGCGTTAGTTTTGGAAAGTGAGAATAATTGTTGGATTCATATTCTTTAAGAGAAATTTGTTGACAAGTAATAACAACTAACATGCATATCTTTATACTTCAACAATTTCCGAATGAATTTTTGAAAAAGTGAACTCTTTTACTGCACGATTTCTTTGTCATGTTTGATCTAATAATGGCCATGAACTTTGGTGGACACAGTTTGATAACTTGTATGGATGCCGCCACTCTCTCCCTGATGGCTTGATGAGAGCTACTGATATCATGATTGCCGGGAAGGTTGGTGTTGTCTGTGGATATGGTGATGTTGGAAAGGGCTGTGCTGCTGCCTTGAAACAAGCTGGTGCCCGTGTGATCGTGACAGAGATCGATCCAATTTGTGCTCTTCAGGCCCTTATGGAAGGTTACCAGGTCCTGACCCTTGAGGACGTCGTCTCTGTGGCCGACATCTTTGTCACCACCACTGGTAACAAGGACATCATCACGGTCCACCACATGAGGAAGATGAAGAACAATGCCATTGTTAGCAACATTGGTCACTTTGACAACGAGATTGACATGCTCGGGCTCGAGACCTACCCTGGCGTGAAGCGCATCACCATCAAGCCTCAAACAGACAGGTGGGTGTTTCCCGAGACCAACACCGGCATCATTGTGTTGGCCGAGGGTCGGCTCATGAACTTGGGTTGTGCCACAGGGCACCCCAGTTTTGTGATGTCCTGTTCGTTCACAAACCAAGTGATTGCACAGCTTGAGCTGTGGAAGGAGAAGGCAAGTGGGAAGTATGAGAAGAAGGTGTATGTTTTGCCCAAGCACCTTGATGAGAAGGTTGCTGCACTTCACCTTGGCAAGCTTGGGGCTAAGCTCACCAAGCTCACCAAGGACCAGGCTGACTACATTAGCGTGCCTGTTGAGGGTCCTTACAAGCCTATTCACTACAGGTACTGAGAGAGAGTCCAGAACAATGACGGATGGCGAGAAGAAAAACAAATATGTTTGATATTTGGCTTGATTGTTTTTTTTTTAACAAAATTGAGGATTTATAGTAGGACGGTAGGTTTTGTTTCTTGTAGGTTTTTATTATTTTTTTGTGTGTTTTGGCGGTGGAATGTATGGGAGGAAAGAAATCCATTGGTCTCTGTTGAAAGAAGACCTGGTTTGGGTTTGAATAATGTTGGATGGGGCTGTGTGGCATATATTTGTAGCAGCTGAACTTTTGGGTTTCGCTGCATTTGTTTTCATTAAAATGAGAAAAAAAAAAAAAGAACTACTATTTTCCTCATGTTATTGATTTTTTTTGGTTAACTTTATAGTTTCTTGATTTTTTTTTTCTTTTTTTTTTTTCAAACGTGTGAGTATGACAGAAAAACGCATAGAACGTGGAAATCATGAAACTGCATCTGGGCATAGAGTAACCTAGAAAAACAGCTGGTAATCAATCCATGGCACGGTGTAGAATGTGGATGGTAGTAGGTTAACGTCAAATCTTGTGGAATTATGTTTCATGGTTATCTTTAACAGCTGGTAATCAATCCATGGCACGGTGTAGAATGTGGATGGTAGTAGGGTAGTGTAACGTCAAATCTTGTGGAATTATGTTTCATGGTTATCTTTTTAACTGTTGATAAATGATAATCTAACAATTTGTTTCTAAAGAAAGACAAGATTTATTTGTCTCATTCCCTTGCCCACTACTCCCCAGTCCCCACCAACCTTAATTTTTCTTTTTTGTTAAAAAAATAGTGACGAGTAAGATAGAAAAAACCTGACTTTAAAGTGAATCAATCAAGACTCTCGAAATCGAATGTTATATTTTTTTCCAGGCAAAAAAAAGAAAGAAGGAATTCAGAGGTTAAAAATCAAGTTTGGTTTTAGAAAACTCCCAAAATCAGGAGCTGGTGCCTCTTAACCTTGAATCCAAGCACACCATTAAGAGAAATTATGTTAAAGTTGGACTTGATCTAATAAGATGATAGGGATGGTAGCCGCAGGAGTAGGAGACGTAATCTCAAATACGCCTTATCTTATCATGGGAGTCTTATTCATCATTATAATCATCAGCTTTGAGTAGGTTTCTTTGTAGTTATCATGAGTAGTAGAAGTTATCTATATAATCTGGTAGGAAGGATGAGAGAGTATTCATTGACGGTGACTCCTACATTAAGTAGAGTATTATCAATAATATGCCCTTTCCATTTCTACATTCAACCACAAAACACCCTCTATCTCAGTAGATTAGATTTTATCTTTTAGAATGAGGATAATAAAGGCATCCATTTTATCCTGTTATGATTTGATGGGTGTTTTCTCAGAAGTCAAATCCAAAGGAATCAAAAACGGAGACGACGACAACGAAGACCAAGAGAGCTCTAATGGGCTTTCGTCGGTGTACAATAAGAGAGGGTCTAATCTGATGCCTGTTGGATATTTTTCCTGGGCCAAGTATGATATCATGGCATCAATGCACCCAAAAACAGAGAATGCCCTTGCTGCTGCTTTCATTTCCAACTTTGGTGCTCATAATTTGCGCTTGCAAGCTCTTGAATTTTGGTGAGACAGGCTTTTTATGGGACAGAATATATTAAGAGAAATTACGTTGAAGTAGGACTTGATGATCTAATAAGGTTTAGTGGTTGTTTTATGATTAGTTTTTATCATTTTAGAATTAACATCAGTTTTATCATTATTATTTCAAGATTTTAGGCGTTTGATTGTTATTTTATCTTATAGTAAGATTGCCAGAATAATAACAAAGTCATCCAGAGAATTTATCATCCAAACTTATTTTTAAAAGAAGCCCAAATTCTCTCTAAAAAATTGAAGAAAGCAAGTTACCTAAACAGTTACACCTACATGGCAACCATTTCACAAATGGATTTCCTGCATAGCAGTATTCTCGCTAGAGATAAGAGGCTCCATTGCTATGACATCTTTTCAATGCAAGACTCAAACCTTTCTACACTCACACTTGTATACTTAACATGATCTTCTAAGTTATCTTACTGAATGAAATTTACATTAGAAAAAGAGAAGTGCAAATAAAAAGAAAGAGAACAATAACTTTCAAAATAGAGGAGGAGAGATTTAAGGGATTTGTAACAAAGAGCGGCTAGAATTTCCCCGAGATGATTTGTAACTATGCATATCCAGCAATATTTTTGAGGTCAGGTGGGTATTTTATCAAAAGAGCCATAAAATATAAATTTGCCAAATGGCATAGGAAGATATCAATAAGCAGCCAGCAGATGCAAGGGCAGTAGAGCCAAGTACAAAGACAGTAGCACTGGATCCATTTGGTAATGCAGACTAAATTATTCATCAACAATGATTAAAAACAAATGAGTACATAAAGCAGGTGTCATGATCACTACGAGCCATGTTATATGTCTAGCTTAAGGCGTTCGCACCATCGATGGAAAAATTATGTTTAACTCACCATCTTATTATTTCCGAACCATACCAAGCTTTGTAAGCCCTTACTAGGAAAAATTCAGAACTTAGACCCAGAATCCACAAATTGCAACGCATTATGCAGAAAAAACGAAATCCCAAAGAGAAAAATAATATCATCTTAAAGAAAAGATCATCAAGATACATAGCTCATAAGAACCACATGAGGACATCGTTGATTATCTCTACTGAAAAATAGGTGGAAAATTAAAAGAGGCAGAACAATACTGCATAGAATCTCATATCAGTGACCGATTTCTAACACAATGATGAACTCTTTTGAGGCTATTGGTGTTAGTGCCTAGAAATTGTGAGTGAAGTTAGTTTGAGAAGTTCTAGCCTCCAATTCTTGAGTAAGAGTTTGCAATATTTCCTTCTCACAGCAGGAAATTAATTATTTGATTTAGAGGATAGTGGAAAGCAGAGTGAAGCATATAGCACTAAAGCAGTGCAGCCCATGGCTCCACTGTACATGTTAATGAGGCTATCCTCTATTTTATTATTAGGCAAATGGATAGTACCCCTTAAATCAAAACACGTGATATAATGAACAGCTTTACTTTGCATCATGGGTGACTTTACAATGAGATAAGCATTTGATTCCCATAAAGACACCAAGGGCTGGCATCTCATTCGACCTTGGGCATGGCATGGTGAAAAAGGAATGGTGGGATGGCACAGGGTGGCGTGGGGTAAGGTGCTAAAGAAACCTGAAGTTAGATTGAGCTTGAAATAGACAGGCCAGCTAATATTAGTCTAACCTTCCCTCTTAAATGCTGATGCAATCATCCTGTTTTCCACTCTAAACATCCTCCTTTATATATATATATATAGAAACAATATCAAATCACAATATAGCTTCTGGCAAATTTAGCTTTTATAAGTTGTGAAGCTCTCAATCCAAGAACCAGCTCAAATTTTATAATCATGCCTTTGACTGAAACTTCTGTAAATTAATTTTTTTAAAAGGAGCAAAATATTATATGGACTGGGTTCTTCCTCTATGAACAAATAATTTACACCTTAAAAAAGGGGGAAAGACTGAAGACTCTAAATCTCCTCCAGAAAAGAGTACTAAAAAGTGAAATGTAGATATTGTCATCAATTCCCCTAACAAGCATTACACCTATATTCGTATTTTCTTGAAAGATCACACTAGATCTCCCTAAAATCAAGGTAATCTTACATTTAAATAGCATATGAAAAGAAGGGTCTCAAATATACAATCATAGTTAATACCCCAACAACAAAACACATAAGAAAATAAAAAATAAAAAAGGAAAGTGCTTGGATTTCTCCATGCTAATAATGTATCTAGCATTATCATCAAGTTTTGATGATACCTCTTGCACATCGAGTAATGACTTCACAGCCTCTATTGTAAGGATTTGCCACTCCAGCATTGCAATTGTAGTATGGAGCCCCTGGCTTTGCACAAGGGGTCATGTCCCTCCTCAGTGTCGCATAGCTTATATACTTCCTCTGCATCGCCAGAACCCTCCTATTGCTCTCTGAATCCATTTCTGTCTCTGTTAAGCACTCACCGATCGTTTGGGTGCAAGCCCTTTTCACCATTCCATCGATTTCACTGTTTTTCAGTGAATCCAGGCCCAGAACCGAAACCCCATTGCAGATTGAGAGCTGGGTATGGAGGAAAAACACTACTAGGTAGAGAAAGGTCACGGGAAGGAGGCTGGGTTTGGACATCTTTTGTTTATCTTGTCTTGGGTGGAGTATTCTTGTTTTCCGTTTGTGTTTGTATTTGTGTTGTCAATTGAAAAAGACAGATTCTTGGTAGTTGGAGGGTCATAAATGGAACATGACTTCGCTTACTGTAGATTCTGAAATCATTAGTACGACTTTAGGCCATGAGCTGTGGAGCATCAAGGGATGAGTGACACTCCCCCATCCCACTTGATCTTTTTAGTCTGAAGAAGAAAATAATTTCTATCTTTATTTCTTTTTACTTTTCTTTTTTTTTAATGAGTAAAAGAACTCAAAGTCCAACAAAATAATATTATTTATGCATCAACCATTTTCCAGTCTCAAGTCTCAAAGAAGATCTTAAGATGGAAGAAGGATGCGGGAATGTTCCAATGGTGCTGATTGTAGCTACCCATAATGAGGACTTCTGTTTTAGTGTTACATTTTAATATTCTTTAGTCAACTTCCATCTATTTTGAGGAGAATTTAAGAATATTTGTATTTCTCTGCTTTGAATTCTTTGTCCATCTCAGAAACTGTTTTCGAAATTAAAAAAAAAAAAAAAAAAAACAGCTTGTTTTTTGCAATTATTCTCTTTAATTTAAACTCATATAAAATAATTAAAAAAATATTAATTGTGTGTGGGAGAGAGTAAATGATATTAATAAAAGAAGACCTCAATGGAATGAGTAAATAATATTAATAATAGAGATACTCCTTCGACGAAATCCCCCTAATGGCACAGATTTCTTCTAATTAGTGTTCTCAAGTTAGGCATATCACATTTTAAGGGCAGGATTTTGCGAGTTTTCAACTATTTTAAGATGAGTATGTAAATTAAAAATGATTAAATTCAATTTTTTTAAAAAACAGTGTACGTGTGAGAAGTTTGCAGAGTAAAATAAAGAGGGTAGGGGTGGAGTGTAAGACACTCACCTACTGTAGGTGTTGTGTGGGCATATGCTTATGAATGATAGGAATGGGGACCAACCACCATCAATGATTCAATGGATATTTGTTTTACGACCAAAAGCAGAGTCCATGTGCCTTTCCTTTTTACCTGTGGCTACCTGTTTCACGTCAAAATTGGTGCGTTATCCCCACTGCCCACATAAATCAAAAAAGAAAAAGAAAAAGAAAAGAGAAATGGAGAAAGGAAAAAATAAAAAGAGAAAAACAAGTGTAGAGAGCAAATTGCAATATAGAGAGGAATGGACATTGGTTTCACGTGAAAAATTAAAGGGAAAAGCAGCGAATTACAATGGCCTCTGTCCGAATAGATACTTTGTTTTGTGGCCAATGAAACAAACAAGAATTATTTATTACGATAGCCCCTACTTGGCCCGAACAGAGTCAAAATGTGGTTAAATTTGTTTGTTTGAACATGACCTGTGTCCCCTGCCTTTCGCACGATTGATCACATCACATGGTCGTGTCTTCGAAATGGCACATTCTTGAAAGTTTCACTTGTTGCGTCGCTATTTGGACGAGAGATCACTTTCATCTACTGGCATTTTTATGTATTTTCAAGAATGATGTAATTTTTGAAATTACTATTTGATTAAAATTTAATAATAATTAATTACAAATTCAATGATAATTTTAAGAGCCACATCATTTTTGGAGGGACACAAAAAGAACTGTAACATTACTCGTAAGAATAGTACAATAATAAATGAGGTCATCGGAAACTATAATTGGAAAATGCAAGTAGATTAATTTGATAGCAAAGCATGAAAGTGAGAAGAAAAGCAATATAAAAAATAATAATAATACCAAAAAAAAAAAAAAAACTGAAGAAAACATATAAAAAGAGGTCATAATCGACTATACTGATAAGAGTAACACAATATAGTAGTATTTAAGGTGGCAGATCTCCCAAACGTACACTCTGATATTGTATTTATGGGCAATGACATATATGTGAATTGGACAAGTGTTGGAAGATTCAATATGTCACTAACCACACACAATATATACATATTTCTTTGGGTAAGTAGCAGGTTCTTTCATTCCATTAAACTTTATGCTAAATCAAAGGCTTTTATGTCTCAGAAAATAAAATCTTAAAGAGGCAAGAAAGGTGTACATCAAGTTGAACACAAAAAGTTTGAAACTTTTTCTACATGGTGGAGCAAAGGGGAATTTATACAATTATGATCTCAGACGAAGAATCAGCTATTGCCTAGCATTTCAAAAGTAGCAAATCTGTATTATACACCAAATATTATTTCGTTATTACATTTTACGCATCAATGCCACACTGTTAATGTAGACTTTTCAGGGACAATGGCACTACCATGAATAATAATAATAATAATCAGCAGCGACCAAGAACTTGTGGCATTTCCGCATCAACTTATTCAAACCAATAGCAGGGCAAGTTTTGAATCACTTAACTATCAAATGTGATCTTACAAAGCATTGGAAGAACAGAAGTAGACTTCAGCAACATTGATGCTTCAAAGAGTGAGCTGCTCCATGTTCTTGGCATTTCTGGAAATTCCAAGGCCTGACCTTCCATCATCTTGCTCTTCGTATGGGTTGGCCCTATATGTAGAAATGGCCTCTTCATTTTCCGAACAACCTGGTCTTTCAGTTAGGAACTGTTCCCAAAATACATCATTTACTCTAACTGGAGCAGCTGCAGGCTCTTGATTGTTATTTGGAGCCCTTTGAGAGGAAGATAAAGTCGTGTCATCAGCCGGATTTCTACTCATTGGAAAAGCTATAGTTTCAGATTCTTTAACATTGGCACCAGTCCTTGAATCTGGGGATTTGCCAATTTCCTCAGCTACTTGGGGCATCCTAGCCGAATAAGGACTTCTGTTGACTTGCATTGGAGAAGAGGCCAGAGTTAGATTTAAATGGCACGAAATATTACCATCACCTTCCTCATTAGAGGTCAAACTTGGCTGCAAGGGGTGGAACATTGGGCTTTTTTGAGACGCAGTTGAATCTATTTTAAGTGTAAAAGATGCTCCTGTATCTGAAAGCTCTAATGTTTCAAGTGGAAATACAAAACCTTCAGTTCGCATCTGCGCACATTTTGGTTCTCCTTCAGATAGTTTCCTCTTTGGACTTGCTCCATCTTCATTGGAACTCTGTGTGCTGCGTGAAACCATGTTAATGTCTGAAACAGCTGGTGATAATTCCAATCTCAGCTTATTTGAGAAATCTTGGTGAAAAACATTCCCAAACTCAGTTCTAGAACTGCTGTGGTTATCCAGAAAACTATTTTCTGCAACTGGCGGTGAATGATCAACTTGAGGCAGTCGTCTTTTTTTATTATATGCTGAGAAATCCATAGATTCAATTTTCCGAGCAAGAATTTCAGCAAAAGTAGGGTTCTCAAAAGCCTTTTTTAATGTGGTCAGCAAATTATTCTGCCTCTGCTCCATGTTATCCACTCGTTGCTTCAGGTCTTCGAACTGAAACTTTGCTGCTGACCACTGCTGTTTGGACCTTAAAGCATTTGCTTCAAGTGCAGCTTTCTCTTGTGAAAGCTTCTCTATCGCTTCATCAAGAGCTGCTCTGTCTGGATCGACCGCAGAACCTTGAGGGTGACTGTGGCTGTGAATAGGTTTTCTGCGGTGGATATTTTTAAGAAGATGCTTTTGATCTTTCACAAATTCTTCATTAGCAAACTCCCATCTCTCAGGATCAATCTTTCGAAATCCCTGGTCACAAAACATTCTTTGCTAAATTAAATACATCCATAAATTGTATCCATATATGCCTAAAACCTAAAATGATATATTACTCCACCAAAAAATCTGCATAATTGTACAAGGGAGTAAAAAGCCCAAACAAAATTTTGCTCATAAAAGATGATGGAGATTGCAGATGATTACGTTCAACAATCAATATAGAACTACGTGACAAACTTTTCCTCCCCCGCTAAAAAGAGAAAAGAACAAAATCAAAATGTTAAGGGAATTTCCAGGAGATACATGAATGTTAGTTTAATGAAAAAGCACTTGCTTCTTTGAAATAGTAGGAACTCATCCATTAACTAAATACAAAACTCTGTTTTGATTTTTAGGTGATCAAATGCTAATCAATTCCACCTACCAAAAGACCATAATAAATGAATTGCGGAGGTGATAACAAGAAAAATAATAGAATCAGCAACACCAGATGTTTCACCGTGATAGTGGGATGGAAGGAGGAGGATGATAGTAAACTTCTTTAAAGAAAAAATAAAATATTAAAATAAAAAAGCACAGCTTATTTGTTTTAGGACATGCATTTACTACAGTTAGGATAGCTAACACCTTATTTGAGATACCACATTACCTTGATAAATAACTCACAGCCACAGCATGAGGCTAATGAGGGGAAAAAAAAAAACCTCCCCTTAGAATCATAGTAAAGCAAAAAGTTGTTCACCCACATTTGCATAGGGTTGCACGTACACACACACACAAATAAAAAGAAAAAGAAACCCATTTGCCTTCACAGAACACTTCAAACCTCCGCTCCTCTTAGGTCTGACTGCGTGGAATTGGAAATAAAGCTTTGCAATGCCATTCAAAATTCCAATTCTTTTAGATTTGGAATCAAGTTGAATTACTATTCTGATGTTGGACTGTCAAAAAACAACTGAAGACAAAAGTTGCATATAGTACTTATGAGAAAAGGTAACAAAATATTTTCCATAAGATGGAAACTGGAAAAGACTAAATGAAAAATAAAAAATTTGGAAATTTTCAGTCTCAGACAAGGAAAAAGAAAAACTCAAAACAGAAAAATCAAGTAATTGAGAAAAAGCATTTAATGAAGAAGAAAAATCAATTGGTTGAGAGTTACATTCAAGCCTTAAAAAATTAACCTAAATATATGATAGTTTTGTAGAACAGAAAAAAAAAAAGAAAAAAAAAATAATTCTAATCTTGCATTACCACCAAAGGACATAACTAGAATCAGGAGGCCCATTTCCAATACCCAACCTCAATTTTGCCTCCAACTTTGGTCTCCAATTGGACCCTTATAATTTGAATTATGCCAAATTTCATACGAAAGCTCGATTGTTCACTTCAGAGGTCTGACTTGTATGCTACCATCACTGAGAATCCTCCCCACAGATTTTCTAACTTTTGCCTTCCCTAGAAGATCATAAAAAATCCATAATGGACTATAAGTCCTACTCATGTAAACCCTTACAAAATCCTGGACACCAATGAAGAGCACTTCCAGACATCAAATGAAAATGGCCTCATCTTCAGCACCATCAAACCAATCCGAGAAAACAAATAGGAAACAGTAAATTTAATCATTTAATTAATATGTTAACGCACCCATCAAACTAGCTCCCATGCAGAACTCTCCACGAAAAACAACTCCAAAAAAAAAAAAAAAAAAAAAGTTAAAAACATGGGCAATCGGAATACTTGAAAAAGGATGCTACTTTATAGATGCCATAACCTTCTCATAAGCTAAGGAATAAGACCCCAAATGAAAATGAACCCAATTTCAGAAACCGCCACAACATACAGAAAACGAACCCAATTTCAATCTGGGAAAGCTAACAGCAAAATACAATTTCTAAATCTAGTTTAGCACCAATGGATTCAACCCATTCAAAATCGCTTAAAATTTACTTACAACACGCTTCCCCTCCTTCAAATAAATTCAACAATTAGAAGCTGAGCCCAATTCGAATCAGAAGCGGAATCAAAACAAATAATAAGAAAGCGATGAGAGAGAGAGAGAGAGAGAGAGAGAGAGAGAGCATACATAGGTGTTGAGCTGGCGGATGAAGCTGGAGAAGTTGTTGTGCTTGAAAAAGGCCGGGAGGAGGACCCGGGCAAACTCAGGCGGGTTCCACACCACGAAACTCGTCTTGTTCTGGCTCCACGACACGATCTCGTCCGTCGTCGAGTCGTCCACCATGTCGTACGTCTTCATCAGAAACGGCGCCGGACCGCCTCCCCCTCCTCCTCCGCTCCCGCTCCCGCTCGTCGTCGGAGCTCCGTCCATTTTCAGGTCCCGGATTCCTCGGGTTGGGCTTTTGGATTTGGATGGATGGTTGTGGACGCGATTAATTAATTGACTTTAATTGTGTGTTTTACACTTCAGACAAAGAAGGCGGTGGTAAAACTTGTACGATGGAGGAGGACCTGTTGACTTTTCTTACACTCGGACACCATTTCAATTGTAGGACAATTTTTTCTTTAAACTTGTTAACCAAAGTCAGTCTATTATTATTATTTTTATTAATTTAGCTTTCATTTTTAGAATATTTGATTTTTATGTGCTTTTTTTTAAAATTTTTTTAATAAAGCACATAATTATCACATTTAAATTTTAAACTACAGATGATAATTACATGTTCTAAAAATAGACGTCGCTTTAATAGATTAAGTTGAACGACTTTTTTCTAATATAATTTGAAAAAAAAAAAACCTTTATTCCAATTATAGTGTTTGAGAACAAAATAAATAAAAATTCATTAGGGATTTTTAATCTTTGTATAGGACTCTTTGATGGAATGAATTCATGTATATATATATTTTTTTCTTTGTCAAGTTCATAAGTTAGAATATTTTTGACCTTGGAAATTACAATTCTCTTTACAAATTCTGAAAAATAGGGTCCTTCACATAATAGTTAGGAAAATGTTATATAAATTTAATTTATGGCCAACTTCTCTCCTATGTCATTTAAAAAAAAAAAAAAAAATTGATAGAGAGGATTTTGGGATTCAAAAAATTTGGGAAAAAAAACAATTTGTTTGGTTTAAAATTAAAATTTTTTTTACACGTAGAAGAGAAGTTGGCCATGAGTTGAATTTGTGTTGTGTCCCTATCAAACATCTAATAATTATCGAACAATTTTTAAATGCAGCTCCCACAACCAATGTACTTTTCAAAACAAAATCACAAAATACATTTTCAAAAACTTTACAACCTTCGTACGTATAGGAATATTTTGGAAATTCAGGTGTGGAGGTTGACTGATCTTGTTACTTAAAAAGAGAAGATTTTAAATTTTTTTAAAAGAAAATACATTTTATCCCTAAAGTATCACTACCTTATCATTTTAGCCTCAAAAGTTTAAAAAGTAATGTTCAAACCCCCCACAAACTACAAAACTGTAACAATTTAGCCAATCTATTCAGTTTTTTTTTTTGGAAAATGACAATATCATTTCATTCATTTAGAATAAGGAAACATCTAGAGCCAAAAACTCTAAATAGAAAAAGCATGTTGCTTTATGGTAGCTATGTCAGAAATACATAAAGGAATCTCCTCCAACCAAACTTGCTCAGAAGGACCCCTAAGAGCATACTTAGCTAATCCACAAGCTGCTACTTAGCTAATCCACAAGCTGCTACATTTGCTTCTCGATTCGCATGTTGCACCATCCAACTCCTGCGTGTATTTAATATCAACCTAGCATCTTCAACAATTCGGTAGTTTGTGGGGTTTGAGTGTCAATTTTTTATTATACAATCTCTACAAGTATCAGAAGCCATTGCATTTGGGTCATCAAGTATTACATGAATTCCACACTCCTTCACTCCAAAGTATTTCCCACCCTCGCACTTCATCTTTATTTCATTTCCACTTACTATTTCACCTTCAATATATGAATAGGGCCTATAGAATCTCCAGGAAGGATAATCTTTATGATATTGATCAGCAAAATTGTAGTGTTTCCAAGGGCGGCTGTTAATGTAAACAGAGATTTTCACGTGCTCGTACGGTGTTTCTTGTTTGGGTGCAAAACCAGCACAAAAAAGCAACCCCTTTAATTGACCCTTTGGAAGAGAAGGTATATGAAAGGATATCGAAGATCCAATTCTCCTATGGCTGAACCAATTTGGAACCTCACCACCAGGGACCACGATGCAACGATACTCACCACGAAACTTGGAAAGGTACTGTTTCAAAAGAGAAAAAAGTTCACGTAAATCATAAAATATGGTGAGAGAGAGAGAGAAGAGAGAGTACCTGGAGAGGACTCTTCCAGAAATCATATGCTAAATTGTCACAACTTTCCAGGTGAAAATGTGCCCATAAACTTCTCTGCACATCTGGGAGTCTCTGCAGTGATGAACAGCCTCTTGCAGACAACCTTCCTAAACTTATAGGAAGTTCTGAAATTGATTCAAGACTCGCACACTCATTCAACCAAAGTTCATCTAATTGAGGAAGTCGAGCTATGCAATGAGGCAATGTACGGAATTTGTTTCTTGATAAATCCAAATATTTTAGTGAAGATAAACTCCCAAGATCAAAAGGAATCTCATTTTCAAACAAATTGCAACCACTGAGATCCAGTTTTCTCAATGAACATAATCCAGAAAATGAAGTTGGTAGCAAATTTAAGGGTTTCGTGCATTTTGGTGAGATCCACGATACGAACCATGACATCCATGATTTTGAGGATTGCCCTTTACATTTAGATAATGATACAATTTCGAGGTTCTTCAAAAAACTAAAGGAGTATGGTAGTTGCTTAATAGCAGTTCTATCTGCACGTAGCTCCGTTAAAGCAACCATATTCCCCACTTGTCTTGGTAACTTGTCAATTTTTATGCAGTCAGACAAGTTAAGAGTCTTTAAAGATTCCAGTTTAGAAATGCTTTCCGAAAGATTCTTTAAGTTATCACATCCTTTTAAATTCAATAAAACAAGCTTTTTCAAATGTCCAATTGACTCATGTACCTCAATCAAGCTCGTGCAACCTTTAAGTATGAGCGTCTCTAAATGTGGGAGTTGTAAGAAGTTTGGTGATTGGGCGAGACATTTAGAACCTTTGAGATTAAGAACTTTTAACTTGTCGAATATCTGCCAAAACATAATCAAATTAAAAAAAAAAAAAAAAATCATTTAAGTTATTCATTCAAAGGTGATAAGAAAATAAAAGGTAATATAAGATTTGTTATACTTTGATCTCCTTCCAAACTTGTTTGACATTACTGTGCTGCATGTCGAGGATAACAAGGTTCTCGAGATGAAAATTTGATGGTAGAAATTCCAGAGGACACTTATGCCAATGAAGCCATCTTAACTCTTTGGAAAGATGTTCATAGGATCCTGTGAGATATGCACCATCAATTTGGAGCAATCTCAAATTTTTCATATTTGCAAATGCTTCAGTTTTCAACTCTACATCTTTGAGTGCAGGTAGATTTAGGCTGAGACCCTCTATTGATTCTGATCCCTGGCAACATAGCTGGGTTAGCAATGCGTATTCACATCTTGTGTGAAGCTAGAACACCTTCAAATTGGAGGTGACCTAGATATTTTCACCATAACTAAATAAAAAAAACTAATGTGTTTTAGACATGATCATAATTGCTTAAATATGCATGATTGCATACATTTTTATTTTATTTTTTTATTTTTAACAATAGTTAAGTATCCGTATTTTGCTTAGTAGAAAATTGTTGGATTTAAAATCATGTTGATAGAATATTCAAGCTATATCCATGTTTGGACAAAAGACAAAACTCTCGTACATACTTTCATAACATGTGCATATTATGATTATGTGTTTGTACATGTATTTATATGATATTAATGCATCTACCTCTTACCAGATGTTTGTCAAGCACATTTAACGCATCTTCATGAAACCACAATCTACTACGTTTTCTTAGATCTCTGGGTGCCATTTCGCGAACAATCTCTCTTCCCATATCGCGAATCAAATCATGCATCCTCAACTCATTTCTTTCATTAACTGTCAGGAGAGACATTTCAATGAGAATGTTGATACCAATATCTGGAAAGAAACCACAACCATCGAGAACTTTGCTGACATATTCTTTGTTTATACCGATAAAGAAACATGCTATATCAAGAAATATGTCCTTCAGTGTAGAATCTTCTAGCGAATCAAAACTTACTCTGAGTATCTTTTGAATCTCCTTGTGAGGAATTTTTTGTAATTTTTCCAATGCACTTTTCCATTCAATAATACTTCTTCCTAACAGATAAGAACCCAAAACTTCAATAGCTAATGGAAGTCCTCCAACATAATTCACTACATCATGTGAAAGCTTTATGTAATCTTCGACTGGATCGGCCATCCTAAATGCATGCCAACAAAAAAGTTGAAGGGACTCCTCACGATTCATTTCTTCAACCTTATATTTTTCATTTACTCCTAGTTCAGTCAACACATGTTCATCTCTTGTTGTTACAATGAGTCTACTTCCTTGGCCAAACAATTCGAAGTTTCCAACTAATGAATGAAGTTGTTTCATGTGAGTCATATCATCAAGAACAACAAGAACTTTTTTGTCACAAAATCTTTTCGTAGTCAAATTTATTCCTCCATCAACATTGCCAATCGTCCAATCCTTCGTTTTCAAGATATCAGAAAGAAGTTGTTCTTGTAATTGAATCAAACCATTTGGTTGTTCTGAAGTTTCTTTAATATTGAAAAGAAAGCTGCTTCCTTCAAATTCATGGAGTATTTCGTTATAGACTGCTTTTGCTATTGTTGTTTTGCCTATTCCACCCTTCTCATAGATGCCCACGGTATGAACATCACTTGCTCCAAGATTTAATAAATTTTTTATTTCTTTAACACGAGAATCTATTCCTACAAGGTATTTGGCAACATGCAAGGAAGCTGGGTTCATTTTATGCAAAATTTCTTCAACAATCTTTTGAATGAACCTTGATTCAAACCTGATCATCATAGTTCAAATAAAAATGCAACAAGAATATAAGCATAAGAAAAGAAAAATAAGAAACCAAATTATTTTTATGTAACTGTAAACAATTAAGTTATATCAACTATTAAGAATATCATTTAAATATATTCCTATATAATTTCTTATCCTATCCAGTAACATGCCATAGAATAATTTTTATTTTTCCTTTTCGAAAAGGAAGTCATTAATTAAGTGTTAAGTGTTTCACGGAAAGTATGATTACAGTATCATTCTTCTCGAGTGTATTAAAATAAAATATTTAGTTGAAATGAGGGGTGAATGAGGAAGATAATATTCAAATTTAGAACCTTTGTTTTGGAGTTATGATATAATGTTAAATCAACACTTATTCAAAAGCTTAAGATAATAGAAAATGATGGACTCAATCAACTAAATTAAGATTCAAACAAACCGACCTAATTGAGCAAATCAAGTTTAAAGAAAATCCAAATGAGAAACCAGAAATGGGTAATCACTTTGATTGAGCCCAAAACGAGGTTGGGTTGGTGGTGGCTAGGCATGGGTTCTATTAGATGGGTCCAGTGGAAGTGGAATTTGAGATTTGGGGGATTTGTGACAAATGTAAGAAAATAAATTGTTAAAAAAATTGTTTATAGCTATATATGGGCTATGGAGCTACCAAAATCATTTTTAGTGTTTTACCAGCTTCAAAATTCAGAACTTCGAACTAGAAACAGCAAACAAGCCACTCCATTGTGAGATAGGAAAAATGTTAGGCTTACAAAAAAACTTTTACAACATGATGTTGCATAATATAATTGGATTTCTCAAAAGTTGAATTTATCTATTTTCCATTCACGTTGTGCCACATCATATTGTTTTTTTTTTTTTTTTTTTTTTTTGTAAAATTTGTTTGTAAACCTAGCATTTTTCTTATGATTGGGAGTTTTCATGGCCTCTTATTAAGGTGGTTGCAAGCCACCTCGTTATTAAGAAAGGTCGCATGGTGCCCCCCCTTTTTTTTTCTTTAGAAATGTTATTTGAGGAGTACTATAATTGTATTTTCAGTGTTATTTCTATTGCCTATTTAATGGAGAGAGCTGACAAAAGTCGTGAATTTAGAATAGATTTAAACTCGAGAGTCTTGGATACATCGAATTTAAAAACTAAAAAATCTTAGAAGTTAAAATGACAAAAATATTTGAGAGGGAAAAAAAAAACACAAACAAACATTGCCTTAAAATTGGAATGAGATTTCTTGGGCCAAGCAACCCAAGAGCTATCTTTTGATATGGAAGGAAGAAGTTGGTCAAGAGGAAATGTGAAGACTTTAAAATCCAATGAAAAAAAATATGTAAAGGAATAGAAAGATCAAATAAATATGTAGAAAGGCAATTGAAGGTGCTTGTTTATCCCATTCATGGTATAGTAAGTATAACCTTATAATTGGTAATTTGGTATGCTATTTTAGTGGTTTATAAAACATGGGAGACTCTTCAAATGGCAAAATTGTTATTCTATAAACAATTGATATCCATACATATAGTTGGTTTTTTATGTTATACGAAAATGACCCATTTGAACATTCAACCTGCTTCTTTCTTCTATAAAGTAGACTTTGAAATGCACAACAATTTTTATTAAAAAAAATTGAATTGAATCTCTTCTATAAATGGTCAATGAGGCTTTCAAGTGGAATTTCCAAGTGCACCAATCTTCCTAGCACTAAGCATCTATTAATTTGTATGGTTTGATGATTAGTCCAAAGATTTGTGCTAATTCTGAGCCACGCGTAGAATTAAATATTAGCAGTTGATTTGGATGAAGAACAAGTGTGCATTTCCTTGCCACGGGTCTTCTAGGCTATGCATTTCAAAATAAACTCTTTATTTGATAGTGACCCTTATTTTAAAAAAATGTTTGTTTGCCTATTTATTTGAGAGGTTTAATTTTCACTCTTTAATTATACTTAATTCAAATCCATTAGATTCAAAGGCATGGGGTAATTTTCTCAGATGAAAGAATTAAGCAATCTCGTTTATTCTCTTTCTCTCTCTTCAATGCGTGCGGGAGAGGGGAAAAAAAGAGAGGAGAATCTCTTTTATTCTCTCGGATGAGCTTCAATTACTAGTTAATTAGTTTGCTCCTAGTGGATCATTTTCCATTAACAATTGTTTAGAACAAGAGATATGCCATTTTCCCATTGATATTTCAAAATTAATAGCCCACTACTATATATCCAATACTCGTTTCACGTTTTTATTGGATTTATTGAGAATTTATTATAAACGTGAATGATCGTTATGTTGCTCATAAATTTAAACATAAATGATGATTCAGGAGTCATCGCAGTTCATTACTCATCATTAACTAGGTTTCTCCAACTAAACCATGCATTTCGAGAATGATTAATAAAGCATGCAAAATTAATTAGTTTGAAATTGTTTCGATTGACGAAAACACTTTTTTTTTTTTACATGTCCACACAAGAGGGGGAATGGGGATTCAAACTAGTGGCCTCTGCTTCATGAGGCTTGGTTCCTAACCGATTGAGCTACCTTTTGGGGACACGAAAACACATATTAAAGTTGGATTTAAAATATTTTTAGAGAAATTTTTCGTTAAATTTTGTTAATCCATTTCTGCGCTCAACTTTAATTTTTATGAATTTTCTTCTAACATTTAAAAGAAGAAAAAGAAAAAAAAGAAAAAGAAGAAGAGACAAATGAAGTATCAAAAACTGAATGAAAAAGCACAAGAGAGCTTAACATAGTATAATACCCGTTTGCAATATTCTGTAGATCCCAGCCGGCATAGCCTGCAACTTCAGTAAGAGTTGCTCTCCACTTCTGCACCCTTGTCATCTCTGCTTGAAATTGGTCTTCATGCGTAGCAAATGCATCGGCAAAAGTGCCAGTTTGTTTACGGACCTCCGAGGGGTCCACATCATAAAATATGGGTAGAAGAGTTTGACCTATAGTATTCTTACAGTGCAGGATTTCCACAAGCTCATCAAGGCACCAACTAGAAGAAGCATAACCTTTAGAGAAAACCACAATGGAAACCCTTGATCCTTGAATAGTTTTGAGCAGTTCTGTAGAGATATGCTCTCCTCTAGAAAGCTCGTCGTCATCTCGGAAGGTGTAAATTCCAACTTGTTTCAAGGCAGTGTAGAGGTGATCAGTGAATTTTTTGCGGGTGTCTTCACCTCTAAAACTCAAGAAAACGTCGTAATTCCAACGAGGTTTGGAAGGTGATGAAAGGGTTTGAGCAGCCATGGATGAGCAGGTGCTTGTTGTAAACTTAAAATTGAGGAATTGACTGGATTGCACAAAAGGGCTCTTTTGGAGTTAATAGGAAGGGTGGATGCCGTACACACCTTTACATGATCAATCCTTTTATAGAAGAGTGAGAGACTACAAAAACACGTACAACACAATTTGAAAGAAAAAAAAAAAAAAAAAAACTCGAGAGAGAGAAAAGGAAGGGAGGGGGAAGTTCTATGAAAAGAAAAGGGTAGGGAGCTCAGCATAGCGCGTGAAATCAACAATATTATAAACTTTTACCGAACGTTGAAGAAGGAAGGAATGCCTCTTCTTTTGACTGGTGCCATTCCCACCTTTTCTTTCCACCATTTTTTTTTTTTTTTTTTTTTTTTTTTGGGGGGGGGGGGGTTACATCTCTTGCAGGAGATAACGGTAATGATTTTAATTAAGTATTTAAATTGCCTGAGTTAGAGAAATATAAAAACTATAATAGAGAAATTACTCAGAATATTCTACTTTCTGTATTATTGACAATACAAAAATCAATAAAAATTCCCAGCAAGGAAATTTAACAACAACAATATATATATATATATATATATATATATATATATATATATATATATATATATATATATATTGTAGGTGCCTTCTTTTAATATTTTCAAATCAACTTAAAAATTCTTCTCTAAATTTTTCTTTATAAATCGGTAACAAAATAATTGCCCCACTCATTGTCGCTATGGCTTTGTTCAAACTAAAAAACCGAGGGCTTTGCTAAAAAAAAATGAGACTTCCTCTCAACATCAATTCTTTTTTTCCTCTTATTTTCTTGTTGAGTAATGCTAAATATCACCCCATGTTTTTCTTGTGTCTCTCCAAAATTGATGTAACTTTTTAAAATTACCATTGGATTAAAATTCAATAGTAATTTTATCAGGGCCACAGGGGATGGTTCGGCCACCCCTATACCGGCCGTCTGGGATTGGCCAAACCACCCCCAGGAAAAATGGGGTGGCCGGCCACCCCCTATGGGGTGGTTCGAACACCCCTGTTCTTTTTTTTTTTTTAATTTAATTTTAATTTTTAGATTTATTTTTAAATTAAATTAATAAAAAAATTAATATTTTAATGAGGTGAAACGGTGCATTTTGAATTTAATTAACGGCTGTTAAAATTTTTTGACGGCATGAATTTTATTGTCATTTTCATTGACACATGAAGTAAATTTTCGGAAAAAAAAAAAAAAAAAAAAAACTTAGGGATTTAAAAATTTTGGAGGGTTGACTCAGAGACTTATTAAACAAATACCTTTTTATTATTATTATTATTATTATTTTATTGAGTTTGAAAAAAAAAATGGAGTTTTTCGTAATTTTTATTCAATTCCAATTTTTTACATGTATGTTGTTACCAAATTAAGGAATAGAAATAGATATTCTATTTTATACTCTTCTATTATCAGTAGTAGCTATTTTTTTTTAATGAACTAGACATTTTGCAAACCAAATAATGAAGCTTAAGTCTGATCACATGGTTAAAGACACTCAATCATGTTCTGCAACAAGCATTAGGTATTAGGCACCGTAAAGCACACTCAATCCAGCTTATTTAATGGTGGAAACATTCTCCAAATAAATAAATAAATACATTAAAAAAAAAAAAAAAAAAAAGGTGGGGTGGGGGACTTTCAGCTTCAGATTTCTAAAATGTTGGGCTGAATGTGAACTAAAAAGCTTGAACCGTGTGGAAAATTTGGAGAAGTTTCTTTGGCAGAGCAGTCAATCTCACAATCACAATGCTCCACACCTAATTAGCTTTTAGTTAGATTTGCACAACCCCTAAGATACGAATGGCATAAATAATATATTTTATATTACAAGTTGCAGCTTTCGAATTTGAATATGATAAATTATATATATAGTTTATATGAATTACTTGGCCTTGATTACCTGGCAAGTGGCAGCTGGTTGGGAAAACTAATTAATTATAGTGTTCTTATGTATTGACGAAGACAAAAAAATATTGATTATAGTTAAAAAGTAAATGCTTTTCCACATGTCCGAGTTTCATACATTCAAGACCATGACAGGTTAAATTTCCTCAAATCAAACTGATCAAACTCAAACATGTGGAAAATGAATTTAATTTGAACTATAATCAATATTTTTGTATCTTGGTCAATACATAGATTCTATAATCAATATTCTTATAGGGTTTAACGGGGTCCAATGCATCAAATTCTTTATTCAAAAGAATTCTTTATAAGGGTTTCAATTCCAAATCTAGATTGAAAATTCTACTGTAAATCTCCAGGAAGAGGGTTAGTGACCTTGGCCGACATTACACAAAGCCAAAATCCATATTATAGAAACCTGATTATTTAAGGCCATTATATCTTGCATGTTAATATATATTATCAATGCAAAAGATCCATAACATATGCATCATTAATTCAAAAAATAATTATTAGGATTTTATGAATTCTATAATTAAGTTACCCTAAAAATCTAAAAGTATCCTTGTGCATCCAGAATTTGTAATCCCTTAAACAATTAAACAATTAACCAATAAACTCGATCCACCACTCTTTGCCAATACTAAAACCTGCAAAATAAATAATAAAAGAGCAATATATATATATGACAGACAAATGAGGCGGTGGTAAAACCTGTACGACCTGTGACTTTTCTTAGGCACGGACACGGTCATGTTCCGGTCAGTTTTTCCTCCGGTGTTTTTTCTTTCCGTCGAGGCTTCTTTTTTGGGGTTTGCGTGTTTTCTGCCTTTTATTTTCCTGGTTGTATTTCCTGCGTTTTTTTTCCTTCTTGTTTTTCCTGTTTGTTTGTTTGTTTGTTTGGGTTTTGGTGTTTTTATTTCCTATTTGTTTGTTTGGTTTTTTTGCTTGTTTGGCACTCTGTGTGGGTGTTTAGCCCTTGGGGTTTCACTCAAACTCTCCCCCCGTTTTGAGTGCACTGCCAATCTCCTCCGCGTCCTCTTTGCCGCCCACCATCAGCTGCCGGTCTTTTCACATGTACCCCCGCGATGAGATTTCAACACCACCTTCTGCGTCGGTTTCCGGCCAGCACGCGATCAGCTTCCTCCCAGCTGTTATCATCCGCATAGTGTGCTTTTCCTGTTGTTTCCTTTGGTTGTATTTTTGTTTTTACCTGTATTTGCTTGTATTTCTGTTGGTTTTTTTCCCTGTACATTTTTCTGTTTGTTCCTTTTTATTTGGTTGTATTTCCGTTTTGTCATTTTATTTTCCGTACGTTTTTCTTTCATGTTTTTTGCTTGTAATAAAGCTCTGTCATATCTCTTTGTTCTACCCATTTGTATTTTGATGCTATGTGGGGTATCTGCTTTTGGTCAAGATCTTTGGGTTGTAGATGTGATCGATATTCTAGCTTTCGAGGTCGAGGAGGATGAGTTTCGGCTTAGGGTTTCTTTGTTCTTAGGGCCGAGGAATAAACGATACTTATGCATTTGATTATGTGTCTGTTTGGTGCAGATCTGATATTAAAAACCTGATGAATAGTCATGGGTTAGCGGATGTTTTTGTAATTGTTGATTTGGTATATTGTTGACGACTATAACTTTAGCTACATCTATGATTTGCTTCAAAGCTTTGAGAAGTGCTAGAGAGCCAAACAAATGAATCTAGAAAAATTTCCAAACTGACGTGGCAAGGGTTTTTAAATTTAAAAAAAAAATGCAATTCTCTTCCCCTTGTCTGCCACTTTCAATCAGTTTGTAAATTTTTCAGGGTTTATTTGTTTGGCTCCCTAGCACTTGTTATTTTTCTTTCTTTTTATGTTTCTTAATCTTCACAGTTTCCTTGGAAGCTTGTGTAGTTTTAAGTTTATAGGGGTTTTTGTTTTATCCATCAAAGTGTGCCGCGGCTATTAATAGCTGCGTCCGCAGGTTACTTCTTCCTTCCGGGACTTTGAGGTGCTAGAAGTCTTGCTAAAACTGTTTTTTCTGTTAAGCATGTATTTTCTTTTTGTTTCCTGTTGCTGTTCTCTTTGTATTCCCTATTATAATCTTTGTACTCGTCCCTTGTAACCTTTTCCCGCATTTGATTAAAAAAAAAAAAAAAAAAAAAACTTTACTCGAGATTCTATGTTACGGGCCTCCGTAACATAGAATACTATTACCGGGTAATAGACCCGTAACATTCTATCATTCTAAGGCATGGTGTTATTTTCTCAGGTTATGAAAGAATTGAGCAATCTATTTTATTTTGTCAGATGAACTTCGATTACTACTTAATTAGCAACTGTGTACAACAAGAGATATGCGATTTTCCCATTGGTATTTCAAAATTAATAGCCCACAACTATATATCCAACACTCGTTTCACCTTTTTATTGGGTTTAATGAAAATTTATGATAAACATGATCAGTAGCTCATAAATTTAAACAGAAATGAAGATTTAGGAGTCATCGTTGTTCATTACTCATCATTAACTAGGTTTCTCCAACTAAACCATGCATTTCGAGAATGATTAATAAAGCATGCCAAATTAGTTTGTGTTAAATATATCATTGAATATATTGTGGAGAGCGAAAGAAAGAGAGAGAAGTGAGAGAGAGCGGAAGCTATAGACTACATTGTATTATTCTCTTCTATATTATGGTATGTTTACATAGCTCTCTATTTATAGAGAGAGAAGAAGTAGTGGGCAAGAAACAATAGACTAAATCTTAGAATATGTAAGAAAACATAATAAAGTAAATAATATCAAATATTCTAACATCTCCCCTCAAATTCAAGGTGTAAGCTTGAGTCTGAGAAAAAGAAAGAATTTTTTTGTTGTTCGCCGGAAAAGTCGCCAGAGAGTGGCTGCCGGTGGCGGAGGACGGCGGCAGGCAGATGGCAGCAGGCTACTGCCTGGCTGTTGAGGACTTGGGCCAACTTGTTGGAGTTGGGTCTTGAATAGGATATGCTAGATTGGGCCGATTACATGGGCTAAAATGGCCGAAACCCATGGACCGTTGAATGGGTTGGTTTGGCTCGAAAGAAACGATCAGGTTCTAACCCGTTGGATCGGGTCAAAAATATTGGATCCATATGAGTTTGATTTTTTTTGACACGTGGCAGAGGGCTAGGGTTGATGTGGCAAGCTCTCTGAGGGACACGTGGCAGCATGTAGAAGAAGAGAAGAGCCTGGGGCGTGTGGTGCACGTGCTAGACGATGTGGCCACTCGCCTCAGGTGCACCACAAGCGCTAAACCCTAGCTAGGGTTTTTTAGACGCGTGAAGCGCGTGCATCAGACGTGCTAGGGGATTGCTGGCTTGTGGACGCGCGTGGGAGGATTTGCCAGCGCGTTGTGAGTCCCTCCCGGCGCGTGGACACCATGAGAGGCGAGTGACTCTCTAACAAAGCCTTCCTGAGGTGCATGAGGGCGCGTGGAAGCATGGATGGCTGAGATCTCTTCGGATCTAGACTCGGAGGCGTCTGATCTGTCGGCTGAGGAGTGTGTAGCTCCAACAATGGCAGCGGCAGCGCGTGGAGGCGAGGGTAGAAACTGGCGGAGGCGTGTGGCAGTGCATTGGTGGACCGATGGTGGCGGATCTTTAACATATCTATAGATCTTTGCCTAGCAAGTATGAATATGAGATTTATTTTCCCAGATGAGGCTGCGATGAAGGCGTAGAAGAGATTTTGAGCGGAAAATAGCTTAGCGGCACGCGGACGATCGGAAAAGGGAGGTCGTTGAAAGGAGAGCAAGAAAACGTCAAATACGTTTATTGAAGGCCACAAGAAAGTGGTTCTAATACCATATTAAATATATTGTAGAGTATATTGGAGCAGAAGCATGAGATAGAGAAGAGAGAGAGCGGAAGCTAACAATGGACTGCATTGTATTATTATCTTCTATATTATAATCTATTTATATAGCTCTCTATTTATAGAGAGAAAAGAAATAGTGGGCAAGAAACTCTAGACTAAACCCTATAATATGTAAGGAAACATAATAAAGTAAATAATATCAAATATTCTAACAGTTTGAAATTCTTTTAATTGAAGAAAACATATATAGGTTAAATTTGAATTTAAAATACTTTTTCGAGAAAATTTTGGTGAAATTTTGTCAATCCATCTCTGCTGACTTTAGTTTTTATGAATTTTCGTCTAACATTTAAAAAAAGGGAAAAAAAATGATGAATGAAAAAGCACAAGAGAGCTTAACAATTAACATAATATAATACCCGTTTTCAACGTTTTGGAGATCCCAGCCGGAATAGTTTGTGACTTTAGTAAGAGCTTCTTTCCACTTGTGCACCCTCTCCATCTTCGCTTGAAACTGGTCTTCATGCTTAGCAAATGCTTCAGCAAAAGTTCCGGTTTGGTTTCGCACATCCGAGGGGCTCACGTCATAAAAGATGGGGAAAAGAATTTGTTCTAGGGTATTCTTACAATGCAGGATCTCCACAAGCTCGTCAAGGCACCAATGGGAAGAAGCATAGTCTTTGGAGAAATCAACAATGGAAATCCTTGATCCTTGAATAACTTTGAGCACTTCTGTCGAGATGTGCTCCCCTCTAGAAAGCTCATCGTCATCTCAGGAGGTGAGAATTTCAACTTGTTTCAAGGCAGAGTAGAGATGATCTGTGAAGTTTTTGCGAGTGTCTTCACCTTTGAAACTCAAGAAGACGTCGTAATTCCAACAAGGCTTAGAAGGTGATGAAAGTGTTAGAGCAGCCATGGATGAGCAGGTGCTTCTTGAAATTGAGGAATTGACTGGATTGGGCTCTTCTGAGCTAATAGGAAGGGTGGTGGAACTTATATAAAAACAAAAATTAAAAAAAAAAAAGAAGAAAAAAATTAAAATTAAAAATAAAAAATGGGGAAAATGCAGTTTACCCTTTTGAAGTTTTAGGAATTTTTTAATTTTAACCCCAAAGTTCAAAAACTGGCAGTCTACCCTCCTGAATTTTCAAAAATTGGCAATTTAAACATTCTGTCAAAATGGACGGAAATCTATGAAATTACATCATTACCCTTAAGCTTTTTTAAAAAAATTTTCATCCAATTTAACGGAAAAATTAAACTGAAGGTTTAAATTGTCAATTTTTGAAACTTCACGGGGTAGATTGCCAATTTTTAAACTTTGGAGTTAAAATTAAAAAACTTCTAAAATTTTAGAGGATAAACTGCATTTTTTCCTTAAAAAATTAAAAAAACAGGATGGGTGGTGGAAACCGGCATAGCGCGTGAAATCCACAATATTTCAACTTTTTGACGTACATTAATTGAAGACGGAATGCCGCTTCTTTTGACTGGTTCGTGCCATTCCCTCCTGTTCTTTTCATCTTACTTTTTTTTTTACTTGCAAATCTTACATCTCACGGAGGAGATAAGGGTAATGATCAATTAAGCATTTAAATTGCCTGAGTTTGAGAAATACAAAAACTATAATAGAGAAATTGTAGCGAACTTCGATTATCAGATTTCTGCGAGCTTTAGTGACTGGTTTCAACGAGCTCCAACAGAGGATTACGGCGGCAGTGGCCGGACAATGAAATGCAACAGAATACGTATACTACAAAAAAACAAAAGAAAAAAAAAGAAAAGAAGTATGGTACAACTATATATCTCTTCTGGGGGCAAGGCTTAGGTGCGGTAGTTCAAAACTACCGCACCATGCTGTAGTCCAAAACTGCACCGTTTGGTGCAGTTTTGAGAAGGAAAAATTCAAAACTGAACCAAACGGTACAGTTTTGGGCTGGAAAAAAATTGGTTTTTTTAAAAATATAACAAACATTCTGTCAAAAATATTTTGACAAGGGGTGGCTCCACCCCTTTCATTTTTATATTTTTTCTCTTCTATTTTTCTTTAAAAGAACTATTTGTTTATTGCCCAAAACTGCACCAAACGGTGCAGTTTTGGACTACAGCATGGTGCGGTAGTTTTGAACTACCGCACCTAAGCCTTGCCCCTCTTCTGGAACATATTTATGAACGTTTTTGTCTTAATTAGTTTTGGTTTCCGATGAACATACAACTATCTATTCTTTTCCAACACTGCTTAATTACCATCTGTCTTCCTCTCCAAACTAATTTCTTAAATAAACATTTTTATGTACATATATTTTGTCAACTATTTGAACCGCTTTATCTATTTCTCGAGAGTTGCTATAAATTCAAGAACTAGATCAAACTTTTCAGTAAGAATAAAAGTGATTTTGATCTCCTTATATATATATATATATATATATATATATATGATGAAATGAATGTAAAGCAAAATAAAAAAAACCTCTGTTCCTACTCCAATTAGTGTCATTGTGTACGTGCTATCTTCCAAGAATACAAGCAAAATTCAATTTTGAATGAGCATATTAACAATAACTCATTTTATTCTTGCGCTTCAGAGTCAAATGTTAGGGGTGAACACCAATTTCAGATGCTCAGCAGAATTAATCTACCCATCTTTGTGCAAATTAAATAGTAACATAATAGCAAAATAATAATCAAGTAAACCCATAAGCACGACACCAAGATTTTTATGTGGAAAACCCTCAAATGCGAAGGTAAAAACCACGAGACCTAGTCCAGTTCAATCTTCCACTATCAATAATAATGAGTTTACAATTGCTTTCTCTAGAGAAATATCTAGAGGTTATCACCACATCAAGAATACATGCATTCTTGGATTAAACATAAATTCATCACCCTAAAGTAGATTCCAACAAGAATAAAGAAAGATCTCACCAAGTAGGTATTAGTAACCAAACGATTGGAGAGGAATTCCAACGATCGACACCAGTCAATACGTAGCACTCGTTGTCAGGAGCAACACTCTAAAATTGCATCAAGATCGGACCACAAATGAAACTCCAATTTCTGACGGATGTGAATAGGCGAAACCCTTTTTTTCTCCTTTTTCTTTTTCTTTCTCTCCCTGCGCCGCACAGTTTCTTTTTCTTCTCTCTTTTTGTCACGTTATATATATATATAGCACTGAAACCCTTTGTGTTGCTGCCACTGGAATGGTCCCCACATAAAGAGGGACCACCCCCAACAAATCTCCCCCTCCCAATTATGTGGGGGGCTCCACTAAGCCCGCCGCACTTCTGCAAATTTCAAGCTTTTGCATAGGCAATGATTTAGTCATCATATCTGACCCATTATCATCAGTATGGATTTTCTCAATCTGTAACAGCTTATCCTCCAGTGCATCATGAATCCAATGACATTTAACATCGATATGTTTCGATCTTGAATGGAAAGTTGAATTCTTACTGAGATGGATGGCACTCTGACTGTCACAGTAAAGCACATACCTCTCTTGCTGTAGACCCAGTTCTTGTAAGAACTTTTTCATCCATAACAATTCTTTGGCCGCTTCAGTGATAGCAATGTACTCTGCCTCTGTGGTAGACAAAGCAACACACTTCTGCAATCTGGACTGCCATGACACTGCTCCCTCTGAATAAGTAATCAGGTACCCTGAAGTAGATTTTCTAGAATCAATATCCCCAGCCATATCTGCATCTGTAAACCCATCAAGCACCTATTGACCACCGCCGAAGCACAAACATACTCTCGAAGTACCTTTGAGATACCTGAGAATCCATTTCACAGCTGCCCAATGTTCTTTGCCAGGATTAGAAAGGAACCGACTGACAACTCCAACTGCATGAGCGATATCTGGCCTCGTACACACCATGGCGTACATCGAGCTACCCACGGCTGATGCGTAAGGCACTTTCTTCATTTCATCTTTTTCTTTCTCACTTGTAGGAGTTTGCTTTGAACTCAACTTCAAATGACCTGCAAGTGTAGAGCTCACCGGTTTTGCCTTGCTCATGTTGAACCTGTCCAATACCTTCTCGATATAACTCTCTTGTGATAGCCACAATTTTCCTTTCTTCCTATCACGAGAGATCTTCATACCAAGGATATGCTTTGCGGGTCCCAAGTCCTTCATAGCAAAGGACTTACTCAATTCTTTCTTCAGTTTGTCAATTTTACTAGTGTCACGACAAACAATCAACATGTCGTCCACATATAGCAAGACAATAATAAATTCTCCATCAGAGAATTTCTTCACAAACACACAATGATTTGCTGTAGTTCTCTCATACCCATGATCAACCATAAAAGAATCAAACTTATTATACCACTGTCTCGGTGCCTGCTTGAGTCCGTACAAGCTCTTTTTCAACCGACACACTAAGTGTTCTTTGCCTTTAGCTGTGAACTCCTCTGGTTGCTCCATATAAATTTCCTCCTCCAAGTCACCATGAAGGAAAGCAGTCTTCACATCCAGCTGTTCGATCTCCAAATTCATTTTGGCAGCCAAACTCAAAACAACTCTGATAGAAGACATCTTTACCACGGGTGAGAAAATTTCATCAAAATCAATGCCCTTCTTTTGACCGAACCCCTTTACAACTAGTCGCGCCTTGTACCTTGGCTGTGATCTGTTTGGTTCAATCTTGCATCTGAACACCCATTTATTCTTGAGTGCTCTTTTGCCCTTAGGCAGTTCCACCAAATCATATGTGTGATTCTCATGCAAGGATTTCATCTCGTCTTGCATGGCTTCTAACCATTTGATTTTTCTGGTCATGTAGCATAACCTCTTGATAACTTTCTGGCTCTCCCCCATCAGAAAGTAACACATTCTCATTAACTGAATATTTTTTGGAAGGCTGTCGGTCTCTGGTAGATCTCCTCAACTGAATCTCAGCGGCTGGTTCTGAAGAAGCTTCCTTTAGATGCTCTTCTGACTCCACACTATCAATTGTAGGCTCACCATTTTCACCAACTGTATCAACCTGTTCTTCTTGTACATCTCCCATGTGTTCATCATGCATCACACAAGGAGGAATAACTGGATCCAAATCAACATGGTATTCATTGAGAGACTCTACATTTTTCTGATCCAAGTCTTCAATGGTTTGATCTTCAAAGAATACGACATCTCTGCTTCGTATGATTTTCTTATTAACTGGATCCCACAATCTGTAACCAAACTCCTCATGCCCATAACCCATGAAGATACATTGCTTGACTTTGCTATCAAGCTTTAACCTCTCATCTCTAGGAATATGGACGAATGCCCTGCAGCCAAACACTCTCAAGTGCTCAAAAGAAACATCTTTCCCTGTCCAAACCTTTTGAGGGATGTCACCATCCAACGGAACTGAAGGAGAAAGATTTATCAAGTCAACTGCTGTCCTCATTGCCTCACCTCAAAAATGTTTAGGCAATTTTGCATGAGAGAGCATACACCTGATTCTCTCACAGATGGTTCTCTTCATTCTCTCTGCTACGTCATTATGCTGCGGAGTCTTGGGTACAGTTCTCTCAAGCCTGATCCCATAGCTTTTGCAATACTCTTCAAACGGTCCTCTGTATTCACCACCATTGTCTACACGGACGCATTTTAACTGCCTTCCAGTTTCTCTTTCAACCTTCATATGAAAGACTTTGAACATACCCAATACCTGATCTTTGGTTTTCAAAGCAAACACCCATACCTTTCTAGAGTGGTCATCAATAAAAGTTACATAATAAAGTGCACCACCTAGAGTTTTAGTGTTCATAGTGCAGACATCAGTGTGAACTAAATCAAGAATATTAGACTTTCTTGATGAAGAGGATTTTTGAAATGAAACTCTTCTTTGTTTTCCAATAAGACAATGAGTACAGGGCGTTAGTGACGTACCTTTACTATTAGGTAGGAGCTGTTCCTTGGCGAGAATCTGAAGTCCCTTCTCACTCATATGACCAAGCCTCTTGTGCCATAGCTCAGTGGAGTTTTCATTTTCAACAACAATCGCATCTCCCTTGGCTAGTCTTGCAGCTGTCTTGTAGAGAGTGTTGGTCTTCTTTCCCCTGGCTAAGATAAGAGAACCCTTGCTCAGTTTCCACTGTCCACCTCCAAGGTAATTGTGGTAGCCTTCATCATCAAGTTTCCCAATATAAATCAAGTTGAAGTGCATTTCAGGAACATGCCTAACATCCTTGAGAATCAATTTGCATCCAATGTTGGTTTCTAGCTGTATATCTTCCATGCCCACAACTTTACACTTTGCTTCATTTCCCATCCTAACCCAACCAAAATCGCAACTGGTATAGGAAGAGAAGAAATCTCTATGTGGAGTAATATGAAAAGATGCTGCTATATCAACTACCCACGTAGGTTCATCACATGCAAAATTAGCATAAGCTTCATCAAAAGCAAATACCACATCACCATTCGATGCAACTGCTGCAGTGTCTTTTTCTTCTTGACGTTCTTCGTCTTTTCCTTTCAACTGTTCCCTCTTAAACTTTCTGCAATCTCTTCTTATATGCTCAGGCTTGCCACAGTGAAAACATTTTATGTCTGTTTTTGAATAAGACTTTCCTCTTGACTTGTCACGACTGTCATACCTGTGAGGTTTTCTGCTTTTACTTCTCTCCCGCCTTTCTATAACAAGTGCCTCTGAATGAGAAGAAATACCTTGCTCTTTCCTTCTTGCCTCTTCATTGAACATGCTGTCTTTTACCATACCCATAGTTATCACACCATTGGGAGCCGAATTACTGAGTGACACCACCAAGGTTTTCCAACTGTCTGGCAAAGAACTCAACACAAGTAATGCTTGCACCTCATCATCTAGTGCAAGTTTCATGGTAGACAACTCGTTCAACATTCCTTAAAAATTACTCAGATGCTCCGTAACACTATGCCCATCTTTGTACTTCAAATTCACAAGCCTTCTTATCACAAAGGCTTTGTTTTGAGCAGTCTTTTGTTCATAAAGACTCTCTAACTTCTGCCAAAGACCATAAGCATCAACTTTTTTAGCTACGTGATGAAAGACACTTTGATCAACCCACTGCCTAATATATCCAACGGCTTTCCTATTCAATTTCTTCCAATCATCATTGGTTACAGCAACTGGTTTGACACCTTTCAACTCAATGGGGTCAAACAATTTCTTGCAATACAAAATATCTTCCATCCTAGTCTTCCAAATTGAATAATTGGAAGCTGTGAGTTTAACCATGTTATTAGATGACTCTTCCATTTAATTCACACAAGAACTCCACACGAACAATGAACCAAAGGCTCTGATACCACTTTGTTAGGGGTGAACACCAATTTCAGATGCTCAGCGGAATTAATCTACCCCTCTTTATGCAAATTAAATAGTAACACAATAGCAAAATAATAATCAAGCAAACCAACAAGCATGACACCAAGATTTTTACGTGGAAAACCCTCCAATGCGAAGGTAAAAACCACGGGACCTAGTCTAGTTCAATCTTCCACTATCAACAATAATGAGTTTACAATTGTCTTCCCTAGAGAAATATCTAGATGTTATCACCACATCAAGAATACATGCATTCTTGGATTAAACATAAATTCATCACCCTAAAGTGGATTCCAACAAGAACAAAGAAAGATCTCACCAAGTAGGTATTAGCAACCAAACGATTGGAGAGGAATTCCAACGATCGATACCAGTCAATACGTAGCACTCGTCGTCAGGAGCAACACTCTAAAATTGCATCAAGATCCGACCACAAACGAACCTCCAATCTCTGACGGATGTGAATAGGCGAAACCCTTTTTTTCTCCTTTTTCTTTTTCTTTCTCTCCCTGCGCCGCACTGCTTCTTTTTCTTCTTTTCTCTTTTTGTCACGTTATATATATATATAGCACACAAAGGGTTCGAAACCCTTTTTGTTGCTACCACGTGGGATGGTCCCCACATAAAGAGGGACCACCCCCAACAAATATGTGTTGGGTGCTCTTGGGCTTCTTTCAACCTCAAAAGCTTGCTTAAGAGGTAAGGCTTTCCCTCACACTTATAAAGCGACTACCCGCCCCTTCCACAACCGATGTGGTATAACCCCAACAATCTCCCCCTCACACATTGGGCCCTGGGTCGGAGCAGCGACAACCCCTTTCTCCCATAGACTGTTAGGCCGAGACTTGTTGAAAAACCTGGGCTCTGATACCAGTGTTGGGTGCTCTTGAGCCTCTCTCAACCTCAAAAGCTTGCTCAAGAGGTAAGGCTTTCCCTCACACTTATAAAGTGACTACCAGCCCCTTCCACAACCGATGTGAGATAACCCCAACATCAAAGATCCTTGATCTTTTAGGGAACTTTTCATCATCACCAGACCAATCATTGCTTGGTCCGGCCTCATTGTCATGATCACGGCCTCTCTTGGCGTTGGCGGACACCATATCCATTGTATCAGAATCCATTGCATTTGCCTCATCAACTATTACATGAATTCCACACTTCTTCACTTCAAACTCTCCCTTAATCTTGCAGTCCATCTTTATTACCATTCCACTTGCGATTTCAGTTTCAATGAATGAAATGGGTAAATAGCGTAGACAGATATGATCTTTACGAATTTGAAGAATTAAACGGGAGGCTATCCCGCAAGGACGACCGTTAATGTTAATAGAGAGTGACGAGTTCTTGGGCGTTGCTTGTTCTTTGGGTGCACAAACAGCACAAACCAACAACTCCTTCATTTGACCCTTTGGAAGTGAAGGTATTTGAAAGGATATCGAAGATCCAATTTTCTTATGGCTGAACCAATTTGGAACCTCACCGCCAGGGAGCAAAATCAAACGACACCCGCTACACTTGGACAGGTGCTGTTTCGAAAGAAAAAGGTTCACATCAGAAAATGAGAGAGAGAGAGAGAGAGAGAGAGAGAGAGATCGAGTACCTGGAGAAAACTCTTCCTAAAATCATATGCTAGACTGTCACAACCTTCCATCTGAAAATATGTAAATAATTTTTTTTCTGGTTCAGTAGATCTGGGAGTCTCTGCAATGATAAGCAACCACTTGCATGCAATGCAACTAAACTTGCAGGAAGTTCTGAAATTGATTGGAGACTTGTACACTCATTCAACCGAAGTATACTTAATTTAGGAAGGCGACTGATGCAATGAGGCAGTCTATGGAAATTGTTTCTTGATAAATTCAAATATTTGAGTGAAGATAGACTCCCAAGATCAATAGGAATCCTATCTTCAAACAAATTACAATCACTGAGATCCAGGTTTGTCAAAGAACATAACCCAGATACAGAAGTTGATATCAAATTTATGGGTTTTGGCCATTTTGGTGATAACCATGACAATAAACGTGGCATCCAAGATTTGGAGGACTGCCCTTTACATCCAGATAATGATACCGTTTTGAGTTTCTTCAAAAGACCAAATGTAGCGCCCCGGAATTTTCAAAGTTATTTAAATAGATTATTTTGGTGATGATGTTATTTTGATATCCATAATAGCCTATGATTTTAATTCTGGGGAAATTTATGATATTACAGAGAGTGGTAATTAGAGAATGGTAATTGGTGAAATAATAGGATAGTAAATGGTAAGAAAAATTGTAAATGGATAAATGTAGATATAATAGTGTTGGTAGATGAAATAGTAAAATAGAAGGTTGAATAGTAACGGAAGGTAGAATAGTCAATGGTAGGTATAATAGTATTAGTAGAATGAGGGTAGAATTGTAAATGGATAAAGGAAGGTATAATAGTGTTGGTAGATGAAATAGTAAAATGGAAGGTAGAATAATAAGGGAAGGTAGAATAGTCGATGGTAGGTATAATAGTATTAGTAGAAGGATGGTAGATTTATAGATGGATACTAGTAGAATTGAGATTTATATATGGGTACTAGTAGGTGAAGATTTATAGATGGATACTAGTAGATGGAGATTTATAGATAAGTACTAGTAGATGGAGATTTATAGATGGAGATTAGTGGATGAAGGTTTGTAGATGAAGATTGGTAGATGGAGATGGTTTCCTATAAATAGAGTCCTCACCCTTCACAAATTTCACCACTCCTCTCCCTTCTCTTCCACATATTCTTCCTTCTTCTATTTTCTACTCGGTCTTTCTTCTTTTTCTAAGTGTTTACACGAAACAGAGAGAGAAAGGGCGAGACAAAGAATTGCAAGAAAAAAAGAACACGAGAGAGAACGGACTCGAGAAATTAGTTTCAAAAGATATACTAGTGGTGTTTAGTCAGATTGGAGCAACTAGATCCTTCAGACCACTTTTAGCTTCAGTCTAGAAGTAGGTAAATTCACTACCCCTTCTAAAATTACTTCATGTCATGCTATTTATTCATTCTTGTATCAAACTGTAAATGATTATTTTATTTACCTGTCTTGAAGATATGTTGCATGCATGAAGGATTTCTAAAAGAATTATTTAGAAAGTTTCTATTTCTTTAAATGCTTTCTAAGTACACAAGTTTATATTTGGAAAATTTTTCATTTTTTAGAAAAGAAAGTTGAGAAATGATGATGATTATAAGAAAGAAGAATGATGATAAACCCTCCTACATGTTGCCCTAAGATGCATCAAAAAAAGTACAAAGAAAAGTACAAGAAATGAGTTAAATGTTTATGAAATGAGGGCACGTGAATGGAGGAGAGTATTTTTGGCCCCAAGATAAGTAAAGATGAGAGCTCGGTACCGATACTCGGATGGAGGCGAAACCACTAAAGGAGGCTATGCCAGAAGGTGGTATTCCATCAACAGACCGTTGAGCGCACCAAGAGAAAGAGTTAATTGACGGTCGGGCATGGCTAAGGCCTCAGTTCAGTGCCATGGTCACAAGACCCGCAACCCTGGTACACAGGGATAACAGTGTACATGAGCCCTAATATGAGAAAATGATAATATAATTTCAACAATGATATACTATGATGATTTACAATGATGATTTATAAAGATAATTTATGACGATGATTTATTACTAGAGGTAATAGTATGTATATGCTACGGGAGATGCAACCGTACATACATATATTATTATGGCTAGAAGTATATTTATTTGCGAAAACGATATTTAAAACTGAGAACAAGGAGTAAAACTATTTATGGTTGTGGATGTTACTTGCTGGGCCCCCTTTGGACACATTTAGTTTTATTTCTTGTTTTCAGGTAGAAAGGAAGCTGGAATAGAAGGCCGGAATGGGGGCGGGAATAATTATTAATTTTCAAAGTCTTTTCATATCAGTTATTGTAATAATATGATATTCCGCAACTAAAGTTTAATGTTTTCTAATTTCGCTTGTAATAAAATCTTTTGAAGAATGTTTTATACATTTATCGTACCTTTTAAAATCAAGTACTCTGATAGACCTTATAGATCTTTGCAAAAATGTTTATTGTAAAAGAAGAGAAGTGGCAAACTCAGCCTTAACGGGCTGGGGATGTTACACCAAAGGAATATGGTAGTTGCTCAATAGTAGTTCTTTCTGCATGCAACTCCGTTAAAGCAACCATATTTCCCAATTGTTTTGGTAACTTGTCAATTTTTATGCAATCAGACAAGTTAAGAGTCTCTAAAGATTCTAAGTTAAAAATGCTTTCCGGAAGAATCTTCAACTTCTTACATCCTTGTAAATTCAATAAAACAAGCTTTTTCAAATGTCCAATAGATTCGTGTACCTCAACCAAGCTCGTGCAATCTTCAAGTATTAGTATTTCCAAATGTGGAACTCGTGAGAAGTTTGGTGATTGAGTGAGATATTTAGAACCTCGAAGATTAAGAACCTTTAACTTGTTGAGTATCTGCCAAAACTGAATCAAATGGAAAAAAAGAAGCAAATTTATGTAACTTATTCATTCAACATTAATAAGAAAATAAAAGATGATGTAAGATTTGTTATACTTTGATATCCTTCCAAACTTGTCTGACATTATTGTGCTCCATGTCGAGGATAACAAGGTTCTCGAGATGAAAATTTTTGTCTAGAAATTTCAGAGGGCACTTATGCTAGTGAAGCCATCTTAACTCTTTGGAAATGTGTTCATAGCATCCTGTGAGATATGCACCATCAATTTGGAGCAATCTCAAATTTTTCATGTTTGCAAATGCTTCAGTTTTCAATCGTACATCTTCAAGTACAGGCAGATTTAGGATAAGACCCTCTATTGCTTCTGATCCCTGGCAACAATTGTTGAGTTAGCGATGCATATTTGCATCTTGTGTGAAGCTAGAACACCTTTAAATTGGAGGTGACCTAGATATTTTCACTATAATTAAATAAATAAATAAAAACAAATATGTTTTAAACATGCTCATAATTGACTAAACATGATTGCGTAAATTCTTTTTTGACAATAGTTAAGTATCAATTGTTCGCTTGTTTAGAGAATTGTTGGATTTAAGATCTTACAGTTACAAGTCATGTTGATAGAATATTCAAGCTATATCCATGTTTGGCAAACAGACAAAACTTTCATGCATATTTTCATAACATGAGCATATTATGTTTCTGTGTATGCACATGTATTTATATAATATAATGCATCAGCCTCTTACCAGGTGTTTGTTAAGCACATCTAAGACATCCTCGCAAAACCACAATCTACTACGTTTTCCTGGATCCTTGGGTGACATTTCGCGAACAATCTCCCTTCCCATATCGCGAATCAAATCATGCATCCTCAACTCATTTATTTCATTAACTATCAGGAGGGACCTTTGAATGAGAATGCTGATGCCGATATTTGGAAAGAAACCACATCCATCGAGTACTTTGTTGGCATATTCTTTGTTAGTTTCGATAAAGAAACATGCTATATCAAGGAATATGTCCTTAAGTGCTTCATCTTCTAGTGAATCAAAACTTATTCTGAGTATTTTTTGAATTTGTTTGTGAGGAATTTTTTTTTAATTTTTCCAATGTACTTTCCCATTCAATAGTACTTCTTCCTGATAGGTAAGAACCCAAAACTTCAACAGCTAATGGAAGTCCTCCAACAGAACCCACTACACCAATAGAAAGCTTTAGGAAATCTTCTACTGGATGGGCCATCCTGAATGCATGCCAACTAAAAAGTTGAAGGGACTCCTCAAGATTCAATTCTTCAACCTTATATTTTTTATTTACTCCTAGTTCAATTAACAAATGTTCATCTCTAGTTGTTACAATAATTCTACTTCCTTGGCCAAACGATTCAAAGTTTCCAACTAATGAATTAAGTTGTTTTAAGTGATCAACATCATCAAGAACAACAAGAACTTTTTTGTGACAAAATCTTTTCGTAATCAAATTTATTCCTCCATCAACATTGCCAATCTTCCAATTCTTCGTTTTCAAGATATCAGAAAGAAGTTTTTCTTGTAAATGAATCAAACCATTTGGTTGTTCTGAAATTTCTTTAATGTTGAAAAGAAAGTTGCTTCCTTCAAATTCATTGCATATTTTGTTATAGAGAGCTTTTGCTATGGTTGTTTTACCTATTCCACCCATCCCATACATGCCCACAATACAAACCTCACTTGTCCCAAGATTTAATAAAGCTTTCATCTTTTCAACACGAGAATGTATTCCTATAGGATGTATGGCAACATGCAAGTAAGCTTGGCTCACTTTACACAAAATTTCTTCAACAATCTTCTCGATGAACCTTGATTCATACCTGGTCGTTATAATTCAAATAGAAATACAAGAAAATAAGCACAAGAAAAGACAATAAGAAACCAAATTCTTTTTATGTCTTGGTAAACACTAAACAGTTAAGTTATATCAACTTTATTTAGAATATCATTTAAATATATTCCTATATAAGTTCTTATACTATCCAATAACATGCCAAAGAATTTTATTTTATTTTTAAAAAATTTTTCCTTTTCAAAAAAGAAAAAAAAAAATCATTAATTGTTTCACAGAAAGTATGATTGCAATATCATTCCTCTCGAGTGTATGAAATTTTATACAATAGGCTATCCTAGACTTAATAATTCTAGAACTGAGATCTCACTCTAACATGCACGATCTATATAGACTGGTAGAGTGGGCATTGAACACACAGCCATCAACTAATTCAATTTAAGAACTGACATTTCTATGTATGATTATTTTGTATATTAAGAATTCTAGGTTTTGCAAGATTTTGATCGTGGTTGTGCAGCTCTTTTCAGTGTAGGGTGAAGCGATTTGGTGTATTGTTTGGGCCGTTGGATAGGATTAATTGCCCCCACACTATCTGCAAATCATTCAACGTGAAGGATTATCTAACTTTGGAATCATTTGAGAATATTAAATCACCCCTAATTTCAAAAGTTTAAGATAATAAATAAATAGTAGATTTAATTACTTAAATTAAAATTCTAATGCTCTCCTTTATGTTTGGGCTCACACTACCCTCAACAATCGAAACCAAATTGGTAGAATATTTAATTGAAATTGGTAAAACGATAAAGATTTTGTTTAAATTCAAAACTTTTACTTTAATAACACATTAAATTATCTCTAATTCAAAAAGCTTAAGTTGATAGTAAATTGTAAACTTAATTATACTTATTTCATATATATTACAAAATTTTAATTATACTAAACCATGCCAAATTAGTTTGAAAAAACACACGAGAGGTTAACATAATACCCATTTGCAATATTTTGAAGATCCCAGCCGGAATAGTTTGCAGCTTCAGTAAGCGCTACTCTCCACTTCTGCACTCTTTCCATCTCCGCTTGAAATCGCTCTTCATGACTTGAAAATGCTTTTGCAAAAGTTTTGGTTTGTTTTCGCACATCGGAGGGATTCACGTCATAAAATATTGGGAGAAGAGTTTGGCCTATGGTATTCTTACAATGCATGATCTCCACAAGCTCATTAAGGCACCAACGAGAAGAAGCATAGTCTTTGGAGAAAACGACAATGGAAATCCTTGATCCTTTAATAGCTTTGAGCAATTCTGTAGAAATGTGCTCTCCTCTAGGAAGCTCTTCGTCGTCTCGAAAAGTATGAATTCCGGCACGCACCAAGGCTGTGTAGAGATGATCGGTGAAGTTTTTACGAGTGTCTTCGCCTCTAAAACTCAAGAAAACGTCATGATCCCAACGAGATTTGGAAGGTGATGAGAGGGCTTGAGCGGCCATGGAGAACGGCACTGTTCCAGCTACAGTGCCATCTGACATGTACAATGCCCAAAATTGACTTTGTAATATTTTTATTTTTTTATTTTTTTATTTTTTTAAAAAACCAAAATATTAAAATTGCTGCACGTTGCCAAAAATTGCTGCACGCTGCACATTAAAATTATTATTTTTTTTATTTTAATTTTTTTTAAAGCAAAATATATTAAAAAAAAAAGAAAAAAAAAAAGGAGGAGAACGATGGGGTGGTTCCAGCCACCCCTTGGCCAAAATGGGGTGGTCGAACCACCCCATTTTTGGCCAAGGGGGTGGCTCCAGGCCGATCTGGGGGTGGTTCGACCACCCCCATGGCCAAGGGGGTGGCAACCCCCTTGGCCAAAAAAAAAAAAAAAAAAAAGGGAACGAGTGCATTTGAGAGTGGCCGGACCACCCCCAAGGGGTTGGGATAGTTTCGGCCACCCCACACCAGCCCCTTTTTTTTTTTTTTGGCCAAGGGGGTGGCCGGACCACCCCCTTGGCCATGGGGGTGGTTCGACCACACCCAGATCGGCCTGGGGGTGGCTCCAGCCACCCCCTTGGCCAAAAATGGGGTGGTCCAGCCACCCCATTTTGGCCAAGGGGTGGCTAGAACCACCCCATCGTTCTCCTCTTTTTTTTTTTTTTTTTTTTTTTTTTTTTTTTTTAACTTAAAAAAAAAAATTTTTAATGTGCAGCGTGTAGTAATTTTTGGCAGCGTGCAACAATTTTAATATGTTGGTTTTAAAAAAAAAAAAAAATTAATATTACAAAGTCAATTTTAAACACTGTACATATCAGATGGCACTGTAGCTGAAAAGTGCCGTTCCAGCTACAGTGCCAGCCCTTCTCTTGGCAAACATAGCTGTTGTGATCTTGAAATTGAGGTTGACTGGACTGCACAAGGGATCCAAGGGGCCTGGCTCTTCTGAGTTAATAGGAAGGGTGGTGGGGCCCGCAAAGCGCGTGAAATCAACGGTATTTCTTCTCTTTAACGTACACTTGTGCCATTCCCTCTTAGGTGGTGTTTGGCAAAAGGCATGGCTCAGCCTAGATACTGTTCAAGTCTTTCTCCTAATGTGAAATTACACTATTACCCTTTATTTCTTTTTTCCTTTTTGTTTATCGTTGTCGTTGAATCGTTCTCTTGAATTGTTCAAAGCTATGGTGCGGGAGGGCCCTACCAACTTCCTCTTCAGTAGCTACAGTCGAAGGTTTGGTCCGCCAGTTTCCCAGTGCAGCAACAAACACACGACCAATTCTCACAAATGGGCTTTTCCCCTTCCCTTTGACACTATACCGATATGTCCCAGTACCAAGCAAAAAGACACCCAAAGCAAAGACAATCACAATACAGGGGATTCCAAATCCTAGACCCCAGATAAGGTTTTCTTGTATATAGCTCATCATCATTATTGTTACTGTGCCGCCCGCAACAACACCAAAGTTCCACCAATTGAAGAATGAGCTTTTGCATCTGCACTCGTCTGGATCTTGCCCATCAAACTGATCCGCCCCAAAAGCCTTAACACAAGGCTTGTGTCCGCCCTGCCCAACAGCAATTATATACAGAGATACAAAGAATAGGATTTCTTGGACCTAATTTGAAGAACCCAGTACGATTTTGGTGTCTAAGTAGTCAGAAGAAGTGCTTAGAGACGGAAGCATAGCCGACAGAGTCAACAAGAATAGTCCCTGTTTTTCAATTCAAAGATAGATTAGCAGAGGAATTTTCAATTTTTCTGTGTAGCAGCAACGTGAGAGAGAGAGAGAGAGAGAGAGAGAGAGGTGAACCAGAATGTAGATAAGAGAAGCAATGACAATAGTGCGGTAGCGGCCCAGAAAAGAATTGGCCACGAATGCACCCAAAAGTGGAAGCAACGACGCTGTTTCGGACCACACGTTCACGTTCTCGGCGGCCGTGGCTGTGGACTGTCCCAGCGACCCAGGGGCTAGCGCAGGGGGGGGGGGGGGGGGGCGGCCCAGAAAGGAATTGGCCACGAATGCACCCAAAAGCGGAAGCAACGACGCCGTTTCGGACCACACGTTCACGTTCTCGGCGGCCGTGGCTGTGGACTGTCCCAGCGGCCCAGGGGCTAGCGCAGGGTGGTGGGGGGGTGGGGGGTGGGAGAAAATCTGTGTTTAGGCAGGGGGAACGCGTGTGTGGGGAGGGGGTTGGTGAGACGCTGAGCAAAAATCAAAAATATCTTACCATCAAGCACAAATATAGCAAATGATACAAATTTTTTCTATATTTCTATCTCTTTTAAGATTGGTTAAGGTTATTTCTATAAATAAAAATATAATATCTTGTATTTCTCTAAATTTTATCGTTCTTGCCACCCAAGAGTATGGGTCCCTATTATCCTCCCAAAAGGCGTGATTAGATTAAGTGAAGCAGATTTTCAAGTTTATTTATATTTATTTATTTATTTAATATGAGAAAATGAGGAGTTTAAACTCATTATTTCAGTTCCAAACATGTCTTAAAAACCCATGGTCTTGAAGAGTTTAAGCATGCCTTAGCACACTAATGTTTTTTCCCAAATAAGTAGCTTTATTGGATGGAACCAATAATCATGTTTCATGAAGTACTTGATGTCACTAGTTCGAATCTCTCTCCTTATTTTCCTCATGTTCGGACATGTTAAAAATAAAAAAAAAACCCCTAATATTTTTGACACTCAGACCAGGTTTTAAAGTAATATACTAAACTCATAATTTTAGTTCGAAACATGTCTTAAAAACAGACGGTCTTTAAGCTTGACATAAACACGATTTGAAGTTTATCATAATTTCTTAAAATAATTTCGAAAGAGTTCAATATATATTCTAAGAAAAGTACTGATGAAGTGAATCAAGAGTAGCCAAAAGTATGTAGTACAATTAACAGACCATGTCTTTTTTCTTTTTTTCTTTTTTGAAGTGAATCAAGAGACCATGTCAAGACACGAAGGTTATCAATTAATTGATTATTCTATTCCTTCCATCTCCTTCCATGACCTTAATTTGTAGACATGACTTGCATGTGGTGAAGTCCTCATGGGCTACACATGCAATGCACTTGTTCATTTCAGTTAAAGTCCTTTCATTCTTGTGCTTCGGACTCCATCCTGGACCTTTTAGGGCACTTTTCTTCATCATTGGAACAATCATTGCTTGGTCCTGCAGCCTCATTGTCATCTCGATCTCTCTTAGCAGACACCATATCCATATATACTTACATATCCATCATCTCTTAAATTTGAGTCATCAAATAGTAGATGAAGTCCACACTTCTTCACTTCAATGTCTTCCTGAGATATGATGTACACCTCCATTTCCTCTCCACTTTCCATCTCAAATTCATATCTTTTAAGTGGTATATGGCAGACACAGGAATGATCTTCAAAGGTTATAGGGATGACAGCGAATGTTGGCCTCAAAATATCTTCGTGGCCTCTACTTTTATTACTGATTTTCATGAAAGGAGAAGTTATCGCATTGGATTCTTTCTTGGCTGCATAAACAGCGCAAACGAGCAGCCCCCGGATTTCACCTTCTGAAAGTGAAGGTACCTCAAAGGATATAGCATCCAATTCCCTGATGACTGAACCAATTTGGAACCTCACTACGTACCAGGAAGGAAAATAGCACGAACCTCATCACACTTGCACAAACACTACAAAAAAAAAGAAAAAAGAAAGAAAAAAAAAAGTGTTCATATCATAAAAATGCACACACAAAGAGTGAGAGAGAGAGAAACCTGAAGAAGACTCCTCTTACAATCATATGCTAGATTGTTGCACTGTTCCATGTGAATTAATGGTCCAAATTCCAAACTCTCCAAGCCCTGAATCTCAACCAATTTCTGACAGTTAGTAAGGAACCATATAGGAGGTCGTTTCAGGTTTGACGGAATTGAGAGTGTTTCTATTGATGTGCAGTCAGTTGCATGCAAGCTCGTTAAACTTGCGGGGAGTTCTGAAATTGATTGAAGACTCGTGCACTTAGTCAACCACAATGTAGTTAATTTAGGAAGGCGGCTGATGCAAAGAGGTAGATTAAGGAAACTGTTTCTTCCTAAATCCAGCTCCTCAAGTGAAGATAAACTCTCAAGATCAATTGGAATCCCATCTTCAAACAGATTGCACTCGTTGAGAACTAGTCTTCTCAAAGAGCATAGTCCAGAAATGGAAGCCGAGAGCAAATGCGTTGGATTAATGGAGCTTTTTGGGGATATCCACGATCAGAACCGTGATAATCAAGATTTTGAAGATTGTCATTTACATCCAAATAATGACACAATTTTGAGATTCTTCAAATGACCAAAGGAGGTAGGGAGTTGCATAATAGCAGTTCTCTCTACATGCAATTCCGTTAGAGCCATCATATTCCCTAATTGCTCTGGTAGCATATTAAGTTTTAAACAACCAAACAATTTTAGAGTTTCAAGAGATTTTAAGTTATAAGTACTTCTTGGAAGATTCCTTAAGTTCTAGCATCCTTCTAAATTCAGCAAAACAAGTCTTTCTAGATTTTCAATGGACTCGTGAAGGTCAACCAAATTTGTACAACCTTCAAGTATTAGCATCTCCAGAATTGGGACTTGTAAGAAGTTTAGTGTTGTGGTGAGATATTTGGAATTGCAGAGATTAAGGACTTTCAACTTGTTGAGTATCTGTCAAAACAAAAATCGTTAAAATAAAAGAAAAGAAAATTTTGACTTATACATTTGAAAATAATATAGAAATATAAGGAAATGTAAAATTTATTATACTTTGATCTCCTTCCAGACTTGTTTGACATTACTATTTTGCATGTCAAGGATGACAAGACTTTCTAAATGAAAATTTGTTGGTAGAAATTTTAGAGGACACTTATGCCAACAAAGCCATCTTAGCCCATCAGAAAGATGTTTATAGTTTCCTAAGAGATTTACACCATTAATTTGTAGCAATCTCAAATTTTTCATCTTTGCAAATGCTTCGGTTTTAAAATGTACATCTTCAAGTAGAGATAGATTTAGAATGAGACCCTCCGCTGCTTCTGATCCTTGGAGAAATAGAAAATTGGATTAGTAACACATTCTGATGTTGCGTAGGCCTAGATATTTGCAATAATTAAAAAAAAAAGAAAAGAAAAAGAAAACATTAATGTGATGTAGACATGATTATAAGTGCTAATAATGTGATTGCATGCCTTTTTACTATATCGGTTGTAAAAAGGCACCATAAAAAATGACTACATCATCACCTCTTCCAGGCACCCAAAGCCACCAACCAATCCTATAACAGAGAAACTACCAAACACCATAAAAGATGACTACACTCAACGCCAAAGATCACAAAGATTAACCACAAACCCATAAAATTTCTCTTTTCAAATTCTGAAAAATACTTTTCACATATAGTGCAACTATAAGTAGGGTTTGGTGAAGCTTAGTTGGTCTATCATGTTTCCTTTAAGCTTTGTTTGGCAAAAGATTTGGTTAAATATGATTGATGTAACCCTAAGTGGTTGGCCCAAGTGGTGGAGGCCTTGTTCTTGAGGTATCATCCCTTCAAGGTTCAAGGTTCAACACCTCATGGGTTTAAACAATCCCTTGTGGCCACACCCCATGGTGAAAAGCAAGTGATTTAACTAGTTTCGTGTAAGAAAACTTTTGAAGGTGCAGTGCACGGAAACGGGGTTTACTTTACAGGGGTGGATCCGAAGGGCTCTGCCTTAGAGAGGTTCCCAACATCAAAAAAGGAAAAAAAAATGATTAATGTGATATAAAATAGATAAAAATTTTGAATTTTTTGTATGAAAAATTAAAAATAGTTTGTTTTATAGTGAGTTTTTTTTATTTAAATAGTTATTAATGTGATATAATTAGTAAGAATGTTGGGGAGTTGAAAAAAAATGACCTAATTAGGCGTTTGCCAAACAAGACCTATCTGTTGTGAAACATATTTACGAACAAATTTGTGGTCTTAGTTTTGGTTTCTGATGAAACATACTTGACCGTATTTCTCCAAAGTTGCTATAAATTCAAGTAGCTATATAGATACTTCAAACATTTCAACAAGAATAAAAGCGATATTTTTGATCTCCTTATATATGGAGGGTTTGAACAAAGGCGGTTGAATAAATAAGATCAACAAAAAATTCAATTTTGAATAAACATATTAACAAGTCCTCCACCTTTCATTCTTGCGCTTGATCCGAGTCATCAAGATCCTTCATCTTTTATCTGATCATCAGTAGACCAATCATTGCTGGGTTCGGCCTCATTGTCATGATCACGACAAGTAACAGAATCCATGTATTCATCTATTGCATTTGGGTCATCATCAACTATTACATGAATTCCACACTCCTTCGCTTCAAAGTATTCCCCACCCTCGCACTCCATCTTTATTTCCATTCCACTTGCTATTATACCTTGCATCCATGAATAGGGCCAATAGGTTCTCCAGGAAGGATAATCTTTACGAAATTGACCATCGCCGAAACGTTTATATGACCAATAGCTGTTGTTAATGTACAAAGTGATTTTTGGGATCTCGTGCGGTGTTCCTTGCATGGGTGCAAAACCAGCAAAAAAAAGCAACCCCTTGATTTGACCCATTGGAAAAGAAGGTATATGCAAGGATATCGAACATCCAATTCTCTTATGGCTGAACCAATTTGGAACCTCACAACCAGGTAAATAAATGTCATCATGGTAACTATCACACCCGGACACGTACTGTTTCGAAAGAGAGAAAAGTTCACATCATAAAATGAGAGAGAGAGAGAGAGAGAGAGAGAGAGAGAACCCGGATAAGACTCATCTTGAGATCATATGGTAGACTGCCACAACTTTCCATGTAAAAATGTGCCCATAAACTTCCCTGACTCGGCCCATCTGGGAGTCTTTGCAGTGTTGAGCAGCCTCCTGCAGACAAGGCTCCTAAACTTGCAGGAAGTTCTAAAATTGAGTCGAGACTCGCACACTCATATACATAAAGTTTAGATAATTGAATAAGTCGACTGATGCAACGAGGCAGTGTACGGAAATTGTTTATTGATAAATCCAAATGTTGGAGTGAAGGTAAACTCCCAAAATCAAAAGGAATTCCATCTTCAAACAAATTACAACCACTGAAATCCAGTTCTCTTAAATAATACAATCCATAAACAGAAGTTGGTAGCACATATATGGGTTTTGTGAATTTTGGTGATATCCACGACACGAACCGTAACATCCATGATCTTGAGAATTGCCCTTTACATCCCGATAATGATAGAGTTTTGAGGTTCTTCAAAAGACCAAAGGAGTATAGTAGTTGCTTAATAGCAATTCCATTTGCAAGTAGCTCCTTTAAAGCAACCATATTTTCCAATTGTTTGGGTAACTTGCCAATTTTTATGCAGTTAGACAAGTTAAGAGTTTCTAAAGATCCTAAGTTAAAAATGCTTTATGGAAGATTCTTTAAGTTCTTGCATCCTTGTAAATTCAATAAAACAAGTTTTTTCAAATGTCCAATAGACTCATGTACCTCAATCAAGCTTGTGCAACCTTCAAGCATCAGTATCTCCAAATGTGGGAGTTGTAAGAAGTTTGGTGTTCGGGTGAGACATTTAGAACCTTTGAGATTAAGAACTTTTAACTTGTTGAGTATTTGCCAAAACAGAATCAAATGAAAAAAAAAAAAAAAAATCCATTTAAGTTATTCATGCAAAGTTGATAACAAAACAAAAGGTAATGTGAGATTTGTTATACTTTGATATCCTTCCGAACTTGTTTGACATTATTGTGCTGTATGTAGAGGATAACAACGTTCTCGAGATGAAAATTTGGTGGTAGAAATTCCAAAGGGCACTTATGCCAGTAAAGCCATCTTAACTCTTTGGAAAGGCGTTCATAGGATCCTGTAAGATATGCACCATCAATTTGGAGAAATCTCAAATTTTTCATATTTGCAAATGCTTCGATTTTCAACTCTACATCTTCAAGTGCAGATAGATTTAGGTTGAGACCCTCTATTGTTTTTGATCCTTGGCAACATTGCTAGGTTAGCAATGCATATTCACACTTGTGTGAAGCTAGAACACCTTCAAATTGGAGGTGACCTAGATATTTTCACCATAGCTAATTTTTTTTTTTTTTTTAAAAAAAAAGTAATGTGCATATTATGATTATGTGTTTCTACAAGTATTTATATAATATTAATGCATTTGCCACTTACCAGATGTTTGTTAAGCACATTGAAGACATCATCGCGACACCACAATCTACTACGTTTTCTTGGATCCCTGGGTGCCATTTCGAGAAACAATCTCCCTTCGCATATCGCGAATCAAATCATGCATCATCAACTCATTTCTTTCATTAACTCCCAGGAGGGACCTTTCAATGAGAATGCTAATACCAATATCTGGAGAAAAACGGAAAAACCACAACCATCGAGAAATTTATTGACATATTCTTTGTCTGTACTAATAAAGAAACATGCTATGTTAAGGAATATGTCCTTCCGTTCATAATCTTCTAGTGAATCAAAACTTATTCTAAGTATTTTTTGAATCTCTTTGTGAGGAATTTTTTGTAATTTTTCAATGCACTTTTTCATTCAATAATACTTCTTCCTGATAGATAAGAACCCAAAACTTCAACAGCTAATGGAAGTCCTCCAGCATAATCCACTACATCAAGTGAAAGCTTTTTGTAATCTTCTGTTGGATTGGCCATCCTGAATGCATGCCAATGAAAAAGTTGAAGGGACTCCTCATGATGCATTTCTTCAACCTTATGTTTTTCATTTACTCCTAGTTCAGTCAAAACATGTTCATCTCTTGTTGTAACAATGAGTCTACTTCCTTGGCCAAACAATTTGAAGTTTCCAACTAATGAATGAAGTTGTTTCAAGTGATCCACATCATCAAGAACAACAAGAACTTTTTTGATACGAAATCTTTTCATAATCAAATTTATTCCTCCATCAACATTGACAATCTTCCAATCCTTCATTTTCAAGATATCAGAAAGAAGTTGCTCTTGTAAATGAATCAAACCATTTGGTTGTTCTGAAGTTTCTTTAATATTAAAAAGAAAGCTGCTTCCTTCAAATTCATGGTATATTTCATTATAGACGGCTTTTGCTATTGTTGTTTTACCTATTCCACCAAGCCCATATATGCCCACACCATGAACATCACTTGATCTAAGATTTAATAAAACTTTCATCACCTCAACGTGAGAATCTATTCCTACAAGGTGTTTGATAACATGCAAGTAAGCTGGGTTCACTTTACACAAAATTTCTTCAACGGTCTTCTGAATTAACCTTTATTCAAACCTGATCATTATAGTTCAAGAATATAAGCACAAGAAAAGAAAAATAAGAAACCAAATTATTTTTATGTAATTGTAAAAAATTAAGTTATATCTAAGAATATCATTTAAATATATTTTTATATAATTTCTTATCCTATCTAGTAACATGGCATAGAATAATTTTTATTTTTCCTTTTCGAAAAAGAAGTCATTAAGTAAGTGTTTCACGGAAAGTATGATTACAATATCATTCATGTCGAGTGTATGAAATTTGATACAAAAGGCTATCCTACACTTAATAATTCTAGATTTGAGATCTCACTCTCATTGGAGGAAAAGTCTGTTCAATTTGTTATATGCCAATTTTGTGCATTTAAGTCAGTTTTAGTGTTCTTTGTAAATAGAGGTTGGGCCATCCTAGAATTTAGCCCATATAACTTTTTATTTTTATTTTTATTTTTTTTATTTTATAAGTCATTTAACCCAGTTTATCACAAATCTGGCTTCTATGCGGTAGCGGTCCACTACCGCATGGATGCAGTTATCCAAAACTGCACGGTGCAGTTTTGAGATAATGTTTTGAAGATCAATTTATCGTGTAGATGCAGTTATAGGTGAAAAAATAGGATTTAAAAAATAATAATAAAAGACTACTTAACTTTTTTTTTTTTTTAAAAAAAAGAAAAAACTAATAATTACAAATTTAAAAACATTAAAACAATAAAATAAATAAAAAATAAAAAAAGCAAAGGGTTAGCCTCTTAGCCAAAATGGGGTGGCTAGAATCACCGTCCATGGCCGGTATTGAGGGGGAGGCGAGCCACCCCCATGGCCCTTGGGGTGGATTGGCCACCCTCAAAAGGCCAAAAGAAAAAAACAAATAGGGTTTTGTTTTTGGGGGTAGCCGAACCACCCTATTGGCCATGGGGGTTGTCCGGCCACCCCAGACCGACCGTATGGGGTGGTTGAAACTACCTCCATGGCCCTTGAGATTGGTCTGGCTACCCCCAAAAACCAAACCCTATATATATATATATTTTTTTTTCTTTTGACCTTTTTTGGGTGGCCGATCCACCCCCAAGGGCCATAGGGGTGGTTCGGCTACCCCCATATCTAGCCACCCCACTCTTTTTTTTTTTTTTTTTTTTTTTTAAAAAAAAAAATCCTATTTTTTCACTTATAACTGCATCTATGCGATAAATTGATCTTCAAAACATTATCTCAAAACTGCACTGTTTTTATCCAAACGGTGCAGTTTTGGATAACTACATCTATGTGGGATCCAGATTCTCTCCAGTCCATTTTGGACTAGAGAATATTCAGTTAAAGATAAGGATCCCTCTAGAGAGATCGAGAAGCCATAAATGGGACATCTGTCATATTAACAAAATAAATAATAAAAACTTAAGGGTTGGTTGGCCACCTCAGTTAGGCCTGGGGGAGGCTTCGGCCACCCCCAATGGCCAAATCTTAAAAAAAAGAAAAAAAAAAAAGTTGGCCATTAGGGGTGGCCGATTCACCCCCAAGGGCTGGTCTGGGTTGCCCAAGTCACCCCCAACGGCCAAATCAAAAATTTTTGTTTTTGTGATTTGGCCCTTGGGGGTGGCCGGACCACCCCTAAGGGCCATGGGGTGGTCCGGCCATCCCTTAATTTTTTATTATTTTTAAAATTATTTTGTTTTTTAATTAAATTTAATATATATATATATATATATATATATACACGAGACATATGTCTCATTTATGGTCTTAGGATCTCTCTAGAGAGATTTTGACTATTAATTGGATATTTTTCAGTCCATAATGGACTGGAAAGAATCCCATTCCATCTATGTGCGTGATAGTGGGCCATTACTTCATAGAAGCCGGATCCGTTTATCACAACTACATTAATTCCTTCCATCTAACGAATTTATTCATTGTATTTCGCATTCCTATCAAATACAACAACCAATTTTCCATAAATAGACCAAAAATAGTAAAGAAGTGTTACATTAGGCAATTAGATAGGATTGCCCCCACACTGTCTGCACACCACGTCAAGGATCATCTAACACCGCATTCGTTAGTCTTAGACTGTTAAATTATCATTTATCTTATAAGTTTTAAAAAATAAAATAATTCTCAAGGGGTAACTCAATCGGCTGTACAGGGTTACCCATGGGCAGCCCGTACAGGGTTGCCACTGCTTTGAGCCACAGGCAGTCCTCATCGGGCTGCTGGTGCTCACCTTATGCGGCCAACACTGCTGCTGTGGGGAGCCGGTGAGCTCCGATTATGGTGGGAACAGATCAGTGTGAGCTCCGCCGACGGCTCACCTTATGCATGAACTCACTGTGATTTTGGTCCAAGGGTTCTCGTACAAGGACAAGGGCAATTTGGTCAAGTCTCCAAAAAAAAAAAAAAAAAAAAACAAACAAACAAACAGATCAGTGTATCCAAATGGACCAAAACTAAACATTCAGATACACGCATATTTTGTTGGTTGTGCGTTTCATGCTACCCACCATATTTTGTTTCAGTAATTAAATAAACAAAATAAATATTATTGAAACAAAAATAAAATTTTACAGCAGGCATATTTAAAATTAGACTGAGTAAATATGGCCTAGAGAAGGCTCTGATACCACATGTAAGAATTTTATATATATTAAATGCTAATTAACAATAAAACTAGCAGCGGAAATAATTTAATATATAAGTACCTCCGGTCATTGCTTTGCTCAAGCAGGTTGAAGAACAATCACAACAACCAAAACTAGAAAACTAAAAAGTATTGAGATGTTCTTCTAACCTATGCCTACTAGTAAGTGCTAATTGATGGAATACACAGGTCTTATTTATAGGTAGGTCAGAGACTCTCAATTAGAGCTGTTACCTTAATTATTCTGCCCATCAAGAAATAAAAATCAAATAAATAATCAGTACAGATTATTTGATTCCACAAAATAAAATTAATAATGAATTCAAATATTTGTTTTTACAAGAATTAAATCAACAATTTAATTCAGAATATTTGATTTCACATAATAAGCTTTAATTGAAATAAATTACAAAACACCGTAATTATATATATATATATATATATATATATATATATATAATCACAATAATATATGTAATATAAAAGACGTACCTTAAATAAAATTTCTTACGTGTGCTTGTTGTAAACTTGAAATTGAGGTATTGACTGGATTGCACAATGGAGGCTCTTCTGAGTAAATAGGAGGGTTGGTGGAACTGGAAATTATACAAAAGAAAAAGGAAGGGTGGTGGAACTTATATTAAAATAGAAAAAAGAAAAGGAAGGGCGGTGGAACACTGGAGCTTACACGAAAAAAAGGGGGAAAAAAAGAATTAAAAAAGACGAAAGAAGGGTGGTAGAGCCAGCATAGCGCGTGAAATCAACAATATATATTTCTTCTTTTTGACGTACATCGGAGAGATCGAAGGAATGCCGCTTCTTTTTGTTCTTATTTCCTTGTTTTTGTCTAAGTCGATAGAAGTTAAAAAAAAAAAAAAAAAAAAAGAATAAGAATATATATATATAGTATTGTTTCTGTGAGTCTTGACAGAAATTTTTTTGTTTTTATTTCCTTGTTTTTGTTTAGGTCGATAGAAGTTCAAAAAAATAAATAAAATGAAGAATATAGTATTGTTTCTGTGAGTCTTGACAGAAATTTTTTGTTCTAATTTCCTTGTTTTTGTCTAAGTTGATAGAAGTTGAATAATGCTACGGAATAGCAAATTATGTGTAAACAATCCGCATTTCTCTGGTTTAACCTAACTCGAGTTAAATCAGCCTAATAATATATATATTAAACCAAAACCCCATGATTTTAGTTTTAGGTTCGGAAATTTAAGAAAAGCTCTATTTCGTCATAAGATAAGACCCAAAAAAAGATAAACTAATCAACTAGCTATTCTCCCATCCATGAGTTTGAGTGATATACCAGTATACTCTACCAAAAACGCTCATCACTGCATATATATTGCACACATGAAGAAATTAGGTAACTAGTTTCAAAGTATATATTTTTCCTGTTTAAGTAAGATCAATTCATTTAAGACATACTAATTGGTTTTCGGTTTTGGTTCTTTAGTTTCTCCCCCTCTTCCTTTAAGTCTGTTAATTATAAATCACTCTCGCACCGTGAAAATTACATGAGATCTTATAGATTGAACAACCCACAAAAATCCAATAATTAATGCAAAAATCACTAAGCTAAACCTAGATGAGAGAACCCCAAAAAAGCTAAAGAATCAAAATAAAAAATGACTTGTGGGTGGGCGTCGTGTTCAGTGCTTTCATACCCAAAATAGACGTCTATTTAGTAGATTAAGTTGAATGACTTTTTTTTTTCTAATATAATTTGAAGAAAAACTTTACTCCAATTGTAGTGTTTGAGAACAAAATAAATAAAACTTCATTAGGGATTTTTAATCTTTGTACTGGACTCCTTGATGGAATGGATTCATGTATATATATTTTTTCTTTGTCAAGGTCATTATAAGTTAGAAAATGTACTTTTACTTTTAAAATTCTGAAAAATACTTTTCACATATAGTGCAACTATATATCTCTTTTGAAACATATTTATGAACAAATTTGTGGTCTTAGTTTTGGTTTCTGATGAAACATTTGTGACCGCATTCTGTATTTCCCCAGAGTTGCTATAAATTCAAGAAGCTATATATATACATCAAACATTTCAACAAGAATAAAAGCGATATTTTTGATCTCCTTATACATGGAGGGTTAGAACAAAGGCGGTTGAATAAATAAGATGTAGGAGGATATATATATATATATACACGCAAAATTCAAATTTGAATAAGCATATTAACAAGTAGTCCTTTCATTCTTGCGCTTGATCCGAGTTAAGATCCTTCATCTTTAATCTTTTAGGGCAGTTTAATTGATCATCACTAGACCAATCATTGCTTGGTCCGGCCTCATTGTCATCACGACCTCTCTTGGCGTTGGCAGATGCCATATATTCATCCATTGTACAATCTGTACAAGTATCAGAATCCATTGCATTTGGCTCATCAACTAGTACATGAATTCCACCCTCCTTCACTTCAAAGTATTTCCCACCCCCGCAGTTCATCTGTATTTCCATTCCACTTGCCATTTTACCTTCAACAAGTGAAGGATAATCTTTATGAAATTGATCAACGAAGAAAGTGTCTATTAACCAAAGGCGGCTGTTAATGTAAAGAGAGATTGCCATGCGCTCGTGGGGTGTTTCTTGATTGGGTTCAAAACCAGCACCAAAAAGCAACCCCTTGATTTGACCATTTTGAAGAGAAGGTATATGCAAAGATATCGAAGATCCAATTTTCTTATGGTTGAACCAATTTGGAACCTCACCACCAGGTATCTCAATTTCTTCTTGCTCACCACACTTGGACAGGCCCTGTTTCGAAAGAGAAAAAAGTTTACATCATAAAATGGTTCGGCACAGAGAGAGAGAGAGGGGGGGAAAGAGAGAGTACCTGGAGAAGATTCTTCCTGAAATCATATGCTAAACTGTTACAACTTTCCAAGAAAAAATTTTCCCATAAACTTTCCTGATTCGGTACATCTGGGAGTCTCTGCAATGATGAGCAGCCTCTTGCATACAAGCTTCCTAAACTTGCGGGAAGTTCTAAAATTGATTCGAGACTCGTACACTCTTTCAACGAAAGTACTTCTAATTGACGAAGTCGGCCGATGCAATGAGGCAATGTACGGAAATTGTTTCTTGATAAATTCAAATATTTGAGTGAAGATAAACTCCCAAGATCAATAGGAATCTCATCTTCAACCAAATTACAACCACTGAGATCCAGTTCTTTCAAAGAACATAATCTAGAAACAGAAGTTGGTAACAAACTTATGGGTTTCGTACATTTTGGTGATATCCACGACAAAAACCATGACATCCAAGATTTTGAGGATTGCCCTTTACATCCCGATAATGATACAGTTTTGAGATTCTTTAAAAGACTAAAGGAGTATGGTAATTGCTTAATAGCAGTTCCATTTACAAGCAATGCATTTAAAGTAACCATATTTCCCAATTGTTTCGGTAACTTGTCAATTTTTAGGCAGTCAGACAAGTTAAGAGTCTCTAAAGATTTTAAGTTAGAAATGCTTTCTGGAAGATTCTTCAAGTTCTTGCATCCCTGTAAATTCAATAGAATAAGTTTTTTCAAATGTCCAATAGACTCATGTACCTCAACCAAGCTCGTGCAACCTTCAAGTATGAGTATCTCCAAATGTGGGAGTTGTAAGAAGTTTGGTGATTGGGTCAGACATTTAGAACCTTTGAGATTAAGGACTTTTAACTTGTCAAGTATCTGCCAAAACAAAATCAAATGAAAAAAAGAAAAGAAAAAGAAAAGAAAAAATAAAAATCATGTAAGTTATTCACTCAACATTGATAAGAAAATAGAAGGTAATGTAAGATTTGTTATATACTTTGATCTCCTTCCAAACTTGTTTGACATTACTGTGTTGCATGTCAAGGATAACAAGATTCTCGAGGTGAAAATTTGGTGGTAGAAATTTCAAAGGGCACTTATGCCAGTGAATCCATCTTAACTCTTTGGAAAGGTGTTCATAACATCCTGTTAGATATGCACCATCAATTTGGAGCAATCTCAAATTTTGCATCTTTGCAAATGCTTCAGTTTTCAATCGTACATCTTCAGGTACAGGTAAATTTAGGATGAGACCTTCTATTGCTTCTGATCCCTGACAAAAATAACTACTTTAGCAATGCATATTCACATATTGTGTGAAGCTAGAATGCCTTCAAATTGGAAGTGACCTAGATATTTTCACCATAATTAATAATAATAAAAAAATAATGTGTTTTAAACATGAACATGATTGCTTAAATATGATTGCATACTCTTTTTTTTTTTTTTTTTAACAATAATTAAGTATCAATTGTTCGCTTGTTTAGAAAATTGTTGGATTTAAGATCTTAAGTCATGTTGATAGAATATTCAAGCTATATCCATGTTTGGCAAAAAGACAAAACTCGCATACATACTTTCAAAACCTGCGCATATTATGTTTTTGTGTTTGTACATGTATTTATATAATATTAATGCATTTGCCTCTTACCAGATGTTTGTTAAGCACATTTAAGACATCCTTGTGAAACCACAGTCTATTACGTTTTCCTGGATCCCTGGGTGCCATTTCGCGAACAATCTCCCTTCCCATATCGCGAATCAAATCGTGCATCCTTAACTCATTTCTTTCATTAACTATCAGGAGAGACCTTTGAATGAGAATGCTGATACCAATATCTGGAAAGAAACCACATCCATCGAGTACTTTGCTGACATATTCTTTGTTTGTACCGATAAAGAAACATGCTATATCAAGGAATGTGTCCTTTAATGCATCATCTTCTAGTGAATCAAAACTTATTCTGAGTATTTTTTGAATCTCTTTGTGAGGAATTTTTTGTAATTTTTCCAATGCACTTTTCCATTCAATAAGACTTCTTCCTGATAGATAAGAACCCAAAACTTCAATAGCTAATGGAAGTCCTCCAACAGAATCCACTACATCAATAGAAAGCTTTCGGCAATCTTCTTTTGGATGTGTCATCTTGAATGCATGCCAACTAAAAAGTTGAAGGGACTCCTCACAATTCAGTTTTTCAACCTTATATTTTTTGTCTACTCCTAATTTAGCCAGCAAATGTTCATCTCTTGTTGTTGCAATGACTTTACTTCCTGGGCCAAACAAGTCGAAGCTCCCAACTAATGAATTAAGTTGTTTCAAGTTATCCACATCATCTAGAACAACTAGAACTTTTTTGTGACAAAATCTTTTCCGAATCAAATTTATTCCTACATCAACATTGTCAATCTTCCAATTCTTCATTTTCAACATATCAGAAAGAAGTTGTTTTTGTAAATGAATCAAACCATTTGGTTGCTCTGAAATTTCTTTAATATTTAAAAGAAAGCTGCTTCCTTCAAATCTATGGCATATTTCGTTATAAACAGCTTTTGCTACTGTTGTTTTGCCTATTCCACCCATCCCATAGATGCCCACAATACCAACATCACTTGTTCCAAGATTTAATAAAGATTTCATCTTTACAACACGAGAATCCATTCCTACGGGGTGTATGGCAACATGCAAGCAAGCTTGGTTCACTTTACACAAAATTTCTTCAACAATCTTTTTGATGAACCTTGATTCATGCCTGATCATTATAGTTCAAATAGAAATACAACAAGAATATAAGCACAAGAAAAGAAAAATAAGAAACCAAATTATTTTTATGTAATGGTAAACAATTAAGTTAAAAAAATTGATTAAGAATATCATTGAAATATATTCTTACATAATTTCTTATCCTATCCAAGAACATGTCATAGAATTACTTTTATTTTTCTTTTTCGGGAAAGAAGTCATTAAGTACTGTTTTGCGGAAAGTATGATGCAATATCATTCCTCTCGAGTATATGAAATTTGATCCAAAAGGCTATCCTACACTTAATAATTCTAGATTTGAGATCTCACTCTTACAGGCATGATCGATCTGTAATACTTTCTTCGAAAAAAAAAAAAAAAAAAAAGGATATGGCCGGGGTAATTCTCATATGAAAGAATTGAGCAGTCGATCTCTTTTATTCTCTCAGATGAACTTTTATTACTACTCAGTTTGCTCCTAGTCGATAAATTTGTAATTGTTTACAACAAGAGCTATGCCACTTTCCCCTTGATATTTCAAAAATAAACCGCTACTATATCCAAATTCGTTTCACTTTTTTTATGGGGATTATTTAAAATTTATGATAAAAGTAATGAGTAGGTAAATTAATTATTTAATTAATATTTTTCGTCATATGTGGGCTCAAATTCATTTTAATAAATAAATCCTGACACGTGAAATATTTCAATTAAATTTTGGTGGATTGACATAGTCAAGGTTCAAACTCATAACTTCCAATTCTGATACGGCCATGTTAAATCACTATTTATACTAAAAGCCTAAAATGAAATGAATAGGTAAATTTAATTATTTAATTAATATTTTAACAATTACTCATAATTAATTAGCTAAGCATCTTCTCAAACTACCAAACCATGCATTTTGAGAATGATTAAAGCACACCAAATTAGTTTTAGATTGTTTTGATAATTGACAAAAACATAGATTAAATTTGGATTTAAAATAGTTTTCAAGGAATTTTTGTTTAAATTTTGTCAATCCTTTTCTGCTCAACTTTAGTTTTTTTTTTTTTTTTTTCAGAAAAAAAAAAGAAAATAGAAAAAGACAAACTGAAGAAAACTGCATGAAAGGCGTACAAAGAGAGTTTAACATAATACCCGTTTGAAACGTTTTGGAGATTCCAACCGGAATAGTTTGCAGCTTCAGTAAGAGCAGCTCTCCACTTGTGCACCCTCTCCATCTCCGCTTGAAACCGGTCTTCATGCCTACCAAATGCTTCGGCAAAAGTCCCAGTTTGTTTTCGCACTTCCGAGGGGTTCACATCAAAAAATATGGGAAGAAAAGTTTGGCCTATGGTATTCTTACAGTGCAAGATCTCCACAAGCTCATCAAGACACCAACTAGAAGAAGCATAGTCTTTGGAGAAAATCACAATAGAAACTCTTGATCCTTGAATAGCTTTGAATAGTTTGGTAGAGATGTGCTCCCCTCTAGGAAGCTCGTCATCATCTCGGAAGGTGTGAATTCCAGCATGCACCAGGGAGGTGTAGAGGTGATCGGTGAAGGTTTTGCGTGTATCTTTCCCTCTAAAATTCAAGAAGACATCATAATTCCAATGAGGTTTGGAAGGTGGTGAAAGGGTTTGAGCAGCCATGGACAAGCAGGTGCTTGGTGTAAACTTTGAAATTGAGGAGTTGACTGGACTGCACTAAGGGCTCTTCCGAGTTAATAGGAAGGGTGGTGGAACACTGGAATATTAAATAATAATAATAATAATAAAAATAAAGGAGAAAAAGAAGAAGAAGGAAGCGTTGTGGAGCCAGGATAGCGCGTGAAATCAACAATATATATATTTCTTCTTTGTGACGTACATTGGAGATCGAAGGAACGCCGCTTCTTTTCGTTCTAATTTCCTCGGTTGTGTCTAAGTCAATAGAAGTTGGAAAAAAGAAAAAGAAAAAGAAGAATTAGTCAAGCCAAAATCACTGGGCCCTGCAGCATATTTTGCTTTGTTAAGTTGATATACCTACCCCAACTTGGAGTTCTTTTTTTATTTATTTAAATGACAAAAGGGATTACAGGAAGGGTGTTTTTCATTCTTATCCTAATGGAAGTGAGAATGAGAGACCAATTAAGAATGTTTTCAAATATGAGGTGAAAAACAACCCATTTAGCTAAAGAATATGCATGAAAATTCGCACCATAGTAATTTTTACAGCTTTCCAAACTTGACATTTAGGTTGTCTCAGTGGCAGCTAGAATTTAAGTTTAAATCTCGCAATGAGAAGTACTTGGGGTTATTAGGTTGTCTATTGGCTTGAGTATCACTAGAATCTTCAATGGAGTTAGTGTTAAGTTATTACTCGATTGGTCTTGAGAAAATACCTGCAATTTCTAGTGTTTATGGCCCTCTTGAACGATGTCAATGCAGGTGCTACCATCTCGCACATTTTTCTTGAATGTTCTTTGGCTAGAATCTTATGGAGAAGCTCCCATTGGCCTTTTAATTCAGAGGCTTTCAGCAGCATTCCTATTTCTGAATGGGTGATGGTGTTGCTGAACCCTCACAACATTTGTCTATACCTAAGGTGGATATTTGGCAGTTTACTTCAAGCATCAATTACAATGGATCACATCTGGTTTGTAAGGAATCCTTTAGTGCATGATGAAGTCCAGCCCATTCCTAGTTTGTCTGTCCATCACGTTTCCAACTCAGTGAAGGTCATAAACTTGCTTGGAATGATTCTCTATCCTTCTCTCTTTGGTCATTGCCTTTTTCAGGTAATATCAAGGCTAACTTCGATGTGGCGGTTAAGGGTGACTTCTCAGTTGTAGCTATAGTTCTTAGTGACTCTAATGGTAAAATTATCCATGCCGTAACCAAATGTCTCTCCACTACTGATGCTGCTATTGGTGAAACTCAAGTTGCTCTTTTAGCCTTCAAACAGCTTCCTCTCTTGGGATTTACTCGCTTTTGCGGAAGGAGAGGCAATCAACATTATTCTTGCCATTTAGCAACCGTCACTTTTCAAAGATTGGAATTTTGCTTCTATTAATTAGTAAAGTAACACTACAACAAAAATGGGTTTTAGTGACGTGTATACTATTCATTAATATCTGCTACGTTACCATTTAGTAACGTGGCAATTAATGACACGTTACTAAAATATTTAGTAACGTGTAAAACTCCACATGTCACCATTTGGTGACGTGTCATAAACAACACGTTACCAATTTGGTAACATGTCATAATGGCACGTTACCAAAATGGTAACGTGTCATTATGACACGTTACTACTTGGTAACGTGTCATAATGGCACGTTACTAATTGGTAACGTGCCATTATGACACGTTACGAAATTGGTAACGTGTCATAATGACACGTTACCAAATTGGTAACGTGTTCAATAAACCGCACGTTACAATATGGTATTGGGAACCAGCGTCCAGCTGGTTTCCAATTTTTTTTTTCCCCCCCTTTTTCTTTCTTTTTTTCCCTCCTATTTTTTTTCTACCTCCCCAGCACAGGCTTCGAAGAAGAGGGAATTTCATTTTTTCCTCTCTCTCTTTCTCTCTCTCCGGCAACTCCTTCCGGCAAGTTTGGCATTTCTCCGTCCATCTCCTCAGGTATATATTCCTCATTATATATATATAGCTTGTGTTTTGCATTAATATATTGGGGTTTAATATATATAGCTCGTCTTTCTATTGTTAGAAAAATGGCTAGGTTGAAACAAGCCAAAGAAGAGGCTGAAAAGGAGATAGCTGAATATCGGGCCTAAATGGAGCTCGAGCTCCAGATCTGCAGATGTTTGTATATGTTGTTGAAACTGATTCAAGGCATTTTGAGTTCTATGATATTATTTGATGGTTTATTCAATCTGATTCCATGATACTATTTGAAAAAAAAAAAAAAAAAATCAGATTCCATGATATCAACTGTGCTGGGTTTGGATATTTGAAAATCAAATTCCATAATATTATTTGAAAAAAAAAAAAAATTCCGGAAAAAAAATTTGAAAAAAAAAATTTTCAAATTTTTGTCCAGAATTTTTTTTTTAATAATTTTTTAAACTTTAGTAACGTGTCAATTTTGACACGTTACCAAATGGTGACGTGTCAAAATTGACACGTTACTAAACTTTGACACGTTACTAAAAGTTTCGTAACGTGTCAGAAACTGACACTTTACCATTTAGTAACGTGTCAGAAATTGACACGTTACTAAATCCCTAGTAGTTACGACCAATTTGGAAAAGCCCCAGACATGTTACCAATTACACGTTACTAACTTTTAGTAACATGTCAACAGCCTTGACACGTCACAAACGGTCCGTTACAAAAAAATTGAATTTTTGTAGTGTAAATTTGCTCTCTTTGTACATCTGGAAAGCTTGCAAAGTTTATAGGAGTACAAATTACCGTGCACATTTTTTAGCTAGATGAGCCGCCTTTAATCTTTTGTTTGGAAGCATTCCCACTGGATCATCTATTCTTTCTTCCATCCGGATTAAAAATTGAAAAGACCCTTGTTGTAACCCTTTACTTATTGGCTTAGTTGTTCTCACTTTCATCCAACCCTGCATTGACTATGTAGTGCCCCAGAATTTTCAAAGCTATTTAAATAGATTATTTTGATAATGATGTTATTTTAATATCCATTGTAGCTAAGGATTTTAATTCTTGGGAAATTTATGAGAGTGGTAATTAGAGAATGGTAATTGGTGAAATAATAGGATAGTAAATGGTAGGTATAAGGATGGTAGAATAAGAAGGTAGAATAGTATAGGTAGAATAGTATAGGGTTGGTAGAATAGTATAGGGTTGGTAGAATAGTATAGGGTTGGTGAAATAGTATAGGGTTGGTGAAATAGTAAAATGAGGGTATAATTGTAAATTGAAGGTAGAATAGTGTAGGGTTGGTGAAATAGTATAGGGTTGGTGAAATAGTATAGGGTTGGTGAAATAGTAAAATGTGGGTATAATTGTAAATTGAAGGTAGAATAGTATTTGATTTTCTCCTATAAATAGAGCTCTTCTCCTTCACAATTTTCACCACTCATCTCCTCTCCCATCTCTTGCATATATTCTTCATTCTTCCGCTTTTTACTCGGTCTTTCTTCTTTCTAAGAGTGTTTACTCAGAACAGAGAGAGAAAGGGCGAGACCAAGCGCTACAAGAAAGAAAGAACACAAGAGATAGCGGACTTTAGAAATTAGTTTCAAAAGTTATACTAGTGGTGTTAGTCATATTGGAGCAACTAGATTCCTTCATACCACTTCTAGCTTCAGTCTAGAGGTAAGTAAATTCACTACCCCTTCTAAAATTACTTCATGTCATGCTATTTATTCATTCTTTAGTAAATTGTAAATGATTATTTTATTTATGTATTATGAAGTTATGTTGCATGCATGAAGGATTTCTAAAAGAATTATCTAGAAAGTTTCTATTTATTTAAACGCTTTCTAAGTACAACAAGTTTATATTTGAAAAGGTTTCCATTTTGAGAAAAGAAAGTTGAGAAATGATGATGATTATAAGAAAGAAAAAAAGATGATAAACCCTCCTACATGTTGCCCTAAGATGCATCAAAAGAAGTACAAAGAAAAGTACAAGAGATGAGATAAATGTTTATGAAATAAGGACACATGTATGGAGGAGAGTATTTTTGGCCCCAAGATAAGTAAAGATGAGAGTTCGGTACCGATACTCGGATGGAGGCGAAACCACTGAAGGAGGCTATGCCAGAAGGTGGTATTCCATCAACAGACCGTTGAGTGCACCAAGAAAAAGAGTTAATTGACGGTCGGGCATGGCTGAGGCCACAGTTCAGTGCCATGGTCACAAGGACCCGCAACCCTCGTGCACAGGGGTAATAGTGTACATGGGCCCTATTATGAGAAAATGATACTATATTTTCAACGATGATATGCTATGATGATTTACAAAGATTATTTATAATGATGCATTATGATGATGATTTATAAAGATGATTTACAACGATGATCTATTACTAGATGTAATAGTATGTATATGTTACGGGAGATGCAACCGTACATACAGATATTATTATGGCTAGAATTATATTTATTTGCGAAAACGATTTTCAAAACTGAGAACAAGGAGTAAAACTATTTATGGTTGTGGATTTTACTTGCTGGGCCCCCTTTGGGCTCATTCAGTTTTATTTCTTGTTTTCAGGTAGAAAGGATGCTGGAATAGGAGGCCGGAATGGGGACGGGAATAATTATTAATTTTCAAAGTCTTTTCATATCAGTGATTATAATAATATGATATTCCGCAACTAAAGTTTAATGTTTTCTAATTTCGCTTGTAATAAAATCTCTTGAATAATGTTTTATACATTTTTTGTATCATTTAAAATCAAGTACTCTGATAGACCTTATAGATCTTTGCAAGAACTTTTGTTATAAAAGAAGAAAAGTGGCAAACTCAGCCTTAACGGGCTGGGGATGTTACAGACTATGATGACTTTGGCATGTGAGAAATTATAATCTCAATTCCTGCTAAAATAATAATTAAGTGATTAAATTTACCTCTTCCTATAAGCTTAAGTTTTTGGGATAAATTATAGTTTAACATGGTATCAAAGCCAAAGATCTTGAGATCGAACCTTGACTTCGTCAATTTACCCAATTTAAATTAAATTTTCCACATGTTGGGCCCCACTTATTAAAATGAGAGTTTGGGCCCACACGTGAGAGGAAGTGTTAAATTAATAATTAAGTTATTAAATTTATTTCTTCCTATCAACTTAAATTTTTTAGACAAGTGATGATTTAACAATCCTTAATTTCTTTATCGCATAAACCCTTGGAATCTTGGAAACAAAATTATAAGTATTATCACTGAGTTTTAATGTGAGTGTCAATTTAATTCTTAGACTTATAATTTACCAATTTATGATGGACATAAAATTCGTGATAAATCATTACTTTTGTTACAAATTTCTGTCAAAATCTAACAAATTTAATTAGGAGGCGCGTTGGTGATTGTTAGAGCATATCATATAGTTCAACAATAATAGTCATAGTTGAAGACTATCATTGACTTACCCTTGAATAATATCATTGAGTCATGCTTGAAACTTATCACTAACTTACAGTTGAAGTCTAGTTGTGTACACAATTCTCCTTTAAATATGAGTATGTTATGTTATAAATATCACTCGGACAATAAGATCATAATTTAGTCTTAGAGCTTTATAAATTAAATTTAGTCTTAGAGCTTTATTATAATTTATAAGGACGTAAGTCATAGACCTGAATCACATAAATCTCTTTGTCACTTATTATTTTCACATTATTATATATGTATTATTAGTTTCTATAGTGATTTCTATCCTATCATTAATAATCAATAAAAAAAAATACTATCATTATTCATCATTCATTTAAAATTACAAAATAACTCAACAATAATTGCAAACCAACAAAGAAACCCGAATTTCTAAATGTAAGTTTCCCAAACCTTACAACTTATCCAAACTTAAAAAGTAGATGTGTGTTGAACGTTCTAATTTGGATTGTAGTTTGAAATGTCACTAAAACACTAAATTAATATTGTGTGTCCACTATCTACCTATGAATATGATAATAGCTTAAATATATCTACTTTCTTAATTAAAGTAAGCAGTATCATACATTATTTTGTGTCAATTCTTGTATTTTATAGTTAATTCTGAAAGAGTATTTAATTACTGATATTGAGCTTAAATAATATATTAATACAAGAGATTGTGTTTTGTAGGAGTTTCAGTAATTTTTAAGAAAAGAAAATGACAACCGTGAATCAATTGTTCTGTTGTTGTTATTTTTTGTTATGAGTTATTGTCTCCCGGTATTATGTTGGTTAGATCCGAATGTTGAGACTTTTATAACCGAATTTATGTTGGTACCTCTTCTCTGACAGTGCATCTTTGGCTTCATCCTCCTTCCAGTGGTTGTTGCTAGTTTTAAATAGGAGTTCAGATAGGTTTGTTTTAATGTGTGCCCATTTTGCTTTTGTAACAGTTTTGTGCCACCATTTAAAAGGATCATGTCACTTGTTTGACAAATTTTATACCATTTATAATTATTTATGTAATGTTTTAATTTATTTTAAGTATGTTGTTGGAGAACTCACCTTTTTTACGTTTTTAAAATCACTTATTCTCTCTTTTTCTTTTTATTAGGAATAAGAATAATATTTTCATGCAACCATTTTCCTTAGAAAAAGAAAAGAGTAGACAAACAAGAAAAGACAAGTCAAAGGAAGAATTGCACGAGGAAAGAAAGAATCAACAAAGAAGAAAGAAAAGCCAAAGAAACGACTCTTTTTTGTCTCTTATATTTACGTGGGGCCCACAACTTGAAAGAGAAATTTGTTGGAAATCAAACAACCTTAAAACATTAGTAGATATGCATCAGGGAGGGGTTTTGGGATCTACTTTTTGGGTTTGGCTCCCATATTGAACGGAAAAAGGACAGTTTCGTCTTTTTCCCTCTATAAAAAGCAGCTTAATGCAGAGACTTTGGGGGGAGGAGGAGCAGCAGCACGATTTTTTATGAGGAATTTCTCACCTTAAATAATTCAGAGATTGAAGACAACGGCTATTATATTGGTTATTTTTAATTTCTTTGCTTTAGTTAAAGTTTGATGTTTAGTGCTTTGATTATATAATTTATTTTCGTAGTTATTTAGTAGTTAAAATCTCTAGATAGGGCTAAGGGTGAAGCCTATTATTTTTATTATGTATTATTGAGACTATTTATTGTTCTTTATAAATTAATTATTTGAATTTTTTAGGATGCTTTTTAATTTGAGAATAATTTCATGTGACAAGTTTATTTTGATTCATTATGATTTTTGTTTATATCAAATGCTTACTTTGTTTGATTTGTTATGATTCAAAAATATATTGAATGCTTAATTTATTGTAACATTGTTATTAAAATCAAATTCTTAACAAATTTATGTTCAGTCTATTTCATATTTGATTGATGCTTAATTCTTTTATCTTCCGATTATGAGAATTGATTTTTCACCTTATTGAGTTATAATTATATGTCTCATGAATACTTAATAGAATTATACGTGGATCCTTGAAACCTTAGACTCCTTAGTGTTTTTCCCATTAATTTTTACATAGCTTTATTTTACGTAATTTAGTTTGGTTAATTTAATCACTTAATTACTACACTTTTTAGTGGAAAACCAAACTCAACTTTTTTTTTTTTTTTTCTACACAATAATAGTAATTTTACTTTAGTGTTTTACCATTCCCAGAGGATCGACCTTGTACTTACCGAGAATTTATTACTTGTAATAGTCTGCACTTGAGTTTGCACTTTTTTTGGCGCTTCAGAATTCTATTTCCATTGGTATTTTGTTTTCCGGAGAATATAATTCAATTCATTTGCATTTTGTAGTTTTTTTTTTTTCAATTTACTTGTATTGCCCAGAGTTTATATATATATATATATATATATATATATTAAAAAATAGAATTCAGTTTATAAATATTTGTGATGCCCAGTGTTTACATTCAATTTATATTTTCATATTGCAATTTACAAGTGTATTTAGTTCAAAAATTGAATCAAGCACATCTAAAAAAGCTTTTAAAAAAAATAATAGGCCCATATAATTAAGTTCATTGTTAAAAAAAAAAAAAAAAAAAAAAAAAAAAAAAAAAAAAAGAGCTCAAAATGCAAAGCGGATGTCAAGTGTAGTTAGTAAAAAAAATCCGCTCGCCTATGTTAGTTATGGGCGAATTCAGCCTAATTTGGATGAGTGTGCGGCTACTAAAATTTACCCTCCGCAAAATGTGGAAGTGGAATATATAAGAGTATTATCCGTGCGGTTTACACTCCTGAAAATGTCTAATACTTAATTAAGTTGGTATAACCGGGGTGAATATATAGGATCGGAGAATGAGAGAGAGTCTAAGGAAGGAGAAGAAAGTCCATTTTTCATAAAAAAAAAAAAAAAAAAAAAAAGAGAAGAAAGTCCAATTCACTGCCTTCTATAACCAATTTGTCTTACCTGCTAGCCATGTGATATGCACTTTTTGGAAACTTTCTCGTTGTTGTATTCCCTATTCCCTAAGCCCTGTAAGGCTGTAACTCCTCCAAAACATCACTTCTTGTTGGGATTGTGGGAACTGGGAACCGATGCTGGTACTAAGAGATGGAAAAAAAAAAATTTGTAAGTTAAGAGATGGAAACTTGAATGGTAGGAAACTTGAATGGCTTGAATTTTGGTATGGTTAACGATAATATATTCAATTAAAAAAAATTAAAAAAAACTCATTTTTGTTTTAAAAAAATTCTTGCCCAATATTTAATGCATTATTTTGTTTTATTAAATTGGTTATATAGTTAAACAAATGTCATGAATTACATGCAGGTGTAACTCGTTGGAATGTTCATATGAGAGAAAGATGCCATTTTTTTTTAAAATTAGTTGTTTACTCATTTAAATTTATTTTAGTTGTCCCTATGTTATATGTAGATGATAGATCATATGTACATGCAAGAAATAAAATTCACAATATTATCTAATACATTACACACGTACAAAAATTGGCAAATTATAGGGTTAGGTGTCACGGGGCTAATTTTTCACCTTCAACCAGCCACGTGATGGCCCTAAGCAACGCACCACACAGTGCCTTAGGCAGCCAACTCACCCTCACCAACTGAGGTTAGTGGAAGCCAAGGACAGCACAAGCACAGCACACTTACTTTTTACGGGAGCAACACCTCCCAACCTTTACAATTCACTCAACGAATCTGTACAAGGACGGACTAGGGTCCACAGCACACTTTGGAGCCCTTAGTCTCAACACCAACTCAGCCCTAAGGCTTACAAGAGATGCATGAATGACCCAGCCACCAAGGCTTTACAAGACAACAATGAAACTCTCACACAGCCCACTGTTTCTCACTACAAAGTCACTCAGCACTCCCCCAAGTGTGTGGCCCTCTTCCACAACACTTGTCTGTTACAAGCAAACCAGAATCTCCTATCTAGCAGCAAGCAACATCGGCCTCCAGCAGCACTTCGGCAGTCTCCAGCACTCACAAGCCTTCTCTGCCCTAGGCACTCCTTCAGCTCACTTTGAGCTCTCAAGCTACAGCCAAGCTTTCTCTCTTAGCTTTTCTGTACTCTCCAGCTTCCTGAGACTTTTCAGCCTGCTCCAACAAGCAGCCATACCTTGCTTAAATAAGCCCCAGCATGGTTCTCAGCTCATGGCAGTGGGCTGCCACCTGGCTCCAGCCCACTGCACCCAATGTAGCTACCAACAGGCATGCTGCCTCTCTTCAGCATGCCCTGCACCAGCCAACCACGTGTTGCAGGCCCCCTTGGCCCATTTGAATTCGTCCAACCCCTTTAGCTTGTGCACTGCCACAAGGCAGCCAACTTGTAGCCATCAGGAGGAAGGGCTTTGCTGCAGTGGGCTGCCACCTGGCTCCAGCCCACTGCCTGTTGCAGCTTCACCATTTCCAGCAAGCAACCAGCCACCTGGACCATGCTCCCTGGTCCATTCGAATTCAGCCAACACCATCAGCTGATACTGCTACAAGGCAACTCATTTGTAGCATGCTTTGCTGCAGTGGGCTGCCACCTGGTTGCAGCCCACAGCATGGTGCAACATGGTCTCCTCCAGCAAGCAGCCTGCCACCTGGACCATGCTCCTTGGTCCATTTGAATCCAGCCAACGCCCTTGCTTAGCTTGCTGCCACAAGGCAGCCCTTGCAGCTCTACTGCAAGCTCCAACTGCACCATTGAGGCTCAGCAAGCTTCCTGCCACTTGTCCAAGTCCTGCAGGCAAGGCAGAACACCACTCTGCCCACTGTAGCAGGCAATGATCAGCCATGGGGCTTGGCCAGCGCCCCACACCATCCCACTGCTACACTCAAGGTCATTCAGCCCTCCAACTCCACTGCAAGGCAATCATAGCACCCTGGCACAGCAGGTCTTCTTGAACAAGGCAAGGGCACCATGTGGCTGATCCAGCAAGCCACACCATGCTTCAACAGCACCATCACTTGGGCAGGACAGTGCCACCATGTGGCCACTGCCTGCAGGCATCCCTCCAGCATAGCTCAAAGGCATCTTGGGCGCCATGTGGCCCCTCTCAGCAGCATACTGCACCATGGTCCAGACAGACAAGCATACAAGGGCCTGGGCCACGCCCAGCCCACTCACACAAGCCATCCCAGCAATCCATGCGCCCCACAGCAGCTCTTGGGCCAACAGCAACATGCCCAAGCACCTTGACAGTGCATGGGCCACTCCCTTTGATCCTTTGCAGCAAGCTTTAGCCTTCTCCAAGCAGCATCCTCAACCTTGGCATGCCCCTTCATGCCTTGGCTTAGTGGCCAGCAGGGGTGCAAAGCACTCATGCCCCTGCTGCCACACCACAGCCACATTAGGGCCGTGACAAACCACCCCCACTAGATGAAGTCGACGCCCTCTTCGACTGTGTGGGTGAACTCTCCGGGGCCTTCACCCGGTCCTTTCCAGAAGCTAATTGAGGCAACTCCATCATGGCCTCAGGTTGCACAAAATTTTCTGATGGATGCCCTTCACCTTGGTCACCCAACTTTTCGTGCTTTGGCTGCACCTTGGCCACAGTATCATCGGGCCTTTGCAGCCACCCCAGCTTCTTCTCCTCTTGCTCACGCACTTTCATCTTGCTTGTGAGCTTCCATTTCCGGCCTGTTCCCTTCACTTGTGGTGCGTCCACCACTTGAACACAGCTCGGTGGCACCACCCCAGCTTGTGGTACCAATTGTAGTGCTCCTAACTGCACTTGGAGGGGATTCATCCTTGCAGCAACTCCAGCCCCTGCATCCTCCTCCTGATCATCCCTGATCCTTAGAGCATTCACTTGCTCTTTCTTTGGGCAGTCTCTTGCCCTATGTGGTCCACCACATATGAAGCAACCAAAGTCCCGCTTGCCTTTGGACAGCTTCTCAGCATCATTGGGCTTGCCTTTGCTCACTGCATCGGCTTCCTCGCCCTGCTTCCTCTTGCCATTGTCCCTGAACTTGGACTTGGCCTTGGGCTCCTCCTCCCCTTCACCTCTCTCATGGTGAAAGTCTACCAGCCCATCTGCAGCAGCTATGGCAGTAGCCACATCTCTGACTCCCTGCCTCCGCAGCTCAAGTTGTGCCCACACCTGTAGGCCAGACATGAAGTTGTACAGCTTGTCTGCTTCCGACATGTCCTTGATATCCAGCATCAAGGAGCTGAACTGCTTCACATACTCACGCACCGAGGTAGTATGTCTCAGCTTCTTCAGCGCATCCCTAGCAACCCATGCTGTATTGCAAGGCAGGAACTGATCCCTTAGCTCCTTCTGCAACTCCTTCCATGTCTCAATGGATGGCTTCCCCGCATTGGCAGCATCTTCCAACCGGGTCCTCCACCACAGCTTAGCATCACCTGATAAATACATCGAAGTGATGTTTACCCTCTCATTTTCTGGAATATGGGCAGCTTTGAAGTACTGCTCCATGTCCCACAAGCAGTTCTCCAACTCCTTGGCACTACGAACACCAGTGAAGGGTAATGGTTCTGGCACCCGCAGCTTCCTTGGGACCTCCTCACCACTAGGAGTCCCACTTATGGCCTTCTTGATTACACCAAGCTCGGCCTCATACCTTGCTGAGAACGCCTTCATCTCATCTTGCAAGGCCTCAATCTGCTCCAACAGCTTTCCATTGCGATGGACATGCAACTCAGCTTGCTCGTCTAGTTGCTCTCCCACCCGTTGCAAAAGCTTTGAAGACAGCTCTCCAAGGGACTGTTGCATAGTCTCAACGTCCCTTTGGGCCTCCTTGACCCGCTCAAAGAGTGTTGAGGAGGAACCTTCTTCCTCTGGCACTCCAAGAATGGCTTCCAACCGAGCCACCCTATCCTTCAAGTTCTGTGTTGTACCTCCCGTCATGACTTCACCACGATCTTGTGTACTCAGCCGAGGCTCTGATACCAGTTGTCACGGGGCTAATTTTTCACCTTCAACCAGCCACGTGATGGCCCTAAGCAACGCACCACACAGCGCCTTAGGCAGCCAACTCACCCTCACCAACTGAGATTAGTGGAAGCCAAGGACAGCACAAGCACAGCACACTTACTTTTTACGGGAGCAACACCTCCCAACCTTTACAATTCACTCAACGAATCTGTACAAGGACGGACTAGGGTCCACAGCACACTTTGGAGCCCTTAGTCTCAACACCAACTCAGCCCTAAGGCTTACAAGAGATGCATGAATGACCCAGCCACCAAGGCTTTACAAGACAACAATGAAACTCTCACACAGCCCACTGTTTCTCACTACAAAGTCACTCAGCACTCCCCCAAGTGTGTGGCCCTCTTCCACAACACTTGTCTGTTACAAGCAAACCAGAATCTCCTATCTAGCAGCAAGCAACATCGGCCTCCAGCAGCACTTCGGCAGTCTCCAGCACTCACAAGCCTTCTCTGCCCTAGGCACTCCTTCAGCTCACTTTGAGCTCTCAAGCTACAGCCAAGCTTTCTCTCTTAGCTTTTCTGTACTCTCCAGCTTCCTAAGACTTTTCAGCCTGCTCCAACAAGCAGCCATGCCTTGCTTAAATAAGCCCCAGCATGGTTCTCAGCTCATGGCAGTGGGCTGCCACCTGGCTCCAGCCCACTGCACCCAATGTAGCTACCAACAGGCATGCTGCCTCTCTTCAGCATGCCCTGCACCAGCCAACCACGTGTTGCAGGCCCCCTTGGCCCATTTGAATTCGTCCAACCCCTTCAGCTTGTGCACTGCCACAAGGCAGCCAACTTGTAGCCATTAGGAGGAAGGGCTTTGCTGCAGTGGGCTACCACCTGGCTCCAGCCCACTGCCTGTTGCAGCTTCACCATTTCCAGCAAGCAACCAGCCACCTGGACCATGCTCCCTGGTCCATTCGAATTCAGCCAACACCATCAGCTGATACTGCTACAAGGCAACTCATTTGTAGCATGCTTTGCTGCAGTGGGCTGCCACCTGGTTGCAGCCCACAGCATGGTGCAACATGGTCTCCTCCAGCAAGCAGCCTGCCACCTGGACCATGCTCCTTGGTCCATTTGAATCCAGCCAACGCCCTTGCTTAGCTTGCTGCCACAAGGCAGCCCTTGCAGCTCTACTGCAAGCTCCAACTGCACCATTGAGGCTCAGCAAGCTTCCTGCCACTTGTCCAAGTCCTGCAGGCAAGGCAGAACACCACTCTGCCCACTGTAGCAGGCAATGATCAGCCATGGGGCTTGGCCAGCGCCCCACACCATCCCACTGCTACACTCAAGGTCATTCAGCCCTCCAACTCCACTGCAAGGCAATCATAGCACCCTGGCACAGCAGGTCTTCTTGAACAAGGCAAGGGCACCATGTGGCTGATCCAGCAAGCCACACCATGCTTCAACAGCACCATCACTTGGGCAGGACAGTGCCACCACGTGGCCACTGCCTGCAGGCATCCCTCCAGCATAGCTCAAAGGCATCTTGGGCGCCATGTGGCCCCTCTCAGCAGCATACTGCACCATGGTCCAGACAGACAAGCATACAAGGGCCTGGGCCACGCCCAGCCCACTCACACAAGCCATCCCAGCAATCCATGCGCCCCACAGCAGCTCTTGGGCCAACAGCAACATGCCCAAGCACCTTGACAGTGCATGGGCCACTCCCTTTGATCCTTTGCAGCAAGCTTTAGCCTTCTCCAAGCAGCATCCTCAACCTTGGCATGCCCCTTCATGCCTTGGCTTAGTGGCCAGCAGGGGTGCAAAGCACTCATGCCCCTGCTGCCATACCACAGCCACATTAGGGCCGTGACATTAGGTCTATCAAGTTTCTGTTGAAAGAAATAAATTACTTGTATTCCTTTCATCTCCTTCCTTGGCCTTTGTAGTAGCTGTGGACATGAGCTCTGGTGAAGTCCTTTCATTCTTGTGCTTCAGACTCCATCCTTGACCTTTTAGGGCACTTTTCTTCATTATAACAATCATTGCTTGGTCCTGCAGCCTCATTTTCCTCTCGACCCCTCTTAGCAGACACCATATCCATACTAATTACATACCCATCATCTCTTACAATATTTGAGTCATCAAATAGTAGAAGAATTCCACACTTCTTCACTTCAATGGCTTCCCCAGCTCTGATGGACACCTCCAACTCTTCACTTTCCATCTCAAATTCATATCTTTTAAGTGGCCGGTATATAGGTGGCACAGGTATGATCTTCACAGGTTTTGGGGATGGCATAGAATGTTGGACTAAAAATAGCACGTGCCCTCTAGTTTTATTAGTGATTATCATGAAAGGAGCTGCAGTTATGGCATTGGATTCTTCCTTGGCTCCATAGACAGCACAAACGAGCAACCCCTGGACTTCACCCTCTGAAAGTGGAGGTACGTCAAAGGACATAGAACATCCAATCCCATGATGCTTGAACCAATTTGGAACCTCAAAACCAGGGAGGAAAACATCTCGAAGCTCGTTACGCTTGGACATGCACTATTTCAACAAAAAATATTCACAAACCATCATTTATCCCAAAATTTTAAGCTTATAAAAGAGTTCAGCAGCTAATGGAAGTCTTCCAACATAATCCACTACATCAAGTGAAAGCTTTTTGAAATCTTATGCTGGATCGGTCATTCTAAATGCATGCCAACAAAAAAGTTGAAGGAACTCCTCATAATTCATTTCTTCAGCCTTATATTTTTCATTGACTCCTAGTTCAGTCAGGACATATTTATCTCTTGATGTTACAATGAGTATACTTCCTTGGCCAAACAATTCGAAGTTTCCAACTAATGAATGAAGTTGTTTCAAGTGATCCACATAATCAAGAACAACAAGAACTTTTTTGCGATAAAATCTTTTTGTAATCAAATTTATTCCTCCATCAACACTGCCAATCTTCCAATCCTTCATTTTCAATATATCATAAAGAAATTATTCTTGTAAATGAATCAAACTATTTGGGGTTTTGATAAAGGACCAATTTAGTCCATCCGATAATTGACCGTTAGTTGACCTTTAAGACTGACACGTGGACCAATCAGATGTTGACACGTAGCACATATTTAATTTTTTTTTTATAAAATTAAAAAAAAAAGAAAAAAAAAGGAAAAAACTGGGGGTGGCTCGGCCATTTGGGGGTGGCCGAGCCACCCCCTTTGGCCATGGGGGTGGCCAGGCCACCCCCATCTGGCCGGATGGGGGTGGCCGAGCCACCCCCTGGGCACCAGGGGTGGCTCGGCCACCCCCTTAGGCTCCAAGGGGGTGGCCGAAACCACCCCCAGTACCCACTGGGGGTGGCCGAGCCACCCCCATGGAGCCTTGGGGGTGGCCGAAACCACCCTCAGCTCCTCTTAGGTCTGACTGCGTGGAATTGGAAATAAAGCTTTGCAATGCCATTCAAAATTCCAATTCTTTTAGATTTGGAATCAAGTTGAATTACTATTCTGATGTTGGACGGCCAAAAAACAACTGAAGACAAAAGTTGCAAATGGTACTTATGAGAAAAGGTAACAAAATATTTTCCATAAGATGGAAACTGGAAAAGACTAATTGAAAAATAAAAAAATTGGAAATTTCCAGTCTCAGACAAGGAAAAAGAAAACTCAAAACAGAAAAATCAAGTAATTGAGAAAAAGCATTTAATGAAGAAGAAAAATCAATTGGTTGAGAGTTACATTCAAGCCTTAAAAAATTAGCCTAAATATATGATAGCTTTATAGAACAGAAAAAAAATAAATAAATAAGGAAAAAAATAATAATTCTAATCTTGCAGTAGCACCAAAGGACATAACTAGAATCAGGAGGCCCATTTCCAATACCCAACCTCAATTCTGCCTCCAACTTTGGTCTCCAATTGGACCCTAATAATTTGAATTATGCCAAATTTCATACAAAAGCTCGATTGTTCACTTCAGAGGTCTGACTTGTATGCTACCATCACTGAGTATCCTCCCCACAGATTTTCTAACTTTTGCCTTCCCTAGAAGATCACAAAAAAAACCATAATGGACTATAAGTCCTACTCATGTAAACCCTTACAAAATCCTGGACACCAATGAAGAGCACTTCCAGACATCAAATGCAACTCAATAAAAATGGCCTCATCTTCAGCGCCATCAAACCAATCCGAGAAAACAAATAGGAAACAGTAAATTTAATCATTTAATTAATATTTTAACGCAACCATCAAACTAGCTCCCATGCAGAACTCTCCACAAAAAACAACTCCAAAAAAAAAAAAAAAAGTTAAAAACATAGGCAATCGGAATACTTGGAAAGGATGCTACTTTATAGATGCCATAACCTTCTCATAAGCTAAGGAATAAGACCCCAAATGAAAATGAACCCAATTTCAGAAACCGCCACAACATACAGAAAACGAACCCAATTTCAGAAACCGCCACAACATACAGAAAACGAACCCAATTTCAATCTGGGAAAGCTAACAACAAAATACAATTTCTAAATCTAGTTTAGCACCAATGGATTCAACCCATTCAAAATCGCTTAAAATTTACTTACAACACGCTTCCCCTCCTTCAAATAAATTCAACAATTAGAAGCTGAGCCCAATTCGAATCAGAAGCGGAATCAAAACAAATAATAAGAAAGCGATGAGAGAGAGAGAGAGAGAGAGAGCATACATAGGTGTTGAGCTGGCGGATGAAGCTGGAGAAGTTGTTGTGCTTGAAAATGGCCGGGAGGAGGACCCGGGCAAACTCGGGCGGGTTCCACACCACGAAGCTCGTCTTGTTCTGGCTCCACGACACGATCTCGTCCATCGTCGAGTCGTCCACCATGTCGTACGACTTCATCAGAAACGGCGCCGGACCGCCTCCCCCTCCTCCTCCGCTCCCGCTCCCGCTCGTCGTCGGAGCTCCGTCCATTTTCAGGTCCCGGATTCCGCGGGTTGGGCTTTTGGATTTGGATGGATGGTTGTGGACGTGATTAATTACTAGACTTCCAATTGTGTGTTTGACACTTCAGACAAACGAGGCGATGGTAAAACTTGTACGATGGAGGAGGAGCTGTTGACTTTTCTTAGACTCGGACACCGTTTCAATTGATTTTTTTTTTTTTTTTTCCTTTAAACTTGTTAACCAAAGTCAGTCTATTATTATTATTATTTTTTATTAATTTAGCATTCATTTTTAGAATATTTGATTTTTATGTGCTTTTTTTTTAAAAAAAAAAAAATTAATAAAGCACATAATTATCACATTTAAATTTTAAACTACAGATGATAATTACATGTTTTAAAAATAGACGTTGCTTTAATAGATTAAGTTGAACAACTTTTTTCTAATATAATTTGAAAAAAACAAACCTTTATTCAAATTATAGTGTTTGAGAACAAAATAAATAAAAATTCATTAGGGATTTTTAATCTTTGTACAGGACTCTTTGATGGAATGGATATATATATATATATTTCTTTCTTTGTCAAGTTCATAAGTTAGAATATTTTTAACCTTGGAAAATACAATTCTCTTTCCAAATTCTGAAAAATAGGGCCCTTCACATAATAGTTATCCAACAATTTTTAAATGCAGCTCCCACAACTAATATACTTTTCAAAACAAAATCACAAAATACATTTTCAAAAACTTTACAACCTTCGTACGTATAGGAATATTTTGGAAATTCAGGTGTGGAGGTTGACTGATATTGTTACTTAAAAAAAGAAGATTTTAAATTTTTTTTAAAGAGAAAATACATTTTATCCGTCCAAAGTATCACCACTTTATCCTTTTAGCCTCAAAAGTTTAAAAAGTAATGCTCAAACCCCCCACAAACTACAAAACTGTAACAATTTAGCCAATCTATTTATTTATTTTTATCTGTCAATTTTTATGCAGTCAGACAAGCTAAGAGTCTTTAAAGATTTCAATTTAGAAATGCTTTCTGAAAGATTCTTTAAGTTATCACATCCTTTCAAATTCAATAAAACAAGCTTTTTCAAATGTCTAATTGACTCATGTACCTCAATCAAGCTCGTGCAACCTTTAAGTATGAGCGTCTCTAAATGTGGGAGTTGTAAGAAGTTTGGTGATTGGGTGAGACATTTAGAACCTTTGAGATTAAGAACTTTTAACTTGTCGAATATCTGCCAAAACAAAATCAAATGAAAAAAAAAAAAAAAATCATTTAAGTTATTCATTCAAAGTTGAGAAGAAAATAAAAGGTAATATAAGATTTGCTATACTTTGATGTCCTTCCAAACTTGTTTGACATTACTGTGCTGCATGTCGAGGATAAAAAGGTCCTCGAGATGAAAATTTGATGGTAGAAATTCCAGAGGACACTTATACCAATGAAGCCATCTTAACTCTTTGGAAAGGTGTTCATAGGATCCTGTGAGATATGCACCATCAATTTGGAGCAATCTCAAATTTTTCATATTTGCAAATGCTTCAGTTTTCATTTCTACATCTTCAAATGCAGGTAGATTTAGGTTGAGACCCTCTATTGATTCTGATCCCTGGCAACATAGCTGGGTTAGCAATGCGTATTCACATCTTGTGTGAAGCTAGAACACCTTCAAATTGGAGGTGACCTAGATATTTTCACAATAACTAAATTAAAAAAACTAATGTGTTTTAGACATGATCATAATTGCTTAAACATGCATGATTGCATACATTTTTTTTTTTTTTTTTTAACAATAGTTAAGTATCAGTTTTTTGCTTAGTAGAAAATTGTTAGATATAAAATCATGTTGATAGAATATTCAAGCTATATCCATGTTTGGACAAAAGACAAAACTCTCGTACATACTTTTATAACATGTGCATATTATGATTATGTGTTTTTACATGTATTTATATAATATTAATGCATCTACCTCTTACCAGATGTTTGTTAAGCACATTTAACACATCCTCGTGAAACCACAATCTACTTCGTTTTCTTAGATCCCTGGGTGCCATTTCGCGAACAATCTCTCTTCCCATATCGCGAATCAAATCATGCATCCTCAACTCATTTCTTTCATTAACTGTTAGGAGGGACCTTTCAATGAGAATGTTGATACTAATATCTGGAAAGAAACCAAAACCATCGAGAACTTTGCTGACATATTCTTTCTTTGTACCGATAAAGAAACATGTTATATCAAGGAATATGTCCTTCAGTGTAGAATCTTCTAGTGAATCAAAACTTATTCTGACTATTTTTTGAATCTCTTTGTGAGGAATTTTTTGTAATTTTTCCAATGCACTTTTCTATTCAATAATACTTCTTCCTAATAGATAAGAACCCAAAACTTCAATAGCTAATGGAAGTCCTCCAACATAATCCACTACATCAAGTGAAAGCTTTATGTAATCTTCTATTGGATCGGCCATCCTAAATGCATGCCAACTAAAAAGTTGAAGGGACTCCTCACGATTCATTTCTTCAACCTTATATTTTTCATTTACTCGTAGTTCAGTCAGCACATGTTCATCTCTTGTTGTTACAATGAGTCTACTTCCTTGGCCAAACAATTCGAAGTTTCCAACTAATGAATGAAGTTGTTTCATGTGAGTCACATCATCAAGAACAATAAGAACTTTTTTGTCACAAAATCTTTTCGTAATCAAATTTATTCCTCCATCAACATTGCCAATCGTCCAATCCTTCGTTTTCAAGATATCAGAAAGAAGTTGTTCTTGTAAATGAATCAAACCATTTGGTTGTTCTAAAGTTTCTTTAATATTGAAAAGAAAGCTGCTTCCTCCAAATTCGCGGTATATTTTGTTATAGACAGCTTTTGTTATTGTTGTTTACCTATTCCACCATTCTCATAAATGCCCACAATATGAACATCACTTGCTCCAAGATTTAATAAATTTTTTATTTCTTTAACACAAGAATCTATTCCTACAAGGTATTTGGCAACATGCAAGTAAGCTGGGTTCATTTTACGCAAAATTTCTTCAACAATCTTCTGAATGAACCTTGATTCAAACCTGATCATCATAGTTCAAATAAAAATACAACAAGAATATAAGCATAAGAAAAGAAAAATAAGAAACCAAATTATTTTTATGCAACTGTAAACAATTAAGTTATATCAACTATTAAGAATATCATTTAAATATATTCCTATATAATTTCTTATCCTATCCAGTAACATGCCTTAGAATAATTTTTATTTTTCCTTTTCGAAAAAGAAGTCTGTTAGTTTAGGTTTGGCACATTCGGTTTGCATGTATGTTGGTGAAAATAATCACCTCAAAATGTTTCAGGAAGCAAATTCTAGAGGCATGTCCGGACCTCCAGAAAACGGGTCCGGACACAAAAACCAGCAAGGGTATTTTGAAGAGCAGGTCCGGACCTCCAGACGCTGGGTCCGGACCTGATTTCCAGAAGCTAAGTTTGATGAAGCAGGTCCGGACCGCCAGACGCTGGGTCCGGACCTGATATCCAGAAAGTGATGTTTGAAGGAGATGTCCGGAGCTCCAGAAGTTGGGTCCGGACCTCAGTTCCAGAGAACACGTTTTTGAAGGAGATGTCCGGACCTCCAGAAGTTGGGTCCGGACATCAGTTCCAGAGAACACGTTTTTGTTGAGATGTCCGGACACACGAATTGGAGGTCCGGACATCACTAGGTTACGAATAAGTAATCCTAGCCATGTCCGGACCTCAGATCAACCATGTCCGGACACGGCAGTCTTATGTTGTGTATTTTTCTATTTAAGCTACGGGAGTTTGCCATTGTAACTTACGTATTTTATTTAGAAAAATTAGAGTGCTTTGAGAGAGAAAATTTGTTCTAGATTATTGTTGAAGAGAAAATACGTGAAGCCAATCGGAGTTCCGGTGAAAGAAAATCTTTTAGAAGAATCGTGTCAAATGTTCTGGAAAGGGCTACTGAGGTAGAAGTCAAGTGGGTCACTTGTCGTGTGCAAGGGAGAGTCAAAGGTTTTGTTATTCTTCTTGTATTCCTTATTCTTCTATATAGTGAATTGATTTCCTGGGTTTGGCTGCCCCGGAGAGGTTTTACATTTAGAGAGTTCTCTAAATGGTTTCCTCTTCGTAACCAAATTTCTGTGTTCTTGATTGCATATTTCATATCAGTATTTGGTTGATCTTTTAACTGCTAAGTTAGATCTGCTTTCTGGTTATTTTCTGTAAAACTCCTAAGCGTGTGAGTTGGTGATAATTGGAGTCGTTTTAGAATTTTCAATTGGTATCAGAGCGGGTTCACTCTGTGAAGGAATTTTTTTTTCCTGAGTGTGATCCAAGACTCCATATCAAATGTCTCTTATGGTTGCTCCTAATTCTCTTCCCGTCTTTGACGGAACAAATTATACGCTTTGAAAAATTCGTATGAGAGCTTATTTTAAATCCATTAATGTTTGGCATATTGTTGAATCTGGATGGACATGTCCAGACAAAACAATTGCTGAATGGACAACGGAAGAAAAAAATAATGCTACTGCGAATGACAAAGCTATAAATGCTATTTACATCTCTGTTTCAAATGAAGAATTTTCTAGGATTTCTAGATGTGCAATAGCTAAGGAAGCTTGGGAAACGTTAGAAATCACACATGAAGGAACTAAGGTTGTTAGAACTTCAAAAATTCAAATGTTGGTTTCTCAGTTTGAGGAGATTAGAATGCAGGAAGATGAAACTTTTGATGAATTCTATTCAAAGCTTAGTGCCATTAGAAACTCTACCATTAATTTGGGAAAGAAAATGGATGATGCTAAAGTAGTAAAAAAAATCTTAAGATCATTGCCTGAGAGGTTTATTCCACAAATTGCTGCTATACAACAGAGCAAAGACTTAGACACTATGAGAGTAGAAGAACTTGTAGGTTCCCTTCAGACTTTTGAACTAATTCTACCCAAACTCAAGAAAACTAAAAACATTGCTCTTAAAGCAAAAAATGTTAAAGTCAATTCTTGTGGGTCGTCTGATGAGGATTCTGGGGATGATGAAGAATTTGCCCTGTTTGCTAAAAAATTTAGAAAATTTTTTAGACCCGTGAATGGAAGGTTTAAAAATCGTGACTCAAAAACTCTTGTGAAACCTAAAGGTGAGTTTAGAAATAATCCACGTGAGAACTTAGAGAATGATCAGAAAGATAAGTTCACTAGTGGACGAAAATGTCATGAATGTGGGGGTAGGGGTCATATTCGAATTGAATGTGCTAATATGAAAAAATCCAAAGGTAAAGCTTTCAATGTCACTCAGAGTGATGAATCAAATGATGAAAAATCCGAAGAAGATGTTGAAGGAGGAGTGAATTATTTAGCTTTTACTGCTTCTTATGATAATTATTATGAGACTGTTAACTCACCTCACATGATAAATGAATCTGAAATTGAATCTGATGATGAGGTGGATTTACAAACTGCTTATAATAACTTGTTTGTGGAATGTGATAAATTAAACAAGCTGAATAGGAAAAATCTGAAAAATCTGAAAGAAGCTGAACTTGAGAAAGAAAGATTAATGAAATCTATGGATGAATGTTTAGCTATTCGAAACACTTTGACTTCTGAAAATCTCATGCTGATTGCTAAAGTGAAATCTCTGGAAAAGAACTTGAATGATTCGAATGATCATTTAAAGAAGTTTTCGAGTGATAAATTGAATCAAATGTTAGGAAATCAGAAACATTCACAAGATAGGACTGGATTGGGTTTTAATAAACATGTTAATGCATCTTCTTCAAATGTTGCAACCACTTCAAAAATCATGTTTGTGAAACCTAAAATGAAAAATGTGGAAATTGAGAATTCTTGCTTACCTCAAGAAAGTTCAGAAGATGTGACCAAGAAAAATAAATTAAAATTCAAAGTTCCGGTAAGGACTAACTTCATTCCTACTTGTTTTCACTGTGATGTCAAAGGTCATACTCGACCAAACTGTTTTCAAATTAGGGCTCAACAACCATGGTCTCATAAGAATTTCCCTAGAATAGATGAACCTGGAATTGGAAATCAACTAAAAGTTTTAACTGCTCAAGTGAAACTTATTAGTGAAAAGTTAGCTGTTTTGTCAAATTCTGTTGATATAAAAGATATGTCTAATTTAATTGACAAAAATGTGCAAGTTCCTCCTCAAAAGGAACAAGTCTGGGTTAAAAAGAAGGATCATCTATGTCTTGTTGCTCATACTGCCTTAAGTGTGCTTAACTCGTGTTTGTGGTTTCTGGATAGTGGTTGTTCAAAACATATGACAGGTGATAAGTCGCTATTCAAAGAGCTTAAAGAAGGCAAAGGAGGTGGAAGCATCACTTATGGAGATGGCAGCAAATCGAAGGTGATTGGTCAAGGAATTGTGGAAATTTTCGGTGCCCCTACTCCACAAGAAGTACTGTATGTTGAAGGTCTCCGGGCAAATTTATTGAGCATCAGTCAATTTTGTGATTATGATTTAGTGGTCCAGTTTTCCAAGAAAGAATGCAGCATATTTGACTCTCAAGGAAAATGGTTGATGGGAGGAAAGCGCACTGCTGACAATTGCTATTGTCTCTCCTCAAATTCCCAAATAATATGCAATAAGGCAACCCTGGACACTGGAGAATTATGGCATCAACGGTTGGGGCATCTAAATTTTCATGATCTGGTCAGAATTTCTAAGACAGAAGCCATAGCTGATCTACCAAAGATTCATCAGGCTGATAAAGGAAAATGTGGCCCATGCCAATTGGGGAAACAAACTAGAACTCCTCACAAAAAGATCTCAGGTATTGTTACCTCTCGAAACTTAGAGCTTCTTCACATGGATCTCATGGGCCCTACACGGACAGCTAGTTTGGGAGGCAAGAAATACATTATGGTGATCGTTGATGACTTCTCTCGATACACATGGGTAATTCTGTTAAGAGAAAAATCTAAAGCCTTTGCACAAGCTCAGATCTTGTTTCAGAAAATCCAAAATGAACAAGACTGTCTCATCAAGCGGATCCGAAGCGATCATGGCAGAGAATTCGAGAATTCAAGTTTTGAAGATTATTGTGCTCAGCAAGGTATCAAACAAGAATTCTCATCTCCCATAACCCCTCAACAAAATGGAGTAGTTGAACGGAAAAATCGAGTCATACAAGAAATGGCAAGAGTTATGATACATGCTAAGGATTTGGCACAACATTTTTGGGGAGAAGCAATCCATACAGCATGCCATATTGTTAATCGAGTTTTTCTCAGACCTACTACTACCAAGACACCATATAAGCTATGGCGAGGAAAGAAACCCACTGTCAAATATTTTAGGGTGTTTGGAAGTACCTGTTACATTCTTCGTGATAGAGAAAACTTGGGGAAGTTTGATGCAAAGAGTGACGAAGGAATTTTTCTTGGATACTCTAATACAAGTCGAGCCAGTCGTGTGTATAACAAAAGAACCAAGACAGTAATGGAATCAGTAAATGTTGTCATCGATGATGAAACTACCAATGAGCATTTTGCAGAAGAAGAGCCTCAGGTTGAGGGGGAGCAAGTTGATATGTCTGATAAAACTCATGAACCTCTTAGTCCGAACAGCTCAGCAGTCCGTACTTCAATACCTTCAGATACTGAAGACAAGACTCCTTCACCAGTTCCACACTTGAACACTCATGCACCATCCTCCAGAGTCAAACTTAATCATCCTAGAGAAAATTTGCTGGGAAATGTTAATGAAGGATTACGTCTACGAAACAGGGTGGTCAATCAAGTCACTCATTCTTGTTATCTCTCTCAGTTTGAACCAAAGAAGGTTAATGAGGCATTAAAAGATGAGAGTTGGGTGTCAGCTATGCATGAAGAACTCAATCAGTTTGTTAGGAATGATGTCTGGAAATTGGTTCCAAAACCAAAATATCAGAATATCATTGGCACTAAATGGATCTTTAAGAATAAATCTGATGAGCATGGTACAGTGGTAAGAAACAAAGCTCGATTGGTTGCTCAAGGATACACTCAGGTTGAAGGAGTGGATTTTGATGAGACATTCGCACCAGTAGCCAGATTGGAATCTATCAGAATTTTGTTGAGCATCTCATGTCATCTCCAGATCAAATTGTATCAGATGGACGTCAAGAGTGCTTTTCTTAATGGCATTCTTCAAGAAGAAGTATATGTAGCTCAGCCAAAAGGGTTTCAGAATCCAACTTATCCGGATCATGTTTACAAGTTGAAAAAGGCGCTTTATGGATTGAAACAAGCTCCGAGAGCTTGGTATGAACGTCTGACAACATATCTTCTTGCATATGGGTTCATCCGAGGACAGGCTGACCGTACATTGTTCATTCGTAGGAAAGGCAGTCACCTTCTCATTGTCCAAATTTATGTAGATGACATTATATTTGGCTCTACAGTTGACTCTCAGGCTCATCAATTTTCTACAGAAATGAAGCAAGAGTTTGAAATGAGTATGATTGGTGAACTGACCTATTTTCTAGGTTTTCAAGTTCAACAATCCAACAAAGGCATCTTTGTATCTCAACCAAAGTATGCCAAAGATCTTGTGAAGAGATTTGGGTTGGATGGAAAAAGTCATGCTCGCACACCCATGAGTACGAGTGTTAAGCTGAGTGCAGATGTAGCTGGAAAATCCGTTGACCAAACTTTATACAGAAGCATGATAGGCTGTCTCCTTTATCTTACAGCTAGTCGACCAGACATATCTTTCAGTGTGGGTGTATGTGCTCGATTCCAAGCTAATGCAAAGGAATCCCATCTGACAGCTGTTAAACGGATCCTCAGGTATGTAAATGGCACAATCAATTTTGGAATTTATTTCTCTACTAATACAAATCTTGAACTTGCAGGATATTCTGATGCTGACTGGGCTGGAAATGCTGATGATCGAAAGAGTACATCAGGCGGATGTTTTTACGTGGGAACGAATCTGGTCGCCTGGATGAGTAAGAAACAAAACTCCATCTCTCTTTCTACTGCTGAGGCCGAATATATAGCTGCTGGGAGCTGCTGTACACAGCTCATCTGGATGAAGCAACTTCTTGCAGACTATGGATTTGATCAAGGAAAAATGATTGTCTACTGTGACAATACGAGTGCCATCAACATCTCAAAGAATCCGGTTCAACATTCACGCACGAAACACATTGACATTCGTCATCATTTCATCCGTGACTTGGTAGAGACCCAGGTGGTATCTCTTGAATTTATGCCTACTGAACACCAATTAGCTGACCTGTTTACAAAACCCCTAGATGGATCTAGGTTTGAGTATCTCAGGAATGCTATTGGTGTATGCGATCTCTCATGATTGTATACATAGAACATGCCTAGAAATTGCACATATTGATACTTGTCTATAGCTGTTCTAGGGCAATTTTTTTTTTTTGTCTTATTTGTTTTTATTATCTTTACTTCTTTTATTTTATTTTATTTCTTTTCTAATTGTTGGATATTCAGTTACTCATGTCTTGTGCTCAAATGAATTTTTCACATATGAGTGGGGTCAATATTTCTGCAATTTACATCTATTGCTCCATATGTTTCTGATATACTTTGTTTTTCTGAAGACTGTTAAAGGAGTAAAAGTCAGTTTTTTTTTTCTCATGTCCCAAATTGTGCACTTGTTACCCCCATTAGGTTTAGATTTTTTTATGTGTTTGGAAATTTGGAGAAAACATTTTGTTTGGAAGATAGGAAGTGTAGAATCTTGCCACTTGACCAACTCGTTAGTTGAACCTAGCTCCTAAAAATTCCACCATTTTTCCATATAAAAAAAAAAAAAAGGGCATAAAATAAGCTCAGATGATTTCATTTTGCTTCTGTCTGTCCCTAAAGAAAGAATCAGTGATCAAATCATTGCGGAAATAGATGATTACTAAAGGACATGGTAAAAGAAAATGATCAGTCTCAGGGGGAGTGTATCGGATGAGGGAATCTAGGTCCTAACAGTATAAGGTTTTACTGTGGTTTGAATCAGCCTGCTGGTCTTCCTTTACAAAATGTCTGCCTAGATTTACCTTTCATTGATGAAATCTTAGTTAATGGGAGTATTCACACACTACACCATCACATGAGATCTCTGATAATTGCTTACTTGACCGAATTCACAGAATAAGGTTGTGTCTTGCATATGGTACATTCATGGGTTATTAAATATCTAAACAATTCTGTTTGTTTTATGTTTTTTTTCTTTTTCTTTTTTTTTTTTTTAAAAAAAAAAATTAATTAATTAATTAATTTTTTGTTGTTTTTAGTTTCTTTTTATTGTTGCGGTCCGGACACTGTGCTTACATGTCTGGACACGCATACAACTTTGGTTGTATCGACTGGTTGCTTAAAAACCTTGCATTCCCATTGTTCATATTTCTTGCTCGGCCGAACCATTTTTTTTCTCTCAATTTTTTTGTGTTCTTTCGTTTGCTTCTCTGTGTGTCCATCTCCTCTACCTACATTCAACATCCAACAATCCACGGTATGTTCTTATTTCTCCTTTATTTTTTTTTTCAGTTTTTGTGCTCAAATCAAAACTTGGGATGAATATGGTTGGGTTTGAATTTGAAACTCCGAATTGCTGTTGTGATTATTTAGAGTTGATAGTTCTATCTCTTTCACATAAGTGTACTCAAATACATTACCTATGATGTATTTAGGACTCGGTTTCTCTTCTTGCCATGTGTTTGTTCATGCTCACATCTATATGCCCATCTTGTGTTTGATAAAATGCCTCAAAGAATCAAATATCCATGTGTGCTTCATTTTCTTTCAATCACATTGATCTACTTCACTGTTATTTGTCTTTCAATATTGATTGGCATAGCACTAGGAATGCTTTGTATCAAATTCATGGATTGTTCACGGATGATTTTTTTCTTGCCCATAACGTGTTTGATAAAATGTCTCAAAGACTCAGTTTTGAAATTGTGTTCCATTTTTTTCATTACCATGTTTTATTTCAAGACATTTAGTTTTTAGATGTTGGTTGCAAAGTGTCAAGATATATACATGATTTTTTTTCAACTGTGATAATACATAGCTCAATGCCTATTACAAGGTTGATGTAATCCACATTTCAAATCTGTTTAGGTTGCATCTTTTTCGATTGTGGGATCACTTTGGATCACTTGTTTCATCTCAAAAATTATTTTCCATGATAATTTCTTCCATGATTTGAGATATTCGTTTATTTTCTTTGATATGACTGCAGCAAATGGTGTATCCAATTTCAGAATCAACAATCAGGAGAAAGCGCACCCGTGAAGAAAAATCTGCCCTACAAGATAAGATTTTGACTCGCAAAATTGTGATCGAGCGTGGAGTAGAACAAAATGACCTTCGAGTTGAACCGTTTCGATTCATTCATGACATCTTCCAAGTAAATCAACGGACCTCCTTGTTCATTCCTGTTAGTGCCTACACTCGGTTAGTTCGGGAATTCTACTACAACATCAACGACATTGACTTAGTTGGCCCCCCGTCATTCAAGACCAAAGTATCCGGGAAAACTCTCAATATCACTACTGAGCTGATCAGTGAAGTTACGGGAATTCCATTGACGAATGAGAAGCCGCTCCCATTTCTGGATGATGACCCACAACCGACAAAAGCTGAAATCATGGCAGTTCTAAATCCAAGTCAGCAGCTTGTATGGGATGAAGACCTGAACAAAATTCCGATTGGCTATGTCCGGGCTCCAGAGAGATTGTTAACTTGGATTTTATTGCAGAATATTTGGCCAATGTCTCGACATAGTCATTTAACTATCGAACGAGCAATGATGATTTATGGCATCATCAAACGTGTTGAGTTTTGTCTCTGCACTCATATGGTATTGACCATGATCGAGCTCCATGAAGATCACGCCATTGCATTACCGTATGGCGGACTCATTACGAAGATTTTGCACGCCACTTTGCCAAAGATTTCTGCCAATGAACACATGGAAGCTCCTGAAGGCTACTTTGGCAAAGGAACTGTGCTGAAGTCAAATGCACAACTTAGGCTTCAAGCTCCAGCTGCTCATGCTCCTCCGCTTCTTCAAGACCCTCCAGCTGCGTCTTCCTCAGGCTCATCCGATGCTTCAAGTCAATTCAACCAAATAATCTCCTTACTTCAAGCTCAAGGCCGAAGCATCGAAGATTTACACACCCGCATGACGACTTTGGAAAAAGATGTGAAATCTATCAAGGACCGGCTTTACCAAGAATAAGTTTGTTGCTTGCGTTGCATTCTGGCTGCTATGCTTTATGTTTTTGGACAAGACTATATTTTTTTTGGTTTCTCATGTCAACGTATTTCAGATTTCATGAGATATTTTGATTCAACTCTAGAATTTACATGTTTATTTTTAGCTTCCTTTGCCCTTCCGAGACAAAAAGGGGGAGTTGTTTTGATGTGTCAATTTTGTTCCCGAATGGCCAAAGGGGGAGTTTGTTAGTTTAGGTTTGGCACATTCGGTTTGCATGTATGTTGGTGAAAATAATCACCTCAAAATGTTTCAGGAAGCAAATTCTAGAGGCATGTCCGGACCTCCAGAAAACGGGTCCGGACACAAAAACCAGCAAGGGTATTTTGAAGAGCAGGTCCGGACCTCCAGACGCTGGGTCCGGACCTGATTTCCAGAAGCTAAGTTTGATGAAGCAGGTCCGGACCGCCAGACGCTGGGTCCGGACCTGATATCCAGAAAGTGATGTTTGAAGGAGATGTCCGGAGCTCCAGAAGTTGGGTCCGGACCTCAGTTCCAGAGAACACGTTTTTGAAGGAGATGTCCGGACCTCCAGAAGTTGGGTCCGGACATCAGTTCCAGAGAACACGTTTTTGTTGAGATGTCCGGACACACAAATTGGAGGTCCGGACATCACTAGGTTACGAATAAGTAATCCTAGCCATGTCCGGACCTCAGATCAACCATGTCCGGACACGGCAGTCTTATGTTGTGTATTTTTCTATTTAAGTTACGGGAGTTTGCCATTGTAACTTACGTATTTTATTTAGAAAAATTAGAGTGCTTTGAGAGAGAAAATTTGTTCTAGATTATTGTTGAAGAGAAAATACGTGAAGCCAATCGGAGTTCCGGTGAAAGGAAATCTTTTAGAAGAATCGTGCCAGATGTTCTGGAAAGGGCTACTGAGGTAGAAGTCAAGTGGGTCACTTGTCGTGTGCAAGGGAGAGTCAAAGGTTTTGTTATTCTTCTTGTATTCCTTATTCTTCTATATAGTGAATTGATTTCCTGGGTTTGGCTGCCCCGGAGAGGTTTTACATTTAGAGAGTTCTCTAAATGGTTTTCTCTTCGTAACCAAATTTCTGTGTTCTTGATTGCATATTTCATATCAGTATTTGGTTGATCTTTTAACTGCTAAGTTAGATCTGCTTTCTGGTTATTTTCTGTAAAACTCCTAGGCGTGTGAGTTGGTGATAATTGGAGTCGTTTTAGAATTTTCAAAGTCATTAATTAAGTGTTTCACGAAAAGTATGATTACAATATTATTCCTCTCGAGTGTATTAAAATAAAATATTTAGTTGAAATGAAGGGTGAATGAGGAAGATAATATTCAAATTTAGAACCTTTGTTATGGAGTTATAATATAATGTTGAATCAACAATTATTCAAAAGCTTAAGATAATAGAAAATGATAGACTTAATAAACTAAATTAAGATTCAAACAAACCGACCTAATTGAGCAAATCAAGTTTAAAGAAAATCCAAATGAGAAACCAGAAATGGGTAATCACTTTGAGTGAGCCCAAAACGAGGTTGGGTTGGTGGTGGCTAGCATGGATTCGATTAGATGGGTCCAGTGGAAGTGGAACTTGAGATTTGGGGGATTTGTGACAAATGTAAGAAAATAATTTTTTTAAAAAAATGTTTATAGCTATATATGGGCTATGGAGCTACCAAAATCATTTTTACTGTTTTACCAGCTTCAAAATTCAAAATTTCGAACTAGAAACAGCAAATGAGCCACTCCATTATGAGATTGGAAAAATGTTAGACTTACAAACAAATTTTACAAAAAAACTTTTACAAACAAATTTGTTTATAAACTTAGCATTCCTCTTGTGATTGGGAGTTTCCATGGCCTCTTATTAAGGTGGTTGCAAGCCACCTCGTTATTCAGAAAGGTCGCATGGTGTCTGTTTTGTTTTTTTTTTTAGAAATGTTATTTGAGGAGTACTATAATTGTATTTTCTGTGTTATTTCTATTGCCTATTTAATGGAGAGAGCTGACAAAAGTCATGAATTTAGAATAGACTTAAACTCGTGAGTCTTGGATACATCAAATTTAAAAACTAAAAAATCTTAAAAGTTAAAATGACAAAAATATTTGAGAGGGGAAAAAAAAACACAAACAAACATTGTCTTAAAATTGGAATGAGATTTCTTGGGCTAAGCAACCCAAGAGCTATCTTTTGATATGGAAGGAAGAAGTTGGTCAAGAGGAAATGTGAAGACTTTAAAATCCAATGAAAAAAATATGTAAAGGAATAGAAATATCAAATAAATATGTAGAAAGGCAATTGAAGTTGCTTGTTTATCCCATTCATGGTATCGTAAGTATAACCTTATAATTGGTAATTTGGTATAATATTTTAGTGGTTTATAAAACATGGGAGACTCTTCAAATGGCAAAATTGTTATTCTGTAAACAGTTGATATCCATACATATATTTGGTTTTTTATGTTATACGAAAATGACCCATTTGAACATTCAACCTGCTTCTTTCTTCTATAAGGTAGACTTTGAAATGTACAACAATTTTTATTAAAAAAATAAAAATTGAATTGAATCTCTTCTATAAATGGTCAATGAGATTTTCAAGTGGAATTTTCTAGTGCACCAATCTTCCTATCACTAAGCATCTATTAATTTGTATGGTTTGAGGATTAGTCCAAAGATTTGCGCTAAGCCACGCGTAGACTAATTAAATATTAGCAGTTGATTTGGATGAAGAACAAGTGTGCATTTCCTTGCCACGGGTCTTCTATGCTATGCATTTCAAAATAAGGGTCACTCTTTATTTGAGCGTGGCCCTTATTTTAAAAAAATGTTTGTTTGCCTATTTATTTGAGAGGTTTAATTTTCACTCTTTAATTATACTTAATTCAAATCCATTAGATTCAAAGGCATGGGGTAATTTTCTCATATGAAAGAATTAAGCAATCTCGTTTATTCTCTCTCTCTCTCTTCAATGCGCGCGGGAAAGGGGAAAAAAAGAGAGGAGAATCTCTTTTATTCTCTCGGATGAACTTCAATTACTAGTTAATTAGTTTGCTCCTAGTGGATCATTTTCCATTAGCAATTGTTTAGAACAAGAGATATGCCATTTTCCCATTGATATTTCAAAATTAATAGCCCACTACTATATATCCAATACTCATTTCACCTTTTTATTGGGTTTATTGAGAATTTATTATAAGAGTTAAATACTTCATATCCCCTAGGGTTTCTCAACTTTATTTTTTTCCTCCTGTGGTTTCATTTTTATCACAGGAGGTCCTTATGGTTTTGATAAGTGACCAAGTTAGTCCATCCGTTAGTTGACCATTAGAACTGACACGTGGACCAATCAGACGTCGACACGTGGCGCGCGCACACGCGCACACACACATATACACACACACACACACACACATATATATATATATTAAAAAATGTATATTTTTTTTTAAAAAAAAAAAAAAAAAAGGTAAAAAAATTGGGGGTGGTTCTTGGCCATTTGGGAGTGGCCTTGGAGCCCAAGGGGGTGGCCGAAACCACCCCCAGTGGGTACTGGGGGTAGCTCGGCCACCCCCATGGAGCCCTAGGGGGTGGCCGAAACCACCCCCAACGATGGGCCGAGCCACCCCCAATGGGTACTGGGGGTGGTTGAAGCCACCCCCTTGGGCTCCAAGGGGGTGGCTAAATGGCCAAGAGCCACCCCCAATTTTTTTTCCTTTTTTTTTTAAAAAAAAAAATATACATTTTTTTTTATTTTAAAAAAAAAATTAAATATGTGCCACGTGTCGACGTTTGATTGGTCCACGTGTCAGTCCTAACGGTCAACTAACGGATGGACTAACTTGATCACTTATCAAAACCACAGGGACCTCCTGTGATAAAAATGAAACCACAGGGAAAAAAAATAAAGTTGAGAAACCCTAGGGGGGTATGAAGTATTTAACCCTTATTATAAATGTAAATGATCGTTATGTTGCTCATAAATTTAAACATAAATGTTGATTCAAGAGTCATCACAGTTCATTACTCATCATTAATTAGGTTTCTCCAACTAAACCATGCATTTCGAGAATGATTAATAAAGCATGCCAAATTTATTAGTTTGAAATTGTTTCAATTGATGAAAACACTTTTCTTTTTCTTTTTTTTTGACATGTCCACACAAGAGGGGGAGGGGGATTTAAACTAGTGGTCTCCGCTTCATGAGGCGTGGTTTCTAACGGATTGAGCTACCTCTTGGGGACACGAAAACATATATTAAACTTGGATTTAAAATATTTTTAGAGAAATTTTTCATTAAATTTTGTCAGTCCATTTCTGCACTCAACTTTAATTTTTATGAATTTTCTTCTAACATTTAAAAGAAGAAGAAAAAAAAAAAAAAAAAAAAAAAAAAAAGAAGAGACAAACGACATATTAAAAACTGAATGAAAAGGCACAAGAGAGCTTAACATAATATAATACCCGTTTGTAATATTCTGTAGATCCCAGCTGGCATAGCCTGCAACTTTAGTAAGAGTTGCTCTCCACTTGTGCACCCTCTTCATCTCTGCTTGAAATTGGTCTTCATGCTTAGCAAATGCATCGGCAAAAGTGCCAGTTTGTTTTCGAACCTCCGAGGGGTCCACATCATAAAATATGGGTAGAAGAGTTTGACCTATAGTATTCTTACAATGCAGGATCTCCACAAGCTCATCAAGGCACCAACTAGAAGTAGCATAACCTTTAGAGAAAACTACAATGGAAACCCTTGATCCTTGAATAGTTTTGAGCAGTTCTATAGAGATGTGCTCTCCACTAGAAAGCTCGTCGTCATCTCAGAAGGTGTAAATTCCAACTTGTTTCAAGGCAGAGTAGAGATGATCAGTGAATTTTTTGCGAGTGTCTTCACCTCTAAAACTCAAGAAAACGTCATAATTCCAACGAGGCTTGGAAGGTGATGAAAGGGTTTGAGCAGCCATGATGAGCAGGTGCGTGTTGTAAACTTAAAATTGAGGAGTTGACTGGATTGCACAAGGGGCTCTTTTGGAGTTAATAGGAAGGGTGGATGCCTTACACACCTTTACACGATCAATCCTTTTATAGAAGAGTGAGAGACTACAAAAACACGTACAACACAATTTGAAGAAAAAAAAAAAAAACCCTCGAGAGAGAGAAAAGGAAGGGTGGTGGACTTTCTATTAGGGGTGCAAAGGCGGTTACGGTTAGTGGTTAGTGATAATAACTGCTAACCGTAACCGCCCTAGCTGTTAGTAAATTTCACTAACCGCAACCGCTAACCGCCTAGCGGTTAACCGCCGGTTAGCGGTTAGCGAAATAGATAACCGCCCGCTAACCGCTTTTTTAAAATTGGGCTTTTTTTTTTTGGCTTTCTTTAGGGCTTTTTGGGCTTTTTTTTTTTGGCTTTTTTTTACCCTCATTTTTTTTCTTGTATTTTTAATATCTTCTTGGCCCCAATTGCTATAAAAAGAGCTCATATTGAAAAATCAAAAACATTTGACCCAAAATTTACATTTACTTGTACTTTAAAAAAATTTCCTTAAATATTAAATCATAACCGGTTAACTTTTTTTTTAAAAAAAAAAAAAAAAATTCAACACAACATACAAAAAAAAGTTCAGAATTCAGACAACTGTCACAACATATAAAAAAAAAATATAAAAAAAGTTCAACACAAAGCATATAAAATAAGTTCAAATAAAACATTAAATGATACAAATAAAACATTAAAACTTCATCAATCCTCTCATTTAATCCTCTAGCAAATCCTGTGGACATCAAAAGAAAAAAAGTTATCATATTAAACATAATAATATTAAGGCACAAGCATGTACACATATCAAAACGTGCTTAATATAATTTTATTGTAATTAAAATACTATGACAATTCAAAAAATAATAACCTTCGTTACTAACAAACCTCTAGGCAAAAGATGAAGCAGGACTTGAACTTGAAGGTTGAGTCACATCTATGAATAAATAATATATTGTTTAATTCAATTGAATCAATTGTGATTATCATTGTACATGAATCATATGATTAACTTGTAGACTTACGACGTATGAGTTATGTTATATTATATATGTATTATTTATTATTATATAATCATATGATTTAATGATCAAGTCATCATGTGATATAATCATATCAATTACAGTTATAATATATAAATTACTAAAATTATAATGATAATACATTAATACTTAAATTGTGTTTATAAGTAACACATTGGTCATTGTTTAATCTAATGTCAATTACTTAATTTGATATTGTTCAAGACTTCAAGTAAATCATATTATCAAGTCTTGAATAAAGTATTTGAATTGTCATTGAATCATATGATTAAGTATTGATATTATACATTTATATTATTCATATGCATATGTAGACTTATATAGACTTATAACATATATAGACTTATAAGTTTATAACATACATTGGAAATAAGTCTCTAGATATTTAATTGTTGTATTAGTATGAATTGGTATACTTATGTGTTATGTCATATTATATATGTATAATTTGTTATTATATAATCAAATGATTTAATGATCAATCTCATGTGATATAATCATATAAATTATAGTGATAATATATTAATACTCAAATTGTGATTTAATTACTTTTTAAAAAAATTGTGATTTAATGATAAAGTGATTATGTTATATGTATAAATATTTTTATAATTATAATTATAAAAATATATTATATAAAAAGGCGGTTAGCGGTTACGGTTAGTAAACCCAATAACCGCTAACTGCTAACCGCTAGGCGGTTATAGCGGTTAGACGGTTAGCGGCTAATACGGTTAAGCGGTTAGAGCGGTTAGCGGTTAGCGGGTGATTTTTTACCGCCCGCCTTTGCACCCCTACTTTTTATGAAAAGAAAAGGGAAGGGTAGGGAGCTCAGCATAGCGTGTGAAATCAACAATAGTATAACTTTTACTGAACATTGAAGAAGGTAGGAATGCCGCTTCTCTTGACTGGTGCCATTCACACCTTTTCTTTCCATTTTACTTTTTTTTTCTTTTTTTTTTTTTTTGGGGGGGGGGGAGGGTGTGGGGGGTGTTTGTGGGGGTGTTACATCTCTTGAACGATATAAGGGTAATGATTTTAATTAAGTATTTAAATTGCCTGAGTTAGAGAAATACAAAAACTATAATAGAGAAATTAATTACTCATAATATTCTACTTTCTGTATTATTGACAATACAAAAATCAATAAAAATTCCCAGCAAGAAATTTAACAACAATATATATATATATATATATATATATATATTGTAGGTGCCTTCTTTTAATATCTTCAAATCAACTTAAATTCTTCTCTAAATTTTTCTTTTTAAATCGGTAACAAAATAATTGCCCCACTCAGTGTCGCTACGGCTTTGTTCAAACTAAAAAACTAAGGGCTTTGCTTAAAAAAAAAAGAGACTTCCTCTTGACATCAATTTTTTTTTTCCCCCTCTTATTTTTTTGTTGAGTAATGCTAAATGTCACCCCATGTTTTTCTTGTGTCTCCTCAAAACTGATGTAACTTTTTAAAATTACCATTGGATTAAAATTCAATAATAATTTTACTAGGGCCACAAGGGATGGTTCGGCCACCCCCATACCGGCCGTCTGAGAGTGGCCAAACCACCCCCAGGCAAAATGGGGTGGCTGGCCACCCCATAGGCCACCCCCTATGGGGTGGTTTGGCCACCCCTGATCTTTTTCTTTTTTTTAAAAAATAATAATTTAATTTAATTTTAATTTTTAGATTTATTTTAAAATCAAATTAATATTTTAATGAGGTGAGAACGGTGTGTTTTGAATTTAACTAACGGCTGTTAAAAATTTTGACGGCATGAATTTTATTGTCATTTCCATTGACACATGGAGTAAAAAAAAAAAAAAAAAAAAAAAACCTTAGGAATATAAAAATTTTGGAGGGTTGACTCAGGGACTTATTATACAAATACCTTCTTCTTTTTATTGAGTTTGAAAAAAAATATATATATAGAGTTTTTCGTAATTTTGATTCAATTCCAATTTTTTACATGTACGTTGTTACCAAATTAAGGAATAAAAATAGATATTTTATTTCATACTCTTCTATTTTCAATAGTAGCTATTTCCTTTTTAATGAACTAGACACTCAATCATGTTCTGCAACAAGCATTAGGTATTAGGCACCGTCAAGCACACTCAATCCAGCTTATTTAATGGTGGAAACATTCTCCAAATAAATAAATAAATACACAAAAAATAAATAAAAAATAAATAAAATAAATAAAAATAAAAAAGAAAAAGAAAAAAAGGGGACTTTCAGCTTTAGATTTCTAAAATGTTGGGCTGGATGTGAACAAAAAGCTTGAACCGTGTGGAAAATTTGGAGAAGTTTCTTTGGCAGAGCAGTCAAGCTCACAATCACAATGCTCTACACCTAATTAGCTTTTAGTTAGATTTGTACAACCCCTAAGCTAGGAATGGCATAAAGAATATATTTTATATTACAAGTTGCAGCTTTCGAATTTGAATATGATAAATTATATATATAGTTTATATGAATTACTTGGCCTTGATTACCTGGCAAGTGGCAGCTGGTTGGGAAAACTAAATAATTATAGTGTTGTTATGTGCTGACAAAGACATAATGATATTGATTATAGTTAAAAAGTAAATGCATTTTTCACATGTCCGAGTTTCATATATTCAAGACCATGACAGGTTAAATTTCCTCAAATCAAACTGATCAAACTCAAACATGTGGAAAATGAATTTAATTTGAACTATAATCAATATTTTTGTATCTTGGTCAATACATAAATTCTATAATCAATATTCTTATAGGGTTTAATGGGTTCCAATGCATCAAATTCTTTATTCAAAAGAATTCTTTATAAGGGTTTCAATTCCAAATCTAGATTGAAAATTCTACTGTAAATCTCCAAGAAGAGGGTTAGTGACCTCGGCCGACATTACACAAAGCCAAAATCCATATTTATAGAAACCTGATTATTTAAGGCCATTACATCTTGCATGTTAATATATATCATCAAGGCAAAAGATCCATAACATATGCATCATTAATTCAAAAAATAATTATTAGGATTTTATGAATTCTATAATTAAGTTACCCTAAAAATCTAAAAGTATCCTTGTGCATGCATCCAGAATTTGTAATCCCGTAAACAATTAAACAATTAACTAATAAACTCGATCCACCACTTATTTTTAGAGTAATTGATTTTTATCACATTTAAATTTTGAAATATAGGTAACATTCACATACTCTAAAAATAGACGTCACTTTAATAGATTAAGTTGAACGACTTTTTTCTATTATAATTTATTTGAAGAAAAACTTTATTATAATTGTAGTGATTGAGAACAAAATAAATAAAAATTCATTAGGGATTTTTAATCTTTGTACAAGACTATTTGATGGAATGGATTCATGTATATATATTTTTTCTTTGTCAAGGTCATCATAAGTTAGAATATTTACTTTTCTCTTCTAAAATTCTGAAAAATACTCTTCACATATAGTGCATCTATATATCTCTCTTCTGAAACATATTTATGAACAAATTTGTGGTCTTAGTTTTGGTTTCTGATGAAACATATTTGACCACATTCTGTATTTCTCCAAAGTTGATATAAATTCAAGAATATATATATATATATATATATATATATATATATTAAACATTTCAACAAAAATAAAAGCGATATTTTTGATCTCCTTATATATATATGGTTGGAGGGTTAGAACAAAGGCGGTTGAATAAATAAGATCAACAAAATTCAATTATGAATAAACATATTAACAAGTCCTCCTTTCATTATTGCGCTTGATCCGAGTCATCAAGATCCTTGATCTTTAATCTTTTAGGGCAGTTTAATTGATCATCAGTAGACGAATCAATGCTTGGTCCGGCCTCATTGTGATGATCATGACCTCTCTTCAAAGTAACAGAATCCATGTATTCATCCATTGCATTTGGGTCATCAACTATTACATGAATTCCACACTCCACTTCAAAGTATTTCCCACCCTCGCACTCTATCTTTACTTCCATTCCACTTGCTATTTCACCTTTAATCCATGAATAGGGAATATAGATTCTCCAGGAAGGATAATCTTTATGAAATATACCACTGCCGAAATCGTAACCTCTCCAACGCTTGCTATTAATGTACAACATCATTTCCACGTACTCGTGTCGTGCTTCTTGTATTTGTATGGGTGCAAAACCAGCACAAAAAAGCAACCCCTTGATTTGACCCTTTGGAAGAAAAGGTATATGCAAGGATATCGAACATCCAATTCTCTTATGGCTGAACCAATTTGGAACCTCACCACCACCAGGGAGCATAATGGAAGAATAGAAGCCTATACTCAACTTGGACATGTACTGTTTCGAAAGAGAAAAATAGTTCGCTTCATAAAATGAGAGAGAGAGAGAGAGAGAGAGAGAGAGAGTACCTGAAGAAGACTCTTCCTGAAATCATATGCTAGATTGTCACTACTTTCCAAGAAAAACTCTGCCCATAAACTTCCGTGATTTGGCACATCTGGGAATCTCTGCAATGATGAGCAGCCTCTTGCATCCAACCTTGTTAAACTTGTAGGAAGTTTTGAAATTGATTCGAGACTCGCACACTCATCCACATCAAGATAATATAATTGAGGAAGTTGACCGATGCAATGAGGCAGTGTACGGAAATTATTTCTTGATAAAGACAAACAATTGAGCGAAGATAAACTCCCAAGATCAATAGGAATCTCATCTTCAAACAAATTGCAACCACTGAGATTTAGTCTGGTCAAAGAACACAATCCAGAAACAGAAGTTGGTAGCAAATATATGGGTTTCGTGAATTTTGGTGATATCCACGACACGAACCGTGACATCCATGATCTTGAGGATTGCCCTTTACATCCCGATAATGAAAGAGTTTTGAGGTTCTTCAAAAGACCAAATGAGTATGGTAGTTGCTTAATGGCAATTCCATTTGCAAGCAGCTCCTCTAAAGCAACCATATTTCCCAATTGTTTTGGTAACTTGTCAATTTTGATGCAGTAAGACAAGTTAAGAGTTTTTAAAGATTTTAAGTTAGAAATGTTTTCCGGAAGATTCTTTAAGTTCTTGCATCCTTTTAAATTCAATAAAACAAGTTTTTTCAAATGTCCAATAGACTCGTGTACCTCAATCAAGCTCGTGCAACCTTCAAGTATGAGTATCTCCAAATGTGGTACTTGTAAGAAGTTTGGTGATCGGGCGAGACATTTAGAACCTTTGAGATTAAGAACTTTTAACTTGTTGAGTATCTGCCAAAATAGAATCAAATGAAAAAAAAAAAAAAAAAAAAAAAAAAAAAAAAAAAAAAAAAATTCATTAAAGTTGTTCATTCAAACTTGATAAGAAAATAGAAGGTAATGTGAGATTTGTTATACTTTGATTTTCTTCCAAGCTTGTTTGACATTACTGTATTGCATGTCAAGGATAACAACATTCTCAAGATGAAAATTTGGTGGTAGATATTCCAGAGGGCACTTATGCCAGTGAAGCCATCTTAACTCTTTGGAAAGGCATTCATAGGATCCTCAGAGATATGCACCATCAACTTGGAGCAATCTCAAACTTTTCATATTTGCAAATGCTTCAGTTTTCAACTCTACATCTTCAAGTGCAGGTAGATTTAGGTTTAGACCCTCAATTGCTTCTGATCCCTGGCAACACAGCTGGGTTAGCAATGTATATTCATATCTTGTGTGATGCTAGAACACCTTCAAATTGGAGGTGACCTATATATTTTCACCATAACTAAATAAATAATAATAATAATAATGTGTTTTAGACATGATCAAAATTGCTTAAATATGGTTGCATTTTTTTTTTTTTTTTTTTTAACAATAGTTAAGTATCAATTTTTCGCTTAATAGAAAATTGATGGATTTAAAATCTTACAGTTACGAGTCATGTTGATAGAATATTCAAGCGTTATCCATGTTTGGCAAAAAGAAAAAATTCTCATACATACTTTCATAACATGTGCATATTATGTTTATTTGTTTGTACATGTATTTATATAATATTAATGCATCTGCCACTTACCAGATGTTTGTTAAGCACATTTAAGACATCATCGTGACACCACAATCTACTATGTTTTCCTGGATCCCTGGGTGCTATTTCGCGAACAATCTCCCTCCCCATATCGCGAATCAAATCATGCATCCTCAACTCATTTCTTTCATTAACTGTCATAAGGGACTTGTCAATTAGAATGCTGATACCAATATCTGTAAAGAATCCACAACCATCGAGAACTTTGCTTACATATTCTTTGTTTGTACCGATAAAGAAACACGCTATGTCAAGGAATATGTCACGTGTGTAATCTTCTAGTGAATCAAAACTTATTCGGAGTATTTTTTGAATCTCTCTGTGAGGAATCTTTTGTAATTTTTCCAATGCACTTTTCCATTCAGTAATACTTCTTCCTGACAGGTAAGAACCCAAAACTTCAACAGCTAATGGAAGTCTTCCAACATAATCCACTACATCAAGTGAAAGCTTTTTGAAATCTTCTGCTGGATCGGTCATTCTGAATGCATGCCAACGAAAAAGTTGAAGGGACTCCTCATGATTCATTTCTTCAACCTTATATTTTTCATTGACTCCTAGTTCAGTCAGGATATGTTTATCTCTTGTTGTTACAATGAGTGTACTTCCTTGGCCAAACAATTCGAAGTTTCCAACTAATGAATGAAGTTGTTTCAAGTGATCCACATTATCAAGAACAACCAGAACTTTTTTGCTATAAAATCTTTTTGTAATCAAATTTATTCCTCCATCAACACTGCCAATCTTCCAATCCTTCATTTTCAAGATATCATAAAGAAGCTGTTCTTGTAAATGAATCAAACCATTTGGTTGTTTTGAAGTTTCTTTAATATTAAAAAGAAAGCTGCTTCCTTCAAATTTATGGAGTATTTCGTTATAGACCGCTTTTGCTATTGTTGTTTTGCCTATTCCACCCATCCCATAGATACCCACAATACGAACATCACTTGTTCCAAGATTTAATATATCTTTTATCTCTTTAACACGAGAATCTATTCCTACAGGGTATTTGGCAACATGCAAGTAAGCTGGGTTCACTTTATGCAAAATTTCTTCAACAATCTTCTGGATAAACCTTCATTCAAACCTAATCATTATAGTTCAAATAAAAATACAACAAGAATATAAGCACAAGAAAAGAAAAATAAGAAACCAAATTTTTTTTATGTAATAGTAAACAATTAAGTTATATCAACTTTATTAAGAATGTCATTTAAATATATTCCTATATAATTTCTTATCCTATCCAGTAACATGCCATAGAATAATTTTTATTTTTCCCTTTCGAAAAAGAAGTCATTAATTAAGTGTTTCACGGAAAGTATGATTACAATATATTCCTCTCTAAATTAGTAATTTTTATCCAAAAGGCTTAGTGGACAATGAGCTGGCGAATGGGCTTAGTTGGGCTCATTGCAACTGAATGGCCTATTGGAGGAAAAGTCTGTTAAATTTGTTATGGGCCAATTTTGTGTATTTAAGTCAGTATTAGTCTTCTTGGTGAATGGAGGTTGGGCCATCCCCGAATTAGGCCAGTTTTTATTATTTTATTATTTTTGATTTAAGTCCTTTAGCCCAGTTTATCACAACTATATTAGTTTGGTACAATAATTCCAGCTATCGAATTTATTACATTCTATTTCACATTCATATCAAATCAAATACAACAACCAGATTTCCATAGACCAAAAATAGTAAAGAAGTGTTACATTGAGCAGTTAGATGGGACTGTTAAATTACCGTTTATCTTAAAAATTTTATAAAATAAAATATTTAGTTGAAATGATGAAGATAAGATTCGAATTTAGAACATTTGTTATTATATAATGTTAAGATAATAGAAAATGATAAACTTAATCAACTAAATTAATATTCAAACATACCAACCTAATTGAGCAAATCAAGTTATTTGAGACAAAGTTAAGAAAATAAATTGTTAAAATTTGTTTATAGCTAGCTATATATGGACTATGGAGCTACCAAAATCATTTTTAGTGTTTTTTGTTTTTCTTTTCCATTCAGTGCGGGAGAGGAAAAAAAAAAAGAAAAAGAGAGAATCTCTTTTATTCTCTCAGATCAGATGAACTTCAATTACTACTTAGTTTGCTGCTAATCGATAAATTAACAATTGTTTAGAACAAGAGCTATGCCATTTTCCCATTGATATTTCAAAATTAATAGCCCACTAATATATATATATATATATATATATATCCAAAACTCGTTTCACATTTTTATTGGGTTTATTGAGAATTTATGATATACGTGAATGATCAATTCGTAGTTCATAAATTTAAACAGAAATGACGATTTTGGAGTCATCGCAGTTCATTACTTACCATTAACTAGGTTTCTCCAACTAAACCATTCATTTCGAGAATGATTAATAAAGCATGCCAAATTAGTTTGAAATTCTTTTGATTGTTGAAAACATAGATTAAATTTGAATTTAAAATATTTTTCGAGAAAATTTTGGTTAAATTTTGTCAATCCATTTCTGCCCTACTTTGATTTTTATGAATTTTCTTCTAACATTTAAAAGAAAAAAAACAAAAGACAAACAAAAAGATAAAAAACTGAATGAAGAAGCACAAGAGAGCTTAACAATTAACATAATATAATACCCGTTTTGGAGATCCCAGCCGGAATAGCTTGCAACTTCAGTAAGAGCTGCTCTCCATTTGTGCACCCTCTCTATCTTCGCTTGAAACCGGTCTTCATGCTTAACAAATGCTTCGGCAAAAGTTCCGGTTTGATATCGCACCTCCGAGGGGTCAACGTCATAAAATATGGGTAGAAGAGTTTGGCCTATAGTATTCTTACAGCGCAGGATCTCCACAAGTTCATCAAGGCACCAGCTAGAAGAAGCATAGCTTTTGGAGAAAACCACGACGGAAACCCTTGATCCTTGAATAGCTTTGAGCAATTCTGTAGAAATGTGCTCCCCTCTAGAAAGCTCGTCGTCATCTCGGAATGTGTAAATTCCGACTTGTTTCAAGGCAGAGTAGAGGTGATCTGTAAAATTTTTGCGGGTATCTTTACCTCTAAAACTTAAGAAAACGTCGTAATTCCAACGAGACTCGGAAAATGATGAAAGGGTTTGAGCAGCCATGGATGAGCAAGTGCTTGTTGTAAACTTGGAATTGACTGGATTAAGGGGGCTCTTTTGTGTTAATAGGAAGGGTACTGGATGCCTTACACACCTTTACATCACTCTTATTGCAGAAGAGTCAGATTATTAAAAAATAATAATAATTAAAAATAAAAAAATAAAAAACGAAGGGTCGCGGAAGTTCAATGAAAACAAAAAGGTCGGTAGTGGAGCCCAGCATAACGCGTGCGTAAAATAAACTATATTTTTCTTTACCGACCCCTTTAAAAAAAAAAAAAAAAAAAAGGGAACGAGAACGTTGAAGACAGTGAGTTATCCTCCGCGGACATGAAATAGTGAGACCGGTCCTATTATAGCACAATAAATGATCTTAACCGTTGATAAGGATCTTTATATTTTCATTGAGTTCAGAACATTGGATTTGAGAGCTCATGGTTTTATGTGATACACGATATAACTCTCACTTTTGAAATGGATTACAGCCAGGGGCGGAACTAGGAATTGAGACGAGGGGGGACGAATTTTTTTTTTTTTTTTTTTAAAGAGATAAAATATTAATTTTAAAAGAATTATAAAAATGTTAAACGAAATAAAATGGACAGTGGAGCATGTTGGATCAACTTGGTAAGGGGAAGCATCAAACCTGGTCTTAAATATGGAAGCCATGATATCAAATATACCACAACTTAAAACCTTGTGTTACCATGAAACGTACAGCTTAACATCTAACAATACACCAAACCAAAACGCACAGCTTAACATCTAACAATACACCTAACCAAAACGCATAACCAACACACATGAAACAGTCTTCATAAGTGGGCGCCAGCTTTCCACTTCTTCTCCACCATTTCGACACCTGGGCATACGGATATACACTCCTTCACATACGTTATCTCGAGCCCATCTTCTCCTTTCTTCTACAAGTCTGTAGCAACCCATTTCAAATGACATAGCCACTCACTAGTCCATCTCTAAAAACTCCTTTCCTCCAACTCCAGACGTGAGGATGGTTCTACACTTAGGACAGGGGGGACGAATACCGTAGGATTGGGGGGACAAATATTAACAATTAAGGGAACTCTTCATTCAAAACCCCTTAATAGTAGAAGTCTTAAAAATTTTTGCAGGGGCGGTCGCCCCCCCAACCCTTAACGTGGGTCCGCCCCTGATTACAGCTGTATTAGATTTATCAAATCCAACGGCCTATATTAAATTGAATTCAATCCGACGGTCTAAAAAGGTCAAGTTTTTTACAACCGACCTACATTGCTATTAATTTATTGTTTTTAAGAAAAGCAATGTCTCAATCCATCCAATCTTGTGGAAAGTGCATCGAATCTTATATTCTTTTCTTTGTTTTCTCCCACTCCCAGGCACATACGCGGCTCCAGATAGATAGGGTTTTATTTTAAATACCCATAATTATTTAAGATTACAACGCAATAAGGAAGGGCAAAATGATAAATTTAGCTCAAACAAAATTCTTAGTTTCTTACAATCACTGTTGAATATGTTCAAAAGACATTAATGGCATAATTGTTTAAGATAGCAATGCAATTAGGAGGGTCAAAATAGTAAATTTAGCCTCGAACGGTGCAAACGACATGAATGCCCATAATTGTTTAAGACGACAATGCAATTACTAAGGTCAAAGTCGTAAATTTCTCCGTTCAAAAGACATTAATGCCCATAATTTTTTAAGATGGCAATGCAGTAAGAAATGTCAAAATGGTAAATTTAGAATACAAAATATGTTCAAAAGACATTAATGCCCATAATTGCTTAAGATAGCAATGCAACAAGGAAGGTCAAAATAGTAAATTTAGCCTCAAAAACAATTTATTTGCTTTTTCTGTCGGTGTTGTTTTATTTTCTTTTATTTGCTTTGATTTGAAGGTTAAATATTTTCTCTTGTCAGTATAAATAATTTTTCAGGTTTATGAAAAATTTTAGATTACATCTTAGGCAAACCAAAAACAATTAGAAAGGTTAAAATTATTTTTATTGTATTTATCATATTATAATAAAAATATAATACATAAAGAGAACAAAAAAATTTTATCATTATGTTTTATTGTTTATTTTTGCCCCTAATAACTCCAATTCCTCAATCTGCCACTAATCACACCCTATTTGAGTCAAATATGATTTAAAAAGTATCAATACAAGCATATGTTATGCTCCCATGATTATTGAAAGGGGAAAATAAAAACTGTGAAGGAGATATCACAGCATGATCTCAACTGTTTCCATGTGATAGATAATTAATAAATTCCAATATATTACTATATATATATATATATATATATATATATATAATGTAGTGATTTTTTATTTGAATAGTAATAAAAAGATTTGAATAATAATAAAAAGTTATTCAAGTGATGTAAAAAATAAAAATATTGGGATTGATTTTTAGATAAATAGTAAATGACTTTTTTTTGGTTTTTTTTTTTTTTTAATTTTTTAATTTTTTATCCTTTTGGCAAGTTCCATGCATGTTCTGTAACAAGTATTAGGTATTAGGCACTGTCAAGCACGCTCAATCTTGCTTATTTAATTGAGCTATGTATTACACCCAATCCTGCAATACATAGGGTTTAATGGGGGCCAATGCATCAAATTCTTTATTCAAAAGAATTCTTTGTAAGGGTTTCAATTCCAAATCTACATTGAAAATTCTATTGTAAATCTCCAAGAAGAGGGTTAGTGACCTCGGCCGACATTAGATGTAAGAGAGCAGTGTCATACATACAAGCAAAATTCAATTTTGAATAAACACATTAACAAGTCCTTCTTTCTTAGGCTTCAGAATCAAAGATCCTTGATCTTTTAGGGCACTTTTCATCATCAGACAAGTCATTGCTTGGTCCGGTCTCATTGTCATCACGCCCTCTCTTGGCGGACACCATATCCATCATACAATCTCCAGAAGTTGCAGAATCGATGTATTCATCTATTGCATTTGGCTCATCAACTAGTAGGTGAATCCCACACTTCCTCACTTCAAAGTCTTCCCTAACCTTGCAGTCTATCTTTAATTCCATTCCACTTGCTATTTCAGCTTCAAGAAGTGAAACGGGTATATAGCTTAGACAAGAATGATCTTTACGGATTTCATTAATGAAATGGGAGATTCTCCCAAAAGTGCGGCTGTTGATGTTAATAGAGGGTATAGCGAACTTGGGCACTGTTTCTTCTTTGGGTGCATAAACAGCACAAACAAAAAACCCCTTGATTTGACCCATTGGAAGCGAAGGTATTTGAAAGGATATCGAAGATCCAATTGTCTTGTGGTTGAACCAATTTGGAACCTCAGCACCCGGGAGCAAAATGCCACGATACCCACCACACTTGGAAAGGTACTGTTTCAAAAAAAAAAAAAAAAAAAAAGTTCACATCATAAAATGAGAGAGATACCTAGAGAGAGAGAATACCTGGAGAAGACTCTTCTTGAAATCATATGCTAGACTGTCACAACTTTCCAAGTGAAAATATGCCAATAATCTTTCCTGGTTCGGCACATTTGGGAGTCTCTGCAATGAGGAGCAGCCACTTGCATACAAGGTGCTTAAACTTGCAGGAAGTTCTGAAATTGATTGCAGACTTGTACACTCATTCAACAGAAGTATATCTAATTTAGGAAGGCGACTGATGCAATGAGGCAAGCTACGGAAATTGTTTCTTGACAAATTCAATTCTTCGAGTGAAGATAAACTCCCAAGATCAATAGGAATCCCATCTTCAAACAAATTGCAACCATTGAGATTAAGTTTTCTCAAAGAACATAATCCGGAGACAGAAGTTGGTAACAAATTTTGGGGTTTCTTGCATTTTAGTGACATCCACGACAAGAAACGTGACATCCAAGATTTTGAGGATTGCTCTTTACATTCAGATAATGATACAACTTGGAGGTTCTTCAAAAGACCAAAGGAGTATGGGAGTTGCTTAATAGTAGTTCCATCTGCAAGGAGCTCCGTCAATGCAACCATATTCTCCAACTGTTTTGGTAACTTGTCAATTTTTATACAGTTTGATAAGTTAAGAGTCTCTAAAGATTCTAAGTTAGAAATGCTTTCTGGAAGATTCTTCAACTTCTTGCATCCTTGTAAATTCAATAAAACAAGCTTTTTCAAACACCCAATGGATTCATGTACCTCAATCAAGCTTGTGCAACATTCAAGTATCGACATCTCCAAATGTGGGACTCCTAAGAAGTTTGGTGATTGAGTGAAACATTTAAAACCTTTGAGATTAAGAACTTTTAACTTGTTGAGTATCTGCCAAAACATAATCAAATGAAAAGAGAAAAACAAAAAACCATGTAAGTTCTTCATTCAACATTAATAAGAGGCCGGATAAAAGATAATATAAGATTTGTTATACTTTGATCTCCTTCCAAACTTGTTTGACATTACTATGCTCCATATCGAGGATAACAAAGTTCTCTAAATGAAAATTTGCGTCTAGAAATTTCAGAGGGCACTTATGCCAGTGAAGCCATCTTAACTCTTTGGAAAGGTGTTCATAACATCCTGTGAGATATGCACCATCAAGTTGGAGCAATCTTAAATTTTTCATATTTGCAAATGCTTCAGTTTTCAACTCTACATCTTCAAGTGTAGGTAGATTTAGGTAGAGACCCTCTATTGCTTCTGATCCCTGGCAACAATAGCTGAGTAATTAGCAATGTATATTCACATCTTATGTGAAGTTAGAACACCTTCAAATTGAAGTTGACCTAGATATTTTCACCATAACTAAACAAAAAAACTAAAGTGTTTTAGACATGATGAAAATTGCTTAAACATGATTGCATACATTTTTCTTTTTTAATAATGGTTAAGTATCAGTTGTTTGCTTGTTTGGAAAATTGTCAGATTTAAGATCTTATAGTTATCTGTCATGTTGATAGAATATTTATGCTATATCCTTGTTTGGCAAAAAAACAAAACTCTTATACATACTTTCATAACATATGCATCTATGATTATGTGTTTGTACATGTATTTATATAATATTAATGCATCTGCCTCTTACCAGATGTTTGTTGAGTACATCTAAGACATCTTCGTGAAACCATAATCTACTACGTTTTCCTGGATCTTTGGGTGACATTTCGCGAACAATCTCCCTTCCCATATCGCGAATTAAATCATGCATCCTCAACTCATTTCTTTCATTAACTATCAGGAGGGACCTTTGAATGAGAATGTTCATACCAATATTTGGAAAGAAACCACAACCATCGAGACCTTTGGTGACATATTCTTTGTTTGTACCGATAAAAAAACATGCTATATCAAGGAATATGTCCTTCAGTGTATCATCTTCCAGTGAATCAAAACTTATTCCAAGTATTTTTTGAATATGTTTGTGAGGAATTTTTTGTAATTTTTTCAATGCACTTTTCCATTCAATAATACTACTTCGTGATAGGTAAGAACCCAAAACTTCAATAGCTAATGGAAGTCCTCCAACATAACCAACTACATCAATAGAAAGCTTTAGGTAATCTTCTATTGGATGTGCAATCCTGAATGCATGCCAACTAAAAAGTTGAAGGGACTCCTCAAGATTCAATTCTTCAACCTTAAATTTCTTATTTACTCCTAGCTCAGTTAGCAAATGTTCATCTCTGGTTGTTGCAATGACTCTACTTCCTTGGCCAAACAATTCAAAGTTTCCAACTAATGAATTAAGTTGTTTCAAGTGATGTACATCATCAAGAACAACAAGAACTCTTTTGTGACAAAATCTTTTCTCAATCAAATTTTTCCCTCCATCAACATTGCTAATCTTCCAATTCTTCGTTTTCAAGATATTAGAAAGAAGTTGTTCTTGTAAATGAATCAAACCATTTGGTTGTTCTGAAATTTCTTTAATATTGAACAGAAAGCTGCTTCCTTCAAATTCATGGCATATTTCATTATAGAGAGCTTTTGCTATTGTTGTTTTACCTATTCCACCCATCCCATACATGCCCACAATGCAAACCTCACTAGTTCCAAGATTTAATAAAGCTTTCATCTTTTCAACACGAGAATGTATTCCTACAGGGTGTGTGGCAACATGCAAGAAAGCTTGGCTCACTTTACACAAAATTTCTTCAACAATCTTCTCAATGAACCTTGATTCATACCTGAACATTATAGTTCCATTGAAATACAACAAGAATATAAGCACAATAAAAGAAAAATAAGAAACCAAATTATTTTTATGTAATGGTAAACAATTAAGTTATATCAACTTCATTAAGAATATTATTATTTCAATATATTCCCATATAATTTCATATCCTATCCAATAACATGCCATAAAATAATTTTTATTTTTCCTTTTCGAAAAAAGAAAAGAAAAAAAAGGTCATTAACCAGTTTCACGGAAAGTATATATGATTACAATATCATTATCCAAAAGGCTATCATAGACTTAATAATTCTAGAAATGAAATCTCACTCTAACAGGCATGATCTATATAGACTTTCCTATAAAAAAATAAAAAAGCCAAAACAAAACAAAACAAAGATCTATAAAGACTGGTAGAGTGAGTCAGTGGGCTTTGAACACACAATTTCACTAACGTTTCAATGAATGATTATTTTGTTTTGTTTTTACTTTTTTAGAAATGTTATTTGAGGAGTACTGTAACTGTATTTTCAGTGTAAATGAAAAAAAAATAAAAATAAAAATACAGGAGATCGAGCTTTTACCTATTTCCCTTCAATTAATTCTTACCTTATGACATCAATGTCGTATAGTACATGTGGCATGTGCTACCTTATATTTACTTTTACCTCTATTTGAGATGTTTTCACTCTTTAATTATACGTATTTCATATCTATTTCACTATTTGAAAATTTTCTTGTTCAGCAACTTTGCACAAGTGAGAATCTCTAAGGCATGGCGTTATTTTCTCAGATGAAAGAATTGAGCAATACATCTCTTTTATTCTCTCAGGTGAACTTCAATTACTACCTAATTAGTTTGCTCCTAGTGGATCGATAAATTAGCAATTGTTTACAACAAGAGCTATGCCACATTTTTCCCATTGATTATTGATACTTCCGTTTATTCATTAAAAAATAAAAAATAAAAAGGGAAAATCTTACCAAAAATAAATAAATTAAAAATATTTTTTTTATAAAAAAAATAAAAAAATTAAAAAAAAAAGAGGGAAAAGAAAGAAAGAAAACATAGATTAAATTTGGATTTAAAATATTTTTCGAGGAATTTTAAGTTAAATTTTGTCAATCCTTTTCTGCTCAACTTTAGTTTTAATGAATTTTTGTCTTAACATTTAAAAAAAAAAAAAACTGCATGAAAAACCACAAGAGCTTAATTAACACAATACCCATTTGCCATATTCTGAAGATCCCAGCCAGAATAGTTTGCAGCTTCAGTAAGAGCTGCTCTCCACTTGTGCACCCGCTCCATCTCCACTTGAAACCGGTTTTCATGCCTAGCAAATGCTTCGGTTAAAGTTTCGGTTTGTTTCCGCACATTCGAGGGGTTCACATCAAAAAATATAGGAAGAAGAATTTGGCCAATGGTATTCTTACAGTGAATAATCTCCACAAGCTCATCAAGGCACCAACGAGAAGAAGCATAGTCTTTAGAGAAAACGACAACAGAAATTCTTGATCCTTGAATAGCTTTAAGCAGTTGTGTAGAAATGTGTTTTCCTCTAGGAAGCTCGTCTTCATCTTGAAAGGTGTGAATTCCGGCATGCACTAAGGTAGTATAGAGGTGATAGGTGAAGTTTTTACGAGTATCTTCACCTCTAAAACTCAAGAAGACGTCATGATTCCAACGAGGTTTGGAAGGTCGTGATGAAGGGGTTTGAGCAGCCATGGATATGCAGGTGCTTGTTGTGATGTTGAATTTGAGATTGACCGGACTGCACAAGGGGGCTGGCTCTTCTGAGTTAATAGGAAGGGTGGTGGAGCCATCATAGTGCGTGAAGTCAACGCCATTTCTTCTTTTTGGCGTACGTTGGTGCCGTCACCTCCTATTCTTTTCAATTTACTTCTTTCTTTCTTTTTTTTTGTTTAATTTTTTTCCACATAAAGGGAAATAAAAGATTTGAAGTTTGAACTAATGACCTTTATTTTATGAAGCATAATTTTTAGTTAATTGAATTACCTCTTGAGAATTACTGTATTTTTTTGTTTTCCTTTCAAATCTTACGTCACCTCGAGGAATGCTAGGAAAAAAAAAAAAAAAAACAAAAACAAAAAAGTATTTAATAAATTGCCTGAAATAGAGAAATACCAAAACTATAATAAAGATATTATTCATAATATGTTGAAAATATAATGAAATATCAGAAAAAATATGAAGGTAAAAAGAATCTCATGCGAATTTTTATAAATAAATAAATAAAAAGAAGAATTGAAGTTTATGTGGCTGTAACAAGTTTAAAACGCACTACTTGTGGTGCCTGTGGTCTCGTACATTGCTTTTTAAGGGTTGCGTATTGACGAAGCGGAAATCTCATCTTGTTCTCATTTTTCTCAAACCCTGTGTTGACATTAACTGTCTTTTTTCTTTTTCTTTTAAAGAAGTCCTATATATTTCATTAAAAATCAAAAATATCTTACCCATCAGGTACAAATATGGCAAATGAATACCAAGTTTTTCTATATTTCTATCTCTTTTAAGATTGGTAAAGGTTATTTCTCTAAATAAAAATATAATATCTAATATTTCTCTAAATTTTATCTTCTTGCCACCCAAGATTATGGGTCGTCCCTATTATCCTCCCAAAAGGCTTGATTACTAATTAAGTGAAGCAGATTTTTAAGTTTATTTTTATTTATTTATTTTTAATGTGTGAAAAGGAAGAGTTTAAACTCATAATTTCAGTTCGAAACATGTCTTAAAAATCCACGGTCTTGGAGAGTTTAAACATATATGCCTTAACACATTAATGTTTTTTTGTCCTCAAGAATCAGTTGGGAACCAGTAACCACGCTTATGAAGTAAATGTCATTAGTTTAAATTTCTCTCACCATTTATCTCCCGTGCAGACATGTTGAAAAAAAAAAAAAAAAAAAAAAACTAATATTTTTGATGCTCAGACCAGATTTTCAAGTTGTCTACTAAACTCATAATTTTAGTTCGAAACATGTCTTAAAAACCGACAGTCTTTAAGCTTGACATAAACCCGATTTGAAGTTTATCATAATTTCTTAAAATAATTTCGAAAAAATTCAATATATATTCTACCAAGAAGTGAATCAAGAGTAGCCAAAAGTATGAAGTGCAATCAAGAGACCGTGTTCCCTTTTCTATTTTTGTTTTTTTTCCTCTGAAGTGAATCAAGAGACCATGTCAAGAAACGAAGGTTATTGATTAATTGATTATTCTATTCCTTTCATCTCCTTCCATTACCTTAATAAGTAGTAGCTATGGACGTACATGAGATGTGGTGAAGTCCTTACAGCAATGCACTTGTTCATTTCAATTAAAGTCCTTTCATTCTTGTGCTTCGGACTCCATCCTGGACCTTTTAGGGCACTTTTCTTCATCATTAGAACAATCATTGCTTGGTCCTGCAGCCTCATTGTCATCTCGACCTCTCTTAGCAGACACCATATCCATACTTACATATCCATCATCTCTTAAATTTGAGTCATCAAATAGTAGATGAATTCCACACTTCTTCACTTCAATGTATTCCTGAGATATGATGTACACCTCCATTTCCTCTCCACTTTCCATCTCAAATTCATATCTTTTAAGTGGTATATGGCAGACACAGGAATGATCTTCACAGGTTATAGGGATGGCATAGAATGTTGGCCTAAAAATATCTTCGTGGCCTCTACTTTTATTACTGATTTTCATGAAAGGAGCAGAAGTTATCGCATTGGATTCTTTCTTGGCTGCATAAAGAGCGCAAACGAGCAGCCCCCGGATTTCACCTTCTGAAAGTGGAGGTACCTTAAAGGATATAGAGCATCCAATTCCCTGATGCCTGAACCAATTTGGAACCTCACTACCAGGGAGGAAAATGGCACGAACCTCATCACGCTTGCACAAACACTACAAAAAAAAAAAAAAAGAAAAAGAAAAAAAAGTGCTCATATCATAAAAATGCAGTCACATAGAGTGAGAGAGAGAGAAACCTGAAGAAGACTCCTCTTACAATCATAGTTGCACCGTTCCATGTGAATTAATGGTCCAAATTCCAAACTCTCCAAGCCTTGAATCTCAACCAATTTCTGACAGTTAGTAAGGAAACATATAGGTGGTCGTTTCAGGTTTGACGGAATTGCGAGTGTTTCTATTGATGTGCAGTCAGTTGCATGCAAGCTCGTTAAACTTGCGGGGAGTTCTGAAATTGATTGAACTTAGTCAACCACAATGTAGTTAATTTAGGAAGGCGACTGATGCAATGAGGTAGATTAAGGAAATTGTTTCTTCCTAAATCCAGCTCCCCGAGTGAAGATAAACTCCCATGATCAATTGGAATCCCATCTTCAAACAGATTGCACTCGTTGAGAACTAGTCTTCTCAAAGTGCATAGTCCATAAATGGAAGCCGGGAGCAAATGCGTTGGATTAATGGAGTTTTTTGGGGATATCCACGATGAGAACCGTGATAACCAAGATTTTGAAGATTGTCCTTTACATCTAGATAATGACACAGTTTTGAGATTCTTCAAATGACCAAAGGAGGTAGGGAGTTGCATAATAGCAGTTCTGTCTGCATGCAATTCCGTTAGAGCCATCATATTCCCCAATTGCTCTGGTAGCATATCAAGTTTTAAGCATTCAGACAAGTTTAGAGTTTCAAGAGATTTTAAGTTAGAAGTACTTCTTAGAAGATTCCTTAAGTTCTGGCATCCTTCTAAATTCAGCAAAACAAGTCTTTCTAGATTTCCAATGGACTCGTGAAGCTCAACCAAACTTGTACAACCTTCAAGTATTAGCATCTCCATAATTGGAACTTGTAAGAAGTTTGGTGTCTTGGTGAGATATTTGAAATTGTGGAGATTAAAGACTTTCAACTTGTTGAGTATCTATCAAAACAAAAATTGTTAAAACAGAAGAAAGAAAATTTTGACTTATACATTTGAAAATAATATAGAAATATAAGGAAATATAAGGAAATGTAAGATTTAAGTCATTAATTAAGTGTTTCACGGAAAGTATGATTACAATATATTCCTCTCTAAATTAGTAATTTTTACCCAAAAGGCTAAGTGGACAATGAGCTGGCGAGTGGGCTTAGTTGGGCTCATTGCAACTGAATGGCCTATTGGAGGAAAAGTCTGTTAAATTTGTTATGGGCCAATTTTGTGTATTTAAGTCAATATTAGCCTTCTTGGTGAGTGGAGGTTGGGCCATCCTCGAATTAGGCCAGTTTTTATTATTTTATTATTTTTAATTTATGTTATTTAGCCCAGTTTATCACAACTACATTAGTTTGGTTCAATAATTCCATCTATCGAATTTATTACATTCTTTTTCACATTCATATCAAATCAAATACAACAACCAAATTGTTCTCAATGAGTAGTTCAATCGGTTAGGGACCATGCCTTATGAAGCGGAGGTCACTAGTTCGAATCCCACTTTCCCCCTCTTGTGTGTGGAGACATGTCAAAAAAAAAAAAAATACAACAACCAGATTTCCATAGACCAAAAATAGTAAAGAAGTGTTACATTGGACAGTTAGATGGGACTATTAAATTACCGTTTATCTTAAAAGTTTTATAAAATAAAATATTTAGTTGAAATGATGGGCGAATGATGAAGATAAGATTCGAATTTAGAACATTTGTTATGATATAATGTTAAATCAACATTTATTCAAAAGTTTAAATATGTTCAGGGCTTTGATGGTGGCACTGGTTATGATTTTTGAGCTTTTGGTTGGTTGGCGTTGATCTGAATGTAGACATTTGTAGAAATTGGGATATTGCTTTTGATGTATTGTATTGATATTTGGTTGTATTGATGACATATAACTTTTGATGGTTGTATTGATGTTTGGGATATTGCTACAGTGGCATATTTCTGTTTTGTCTTAATCAAACTTTATTCATCCTACTGAAATTTCAAAAATGATAGAATCAAAAACCGAACATATAGCTCAACATTCATCTTGGAATGCAGACTTCTAAAGCAAAATCGAAATCAATATCTTAATTTCATCACCTGCCAATAGAAATGAATATAATCTGCAAGTTCTCATTTTGGCTAAAAAGTTTCAAACAATAGCAACATAATATCAAAACACTGTATTTTACATTTTTCAAATATATATATTTTTTTTTGAAAAAAAAATTAGTTAGTGAACTAAAAAACAGCAAATCTCCTACATCTCTGCATATATCTGATTTTTGTAACTCTCTTAATGTCTACATCAGATGACACTTTTAACTCCCTTTATCTGAGCCGGAACAGTGACTCCAGCTCTTTGCGCTCATATGTTCCTCCAAAGCCAGAAGTGTTTGATATAGCTACTCTAATTGGCATTTAAGAAATCAATGGTGCAACTCCCTGCAATGGAACACAACCATTTAGTCATGATTGCTTAGGGTAATTGGCTTATTGCTGATAATCCACTAGAAAAGATCTGGGAAAAAAAGTTGGGCAACAATGAGTCAAGGGTCCCTTACCACAACACCATAAAAGATGACTACAACATCAAATCTTGCAGGCACCCAAAACCACCAACCAATCCTGTAGCAGAGAAACTACCAAACACCATAAAAGATGACTACACTCAACACCAAAGATCACAAAGATTACCCACAAACCCATAAAATTTCTCATTCCGAATTCACCCCTTCGGATGAACACCTAACTGGTTGCTTCCTTCTCAACCGAAAATTCAAGAGGAAATTAAAAACTCCTCCATTAGACCCCTCTTACCACTCATTCAGCCAACACAAAAGCATTCAAAAAAAAATTCCCATTCCAGAAACAACCCAAGAAAACCTATCCAAACATTAGCAAGACTCTTCCCTTCCCCCATTCGGTTAAATAAAAAATAAAAAATAAAAATAAAAAAGAAAGAAAGAAGCACAAAATTTCGAACTTCACTCATTCAGTTAAAGGAACACAAGGTCTAGATTGGGTCCTGATCCCTATCACCCCGGTTGCTTTCCTCCACACACAGACAGTGGCCAAGTCGGTAAACTTCAATCCGCGCCAAGATTTTCTGGAGAGGGGAGAGGGGAGAGGAAGGGTGAGAGGGAACAAGTGTTTTCGTTTTGGAAGACTCAAACAAAATAGGGCGAAACAATTTTGAATTTCAAATTTGTTTACGCCCCTTTTTGAAAGACTCAAGAATATGCACCGACTTTTTCTTATTTGGGTTAAATATAAATTAGTCCATGTGGTTTTATTACTTTATTTTTTTCTTCATAAGGTTTCATTTTTATCACAGAAGGTCTTTGTGGCTTTGATAATAGACTAAGTTAGTCCTCTGTCAGTTGACTTAATGAAATTTTACGTGGACCAATCAAATATTAATACGTGGCACCTATTTAATTTTTATTTTTTAAATTAAAAAAATGTATTTTTTTAATAAATAAATAAATAATTAATTAAAAAAAAAAGGGAAAAAAATTTTGGGTGGCTCCTTGGTGCCCAAGGGGGTGGCCGAAACCACCCCCAATGGTGGTTGGGGGTGGTTTCGGCCACCCCCAATTTTTTTTTTTTGGTTAGAAAATACTTTTTTTTTTTAATTTTTAATTTTTTTAAAAAATTAAATAGTTGTCATGTGCTAACATTTGATTGGTCCACGTAAAATTCCGTTAAGTTAACTAACGGTCAATTGACGGGGGACTAACTTGGTTTATTATCAAACTACAGGGGCCTCTTGTGATCAAAATGAAACCTTAGGAGAGAAAAAATAAAGTAATGAAACCCCATGGACTAATTTAGTATTTAACCCTTCTTATTTTAAGCCATTAAATATATTAAACCTACTTTCTCTTATTCTAATCTATCTCACCCACTTTCTCTTAATCTAAGCCATTGGATATATCCAGGGGCTTAGATTTCAAAATTTGGGAGCCGGCAATTTTGAAGTATTGCCGGGATCCCAATCCGGTGGAATCCAAAAACTATAATAGAGAGATTATTCATAATATTCTACTTTCTGTATTATTGACAATACAAAAATCAATAAAAATTCCTGATTAATCGAAAATGTTTTGATTTGATACCAAACATTGAAAATACCAAAAAAAACTCGAACAAAAGGAGATTAGAGAAAAAAGGAAAGAAAAGAAGAAGACGTATGGTACAACTATCTCTTCCGAAACATATTCATGAACATTTTTGTCTTAATTAGTTTTCGTTTCCGATGAAACATACAACTATCTATTGGACACCATATCCATTATACAATCTCTTCAAGTATGAGTAATAATATGAAAAGGACTAAAGTCATTCTAGAGTCATCCCAAATGTGATGTAGCATTTTAAATCACCATTGAATTTGAGATGATAATTATTGAATTTGGGATGACTCTAAGAGAACTCTAGTCCTTTTTATATCATTACTCCATAATCCATTGCACTTGGGTCATGATCAAGTATTACATGAATTCCAAACTCCTTCACTTCAAAGTATTTCTCACCCTCGCGCTTCATCTTTATTTCCGTTACACTTGCTTTCACCTTCAATATATGAATAGGGCCAATAGCATCTCCGGGAAGGATAATCTTTATGAAATTCATACAATAGAATCTTCAAAGTTTCTTTCCTTTGCTTCATCCAAGAAAGAAAACTGGAAAAGACTAACTGAAAAATAAAAAATTTGGAAATTTTCAGTCTCAGACAAGGAAAAAGAAAAGCTCAAAACAGAAAAATCAAGTAGTTGAGAAAAAGCATTTAATGAAGAAGAAAATCAATTGGTTGAGAGTTACATTCAAGCCTTAAAAAATTAACCTAAATATATGATAGTTTTATGGAACAGGAAAAAAATAAAAAATAAAGAAAAAAAAAAAATCTAATCTTGCAGTATCACCAAAGGACATAACTAGAATCAGGAGGCCCATTTCCAATACCCAACCTCAATTCTGCCTCCAACTTTGATCTCCAATTGGAGCCTTACAATTTGAATTATGCCAAATTTCCTACAAAAGCTCGATTCTTCGCTTCAGAGGTCTGACTTGTATGCTACCATCCCTGAGTATCCTCCCCACAGACCTTCTAACTTTTGCCTTCCCCAGAAGATCGCAAAAAATCCATAATGGACTATGAGTCGTACTCATGTAAACCCTTACAAAATCCTGGACACCAACGTATAGCACTTCCAGACATCAAATGCAACTCAATAAAAATGGCCTCATCTTCAGCACCATCAAACCAATCGGAGAAAACAAATAGGAAACAGTAAATTTAATCATTTAATTAATATTTTAACGCATCCATCAAACTAGCTCCCATGCAGATCTCTCCACCAAAAACAACTCAAAAAAAAAAAAAAAAAAAAATGTTAAAAACATAGGCAGTCGGAATACTTGAAAAGGATGCTACTTTATAGATGCCATAACCTTGTCATAAGCTAAGGAATAAGACCCCAAATGAAAATGAACCCATTTCAGAAACCGCCACAACATACAGAAAACGAACCCAATTTCAACCTGGGAAAACTAAAAGAAATACAAATTTCTAAATCCAGTTTATCACCAATGGATTCAACCCATTCAAAATCGCTTAAAATTTACCTACAACACGATTCCCCTCCTTCAAATAAATTCAACAATTAGAAGCTGAACCCAATTCGAATCAGAAGCGGAATCAAAACAAATAATAAGAAAGCAAACAGAGAGAGAGAGAGAACATACATAGGTGTTGAGCTCGCGGATGAAACTGGAGAAGTTGTTGTGCTTGAAAAAGGCCGGGAGGAGGACCCGGGCAAACTCGGGCGGGTTCCACACCACGAAGCTCGTCTTGTTCTGGCTCCACGACACGATCTCCTCCGTCGTCGAGTCGTCCACCACGTCGTACGTCTTCATCAGAAGCGGCGCCGGACCGCCTCCCCCACCTCCGCCGCTCCCGCTCGTCGTCGGAGCTCCGTCCATTTTCAGGTCCCGGATTCCTCGGGTTGGGCTTTTGGATTTGGGTGGATGGTTGTGGACGAGATTAATTAATTTGACTTCAATTGAGACAAACGAGGCGGTGGTAAAAGCTGTAAGATGGAGAACTTGTTGACTTTTCTTAGACACTGATATCGTTTCAATTGTAGGACAATTTTTTCTTTAAATTTGCTAACGAAAGTCAGTCTATTATTATTTTTTATTAATTTAGCATTCATTTTTAGAATATTTGAATTTTATGTGCTTTTTTTTAATTGTTTAATAAAGCACATAATTATCACATTTAAATTTTAAACTACATATGATAATTACATGCTCTAAAAATACACATCGTTTTAATAGATTAAGTTGAACGACTTTTTTCTAATATAATTTGAAGAAATTGTTTATTACAATTGTAGTATTTTAGAAAAATAATAAATAAAAATTCATTAGGGATTTTTAATCTTTGTACATGACTCTTTTGTGGAATGGATTAATGCATGTATATATATTTTTTCCTGTAAGCTTTTTTGGCAAAAGACGTGGTTAAAAATGATTGATGTGATATAAAATAAAAAAAAAGTTTTGAATTTTTTGTATGAAAAATTTAAAATATTTTGTTTTATAGTGAGTTTTTTTTATTTAAATAGTTATTAATGTGATATAATTAGTAAGAATGTTAGGGAGTTGAAAAAAAAATGGACCTAATTAGGCATTTGCCAAACAAGACATATCTCTTGTGAAACATATTTACCAAAAAATTTGTGGTCTTAGTTTTGGTTTCTGACGAAACGTATTTGACCCCATTCTGTATTTCTCCAATGTTACTATAAATTCAAGAAGCTATATATATATATATATATATATATATATATATATCAAACATTTCAACAAGAATAAAAGCGATATTTTTGATCTCCTTATCTATATATGGAAGGGTTAGAAAGAACAAAGGCGGTTGAATAAATAAGATCAACAAAATTCAATTATGAATAAACATATTAACAAGTCCTCCTCCTTTCATTGTTGCGCTTGATCCGAGTCATCAACATCCTTGATCTTTAATCTTTTAGGGCAGTTTAATTGATCATCACTAGACGAATCGTTGCTTGGTCCGGCCTCATTGTCATCACGACCTCTCTTCAAAGTAACAGAATCCATATCTTCATCCATTGCATTTGGGTCGTCATCAACTATTACATGAATTCCACACTCCTTCACTTCAAAGTATTTCCTACCCTGAACCTCCATCTTTACTTCCGTTCCACTTGCTATTTTACCTTCAATATTTGCATAGGGCCAATAGCCTTTCCAGGAAGGATAACCTCTACGAAATGGACCATTGATAACGGCGAACGGCGTATGTCCAATAGCTGTTGTTAAGGAGCAAAGTGATTAACGGCTGCTCGCCCGGGATCTCGTCCGGTGTTTCTGGTTTGGGTGCAAAACCTTGACAAAAAAGCAACCCCTTGATTTGACCCTTTGGAAAAGAAGGTATACGAAAGGAAATTGAAGATCCAATTCCCTTATGGCTGAACCAATCTGGAATCTCACTACCAGGTAACTCAATTGAATTATATTCACCACACTTGGACACGTACTGTTTCAAAAGAGAAAAAAGTTAACATCATAAAGTGGTTCTAGAGAAAGAGAGAGAAAGTACCTTGATAAGACTCTTTCTGAAATCATATGCTAGATTGTCACTACTTTTCAAGAAAAAATGTGTCCATAAACTTCCTTGATTCGGCACATCTGGGAGTCTCTGCAATGATGAGCAGCCACTTGCATACAAGTCTCCTAAACTTGCAGGAAGTTCTGAAATTGATTCGAGACTCGCACACTCATTCAACGACAATACATATAATTGAGGAAGTCGACCGATGCATTGAGGCAGTGTACGGAAATTGTTTCTTGATAAATCCAAATGTTGGAGTGAAGGTAAACTCCCAAGATCAAAAGGAATCCCATCTTCAAACAAATTGCAATTACTAAGATGCAGTTCTCTCAAAGAACATAATCCAGAAACAGAAGTTGGTAGCAAATATATGGGTTTCATGCATTTTGGTGATATCCATGACACAAACTGTGACATCCATGATCTTGAGGATTGCCCTTTACACCCCGATAATGATAGAGTTTTGAGGTTCTTCAAAAGACAAAAGGAGTATGGTAGTTGATTAATAGCAATTCCATTTGCAAGCAGCTCCTTTAAAGCAACCATATTTCCCAATTGTTTTGGTAACTTGTCAATTTTTATGCACCCAGACAAGTTAAGAGTCTCTAAAGATTTTAAGTTAGAAATGCTTTCTGGAAGATTCTTCAAGTTCTTGCATCCTTGTAAATTCAAGAAAACAAGTTTTTTCAAATGTTCAATAGACTCATGTACCTCAATCAAGCTCGTGCAATCTTCAAGTATGAGTATCTCCAAATGTGGGAGTTGTAAGAAGTTTGGTAATCGGGTGAGACATTTAGAACCTTTGAGATTAAGAACTTTTAACTTGTTGAGTATCTGCCAAAATAGAATCAAATGAAAAAAATAAAATAAAAATCATTAAAGTTATTCATTCAAAGTTGATAAGAAAATAAAAGGTAATGTGAGATTTGTTATACTTTGATTTTCTTCCAAACTTGTTTGACATTACTGTATTGCATGTCAAGGATAACAACATTCTCAAGATGAAAATTTGGTGGTAGAAATTCCAGAGGGCACTTATGCCAGTGAAGCCATCTCAACTCTTTGGAAAGGCATTCATAGGATCCTGTGAGATATGCACCATCAATTCGGAGCAATCTCAAATTTTTCATATTTGCAAATGCTTCAGTTTTCAACTCTACATCTTCAGGTGCAGGTAGATTTAGGTTAAGACCCTCTATTGCTTCTGATCCCTGGCAACATAACTAGGTTAGCAATGTATATTCATATCTTGTGTGATGCTAGAACACCTTCAAATTGGAGGTGACCTATATATTTTTACCATAACTAAATAAATAATAATAATAATAATAATAATCATAATAATAATAATAATAATAATAATAATAATGTGTTTTAGACATGATCAAAATTGCTTAAATATGGTTGCATACTTCTTCTTCTTTTTTTAAAAAATCTTACAGTTACGAGTCATGTTGATAGAATATTCAAGCTATATCCATGTTTGGCAAAAAGAAAAAATTCCCATACATACTTTCATAACATGTGCATATTATGTTTATTTGTTTTTACTTGTATTTATATAATATTAATGCATCTGCCACTTACCAGATGTTTGTTAAGCACATTTAAGACATCATCGTGACACCACAATCTACTATGTTTTCCTGGATCCCTGGGTGCCATTTCGCGAACAATCTCCCTTCCCATATCGCGAATCAAATCATGCATCCTCAACTCATTTCTTTCATTAAGTATCAGAAGGGACCTGTCAACGAGAATGTTGATACCAATATCTGTAAAGAATCCACAACCATCAAGAACTTTGCTGACATATTCTTTGTTTGTACCAATAAAGAAACATGCTATGTCAAGGAATATGTCACGTGCATAATCTTCTAGTGAATCAAAACTTATTCTGAGTATTTTTTGAATCTCTCTGTGAGGAATTTTTTTTAATTTTTCCAATGCACTTTTCCATTCAATAATACTTCTTCCTGACAGATAAGAACCCAAGACTTCAGCAGCTAATGGAAGTCTTCCAACATAATCCATTACATCAAGTGAAAGCCTTTTGAAATCTTCTGCTGGATCAGTCATCCTGAATGCATGCCAACGAAAAAGTTGAAGGGACTCCTCATGATTCATTTCTTCAACCTTATATTTTTCATTGACTCCTAGTTCAGTCAAAACATGTTTATCTCTTGTTGTTACAATGAGTGTACTTCCTTGGCCAAACAATTCGAAGTTTCCAACTAATGAATGAAGTTGTTTCAAGTGATCCACATCATCAAGAACAACAAGAACTTTTTTGCGATAAAATCTTTTTGTAATCAAATTTATTCCTCCATCAACACTGCTAATCTTCCAATCCTTCATTTTCAAGATATCAGAAAGAAGTTGTTCTTGTAAATGAATCAAACCATTTGGTTGTTCTGAAGTTTCTTTAATATTAAAAAGAAAGCTGCTTCCTTCAAATTCATGGAGTATTTCGTTATAGACCGCTTTTGCTATTGTTGTTTTGCCTATTCCACCCATCCCATAGATACCCACATTACGAACATCACTTGTTTCAAGATTTAATAAATCTTTTTTCTCTTTAACACGAGAATCTATTCCTACAGGGTATTTGGCAACATGCAAGTAAGCTGGGTTCACTTTACGCAAAATTTCTTTAACAATCTGCTGGATGAACCTTGATTCAAACCTGATTATTATAGTTCAGATAAAAATACAACAAGAATATAAGCACAAGAAAAGAAAAGTAAGAAACCAAATGATTTTTATGTTATTGTAAACAATTAAGTTATATCAACTTGATTAAGAATATCATTTAAATATATTCCTATATAATTTCTTATCCTATCCAGTAACATGCCATAGAATAATTTTTATTTTTCCCTTTCGAAAAAGAAGTCATTAATTAAGTGTTTCACGGAAAGTATGATTACAATATCATTCCTCTCGAGTACTGTATGAAGTTTTATCCAAAAAGCTATCCTACACTTAATAATTCTAGATTTGAGATCTCACTCTAGTCGGAGGAAAAGTATGTTAAATTTGTTATGGGCGAATTTTGTGTATTTAAGTCAGTTTTAGAGCTTGTTTGGGTTGCGTTTGAAAAATAGAGATTTTAAATCAAAAAAAAACTTTTGGACAAAAGCTTCATTTTGAAACTTTTGCTAAAAATGTTTTTTTGGCCATTTTTAAGCTTTTTGGACCATTAAAAGTGCTTTTAATTTTTTTTTTTTTTTTTTTTTACCAAATGTGTACTTTTTTCTTCAAACAAAATTTTTTAGTGTTAAAAGCACTTTTAGGTATTTCAAACGCAATTTCAAACAGGCCCTTTAGTGTTCATTGTAAATGGAGGTTGGGCCATCCTACAATTTAGCCCAGTTTAACTTTTTATTTTTTATTTTTTATAAATCATTTAGCCCACTTTATCACAACTACATTAGTTTCATTCAATAATTCCATTTATTTCATCCATCTAAGGAATTTATTACATTCTATTTCACATTCATATCAAATACAAGAATCAGATTTCTATAAATAGACCAAAAATAGTATACAAGTGTTACATTTGGCAGTTAGATAGGATTGCCCACCACTTTTGCAAATCACGTCAAGATCATCTAACACCGCATTTGTTGTCCTTAGATGGAGCTATTAAATTACTGTCTACCTCAAAAGTGTTAAAAATAAAATATTTAGTTGAAATGATAGGTGAATGACAAAGATAATATTTGAATTTAGAACCTTTATTATGATATAATGTTAAATTAACACTTGTTTAAAAACTTAAGATAATAGAAAATGATAGACTTAATCAACTAAACTAACATTCAAACCGACCGACCTAATTGAGCAAATAAGTTTAAAGAAAATCCAAATGGGAAGCTAGAGTTGGGTAATCACTTTGAGTGAACCCAAAACGAGCTTGGCTTGGTGGTGGCGGCATGGGTTCGAATAGATGGGTCCAGTGTGAAATTTGGGATTTGGGGGATTTGTGACAAAGTACTATAATTGTATTTTCAGTGTTATTTCTATTGCCTATTTAATGGAGAGAGCTGACAAAAGTCCTGAATTTAGAAATTCAGTGGCAGATATACATGGGGTGACCCAAGGGCGGGCGCCCCTAGTAAAAAAAATAAAAAATTCTCTAAGCTTTTTTAAGCCAAAATTTTAAGGGCGCCCCTGATATTTTTAATTTTTTGAGATGTGGGTCTATTATGTGCTACAACTTGCCCACTATCTCATTTTAATAATAAACAATTAGCCCATCATGTGCTACACTTCTCTCCTATATGAAAAATAATTTTCTCTCTCCATGCATGTGCTACAAACAATTGGATGCTATTCACCGATTTTGATGCTACGAGGGAAAAAAGAATAAAGAAAGAAAGAATAAAAAAATGAATAGAAAAATAATATTTAAATTATAAGAAAAGATGATTTAAATGAGATAATAAAAGTGATAAGTTAAAATGTTGAGCCGGATATGGGTGTTTTAAGAAAGTAGATAACTAAAATAGATAAACATGGTTTTTTTTTGTTGCTAAATTTAGGCCCTATTCTCTAAATTTAGACTCTAGTCTCTTCTTGTAGACTCTAATCTCTAATGTGATTTATACTTTAAGATTTTTGGCTTTTCTAAAAGAAATAATCGTAAGCTAACAGCCCACTAAAAGGTACTCACTTTTCTTAGATACTACTAGTCATTTAATTGTGCTTAGTTTATTTCGCAAATAGTTTAAATTAGTATGTGTTTGTAACGTCATTAGATGAAGATTTTTAATAGTTTGATTTTTTTTACATATATTACGTGATACATATACCATGGTATAATTTATTTTTTGATTGTATTTACCATATAATAGGAAAAAAAATTATCATTATATTTTATTATTTTTTTGCGCCCCTAGTAACTCCAATTCCTAGATCCACCACTATTTAGAATAGACTTAAACTCGAGTCATGAATATGTTAAATTTATAAACTTAAAAACTTAAAAATCTTAAAGTAAAAATGACAAAAAATACAGGAGATCTTTTACCTGATTTTCCTTCAATTAATTATTAACTATATAAAATCAATGTCGTACTCGTATAGTACATGTGCAACTTAACTTAACTTATATTTACTTTTACCGCTAGTTGATCAGGTGAAAGAATTGAGCAATCTCTTTTATGCACTCAATGAACTTCAATTACTACTCAGTTTGCACCTAGTCGATCGCTAAATTAGGAATTGTTTACAACAAGAGCTATGCCATTTTCCCATTGATATTTCAAAATTAATAGCCCACTACTATATATACAATACTCGTTTCACCTTTTTATTGGGTTTATTGAAAATTTATGATAAGCATGAATATTGATCAGTAGCTCATAAATTTAAACAGAAATGATGATTCAAGAGTCATCACAGTTTCATTACTCATCATTAACTAGATTTGTCCAACTAACCATGGATTTCGAGAATGATTAAAGCATGCCCAATTAGTTTGGAATTCTTTTGATTGACGAAAACATAGATTAAATTTGAATTTAAAATATTTTTCGAGAAAATTTTGGTTAAATTTTGTCAATCCATTTCTGCTCATAATTTTTATGAATTTTCATCTAACATTTGAAAGATTTAAAAAAAAAAGAAAAAGGACAGACAACCGATTAAAAAAAACTGAATGAAAGGGCACAAGAGAGCTTAACAATTAACATAATATAATACCCGTTTGCAATATTCTGAAGATCCCAGCCAGAATAGTCTGCAGCTTCGGTAAGAGCTGCTCTCCATTTGTGCACCCTCTCCATCTCCGCTTGAAACTGGTCTTCATGCCTAGCAAATGCTTCGGCAAAACTTCCAGTTTGTTTTCGCACATCTGAGGGGCTCACGTCATAAAAGATGGGGAGAAGAATTTGGCCTAGGGTATTCTTACAGTTCAAAATCTCCACAAGCTCATCAAGGCACCAACGAGAAGAAACATAGTCTTTGGAAAAAATCACAATGGAAATCCTTGATTCTTGAATAGCTTTGCGCAGTTCTCTAGAGATGTGCTTCCCTCTAGGAAGCTCGTCGTCATCTCGGAAGGTGTGAATTCCAGCATGCACCAAGGCAGTGTATAGGTGATCGGTGAAAGTTTTGCGGGTGTCTTCTCCTCTAAAACTCAAGAAAACGTCGTGACTCCATCGAGATTTGAAAGGTGATGGAAGGGTTTGAGCAGCCATGGATGAGCAGGTGCTTGAAGTAAACTTGAAATTGAGGTATTGACTGGATTGCACAAGGGAGGCTCTTCTGAGTTAATAGGAGGGTTGGTGGAACTGGAAATTATATAAAAAGAAAAAGGAAGGGTGGTGGAACTTATATAAAAAAAGAAAAAAAGAAAAGGAAGGGTGGTGGAACACTGGAACTTACATGAAAAAAAGGGGGAAAAACGAATTAAAAAAGAAGAAGGAAGGGTGGTGGAACACTGGAACTTACATGAAAAAAAGGGGGAAAAACGAATTAAAAAAGAAGAAGGAAGGGTGGTAGAGCCAGCATAGCGCGTGAAATCAACAACATATATTTCTTCTTTGAGACGTACATTGGAGATCGAAGGAACGCCGCTTCTTTTTGTTCTAATTTCCTTGTTTGTGTCTAAGTCAATAGAAGTTGAAAAAAAAAAAGAAGAAGAATATAGTATTGTTTCTGTGTGTCTTGACAGCATTTTTTTTTTTTAATCTATTGTGTGTGACTTGAATTACTCAAGCCAAAATCACTGCGCCCTGCAGCATATTTTGCTTTGTTAAGTTGGTATACCTACTCCAACTTGGAGTTCTTTTTTTATTTATTTAAATGACAAAAGGGACTACAAGAAAGGTGTTACGTTTCTCATTCTTATCCTAATAGAAGTGAGAATGGGAGACCAATTAGAAACGTTTCCAAACACGAAGTGAAAAGCAACCCATTTAGCTAAAGAATATGCACAAAAATTGACACCATAGAAATTTTTGCAGCTTTCCAAACTTGGCATTTAGGTTGTCTTAAGTTTAAATCTCACAATGAGAAGTGCTTGGGGTTATTAGGTTGTCTATTGGCTTGAGTATCACTAGAATCTTCAATGGAGCTGGTGTTAAGTTATGACTCGATCGGTCTTGAGAAAGCACCTGCAATTTCTAGGGTTTATGGCCCTCTTGAATGATGTCAACGCAGGTGCTACCATCTCGCACATTTTTCTTGAATGTTCTTTGGCTAGAATCTTATGGAGAAGCTCCCATTGGCCTTTTAATTCAGAGGCTTTCAGCAGCATTCCTATTTCTGAATGGGTGATGGTGTTGCTGAACCCTCACAACATTTGTCTATACCTAAGGTGGATATTTGGCAGTTTACTTCAAGCATCAATTACAAGGGATCACATCTGGTTTGTAAGGAATCGTTTAGTGCATGATAAAGTCCAGCCCATTCCTAGTTTGTCTGTCCATCACGTTTCCAACTCAGTGAAGGTCATAAACTTGCTTGGAATGATTCTCTATCCTTCTCTCTTTGGTCATTGCCTTTTTCAGGTAATATCAAGGCTAACTTCGATGTGGCGGTTAAGAGTGCTTCTCAATTGCAGCTATGGTTCTTAGTGACTCTAATGGTAAAATTATCCATGCCGTGACCAAATGTCTCTCCACTACTGATGCTGCTATCGGTGAAACTCAAGTTGCTCTTTTAGCCTTCAAACAGCTTTCTCTCTTGGGATTTAGTTGTTTTTGCTGGAAGGAGATGCAATCAACATTATTCTTGCCATTCAACAACCGTCACTTTTCAAAGATTGGAATTTTGCTTCTATTATTTCTGATAGTAAAGTAAATTTGCTCTCTTTGTATATTTGGAAAGCTTGCAAAGTTTATAAGAATACAAATTACCGTGCACATTTTTTAGCTAGATGGGCCGCCTCCAATCATGTGTTTGGAAGCATTCCCACCGGATCATCTATTCTTTCTTCCGTCCGGATTAAAAATGGAAAAGACCCTTGTTGTAACCCTTTCCTTATTGGCTTAGTTGTTCTCACTTTCATCCAACCCTGCATTGACTATGATGGCGTTGGCATGTGAGAAATTATAATCTCAATTTCTGTTATAGTAATAATTAAGTGATTAAATTTACATCTTCATATAAGTTTAAGTTTTTTGGATAAATGGTAGTTTAACATGGTATCAAAGCCAAAGATTCTAATATCGAACCTTGACTCTATCAATTTACCCCATTTAAATTAAATATTATACCTGTTGAGCCCTACCTATTAAAACGGGAGTTTGAGCCCACATGTGAGAGAGTGTGTTTAATTAATAATTAAGTTATTAAATTTACCTCTTCCTATCAACTTAAGTTTTTGGGATAAGTGATAATTTAACAATCCCTAATTTCTTTATCGCATAAAGCCTAGTTATATACACAATTCTCCTTTAAATATGAGTATGTTATGTTGTAAATATCACTCAGACAATAAGATCATAATTTAGTCTTAAGGCTTTATTATAATTTATAAGGACGTAAGTCATAGACCCGAATCTCATAAATCTCTTTGTCACTTATTATTTTCACATTATTATATATGTATTATTAGTTTCTATAGTGATTTCTATCCTATCATTAATAATCAATAAAAAATATTATCATTATTCATCATTCATTTAAAATTACAAAATAACTCAACAATAATTGCAAACCAATAAAGAAACCCGAATTTCTAAATGTAAGTTTTCCAAACCTTACAACTTATCCAAACTTAAAAGGTAGATGTGTGTTGAACGTTCTAATTTGGATTGTAGTTTGAAATTAATGTCACTAAAACACTAAATTAATATTGTGTGTCCACTATCTAGCTATGAATATGATAATAGCTTAAATATATTTACTTTCTTAATTAAAGTAAGCGGTATCATACATTATTTTGTGTCAATTCTTGTATTTTATAGTTAATTCTGAAAGAGTATTTAATTACTGATATTGAGCTTAAATAATATATTAATACAAGAGATTGTGTTTTGTAGGAGTTTCAATAATTTTTAAGAAAAGAAAATCAATTGTAAAAATGACAACGTTGTCATTTAACCGTGAATCAATTGTTCTGTTGTTGTTATTTTTTGTTATAAATTATTGTCTCCCTGTATTATGTTGGTTAGATCTGAATGTTGAGACTTTTGTAACCGAATTTATGTTGGTACCTCTCTTCTGACAGTGCATCTTTGGCTTCATCCTCCTTCCAATGGTTGTTGCTAGTTTCAAATAGGAGTTCAGATATGTTCGTCTTAATGTGTGCCCATTTTGCTTTTGTAACAGTTTTGTGCCGCTCTTTAAAAGGATCATATCACTTGTTTGACCCATTTTATACCATTTATAATTATTTATGTAATGTTTTAATTTATTTTGAATATGTTGTTGAAGAACTCACCCTTTTTTACGTTTTTAAAATCACTCATTCTCTCTTCTTTTTGATTAGGAACAAGAATAATATTTTCATGTAACCATTTTCCTTTAGAAAAAGAAAAAGAAGTAGACAAAGAAGAAAAGACAAGTCAAAGGAAGAATTGCACGCGGAAAGAAAGAATCAACAAAGAAGAAAGAAAAACCAAAGAAACGACTCCTTTTTAAAATCACTCATTCTCTTTTCTTTTTGATTAGGAATAGAATAATATTTTCATGTAACCATTTTCCTTAGAAAAAGAAAAAGAGTAGACAAAGAAGAAAGACAAGTCAAAGGAAGAATTGCACGCGGAAAGAAAGAATCAACAAAGAAGAAAGAAAAACCAAAGAAACGATTCTTTTTTGTCTCTTATATTTACGTGGGGCCCACAACTTGAAAGAGAAATTTCTTGGAAATCAAACAACCTTAAAAATGCATTAGTAGAGATGCATCAGCAGGGGTTTTGGGATCTACTTTTTGGATTTGGCTCCCATATTGAAAGGAAAAAGGACAGTTTCGTCTTTTTCCCTCTATAAAAAGCGGCTTAATGCAGAGACTTTGTGGGAGGAGGAGCAGCAGCAGGATTTTTTTATGAGGAATTTCTCAGGATAAATAATTTCAGAGATTGAAGACAACGGCTATTGGTTATTTTTAATTTATTTGTTTTAGTTAAAGTTTGATGTTTAGTACTTTGATTATATAATTTATTTTCGTAGTTATTTAGTAGTTAAAATCTCTAGATAGGGCTAAGGGTGAAGCCAATTATTTTTATTATGTATTATTGAGACTATTTATTGTTCTTTATAAATTAATTATTTGAATTTTTTAGGATGTTTTTTAATTTGAGAATAATTTCATGTGACAAGTTTATTTTGATTCATTATGATTTTTGTTTATATCAAATGCTAGCTTTGTTTGATTTGTTATGATTCAAAAGTAATTTATTGTAACATTGTTATTAAAATCAAATTCTCAACAAATCTATGTTCAGTCTATTTTATATTTGATTGATGCTTAATTCTTTTATCTTCCGATTATGAGAATTGATTTTCTACCTAATTGAGTTACAATTATATGTCTCATGAATACGTAATAGAATTATAGGTGGATCCTTGAAACCTTAGACTCCTTAGTGTTTTTCCCATTAATTTTTACATAGCTTTATTTTACGTAATTTAGTTTGGTTAATTTAATCACTTAATTATTTCACTTTTTAGTAGAAAACCAAACTCAACTTTTTTTTTTTTTTTTCTACACAATAAAAGTAATTTTACTTTAATGTTTTACCATTCTCAAAGGATCAACCTCGTACTTACTGAAAATTTATTATTTGTAATAGTCTGCCAGCGTAAAGGATCTACCAGTGTTCCCTTTAGCATTATCCAATATCTGGTACTTAATTAAGTTGGTATAACCGGAGTGAATAGGATCGGAGAATGAGAGACAGAGTCTAAAGAAGGAGAAGAAAGTCCAATTCACCGCCTTTTATAACCAATTAATTGTCGTACCTGCTACCCATGTGATATGCACTTATTGGAAACTTTCTCGTTGTTGTATTCCCTATTCCCTAAGCCCTGTGACTCCTCCAAAACATCACTTCTTGTTTGGATTGTGGGAACTGGGAACCGATGCTGGTACTAAGAGATGGAAACTCTTTTTTTTTTTTTTGTAAGTTAAGAGATGGAAACTTGAATGGCATGAATTTTGGTATGGTTAACGATAATATTTTCAATTTAAAAAAAAAAAAAAAAAACCTCATTTTTGTTTTAAAAAAATTCTTGCCCAATATTTAATGCATTATTTTGTTTTATTAAATTGGTTATAGTTAAACAAATGTCATGAATTACATGCAGGGTGTAACTCGTTGGAATGTTCATATGAGAGAAAGATGCCATTTTTGTAAAAATTAGCTGTTTACTCATTTAAATTTATTTTAGTTGTCCCTGTGTTATATGTACATGATAGATCATATGTATATGCAAGAAATAAAATTCACAATATTATTTAATACATTACACACGTACAAAAATTGGCAAATTATAGGGTTAGGTCTATCAAGTTTCTGTTGAAAGAAATAAATTACTTGTATTCCTTTCATCTCCTTCCTTGGCCTTTGTAGTAGCTGTGGTGCCCTAGGCAAAATTGTGAAATGGGGCTTTATTTTTTTAATATTTAAATATTAATTAAATATTATTATTTTTTTTGTTTGAAATCAAAATTATCATTTTTCCTTTACTCTTTGTTCTTTATATTTAAATTAAGTAATATGACTCAAGTTGCGGCAAAACGTGAATGCACATGGCTATTTTATTTTTCTGCTGTTTTGTTTTAATCATCATAATGATACATGATCGTCAGAATGTTTTGTGACTTTGTTAGCAAACTTAGGCCATCAGATTATTCTATGTTTTGCACGCTTGTCAATAAACAGAGCCATTTTAGTTATAAATTTGTTGTGTTGTACAGCCAAGAGCCAAGAAAGCATTATCATTGTCAGAGCATCTCCAGCAAGAGATTTCATTTTACTACTCAAAATATAAATTTTTATTTTTTTATTTTTTTATTTTAACTACTAGTTTTTCACTACATACTCCAACAATAACATCTATTTTAACAATGTCAATCTACTCTAATTAAATATTATTTTTAGTATTATTTTATTAGTTTTTTATTATTTCCTTGTCTTCCCCATAAAAAGAGATAAAAAAAGAAGGAGAGAGAAAATATTGAAAAAAATAGAAAGAAAGATAAAATATAATAAAATAGTACTTACAAATAACTTGTAAATATGAAAGTTCACTATAGCAGTAGTAGGAAAGCTTTTTATTTTACAGTATCTGTTGGAGTAAAAAAAGTTAACAAAATAGCTAAATTTAATTAAAAAGCTAATTTAAAAATATTGTTGGAGATGCTTTTAGCAAGTGCTTGTGCTGTAAAGGGCATGAATATTATAAACAAATAATATTATTTTTTAAAAAACATTTTGTGGGCCTTGTGGCCGTTGTGCTTGTGCAGAAATCATATTAGGGCCTCCATATATATATATATATATATATATATATATAATTTTTTTAAAGCATATTAAATGCCTCAAAAAAGCATGTTGAGGGCTTTAAATTTTTATGCAAATTTTTTTGGCCTTATTAAAAATAATAATAAAAAAAAAAAAATTAAAAAAATAAAATAAAAATTGGGCCTTAAGACCTGATTTGGAAAAGGAATTATGAAACATGAAGTTTCTTTAACTCTTAGAGACTTGGAGAGGAAGAGAAAAATGGCAGAACGTCTGGCCGTTGTATTTGAAATGTTTGTTTTCTTACTTCTTGTGGTGTCCAAGAAAAAAATGATTAGAGACATTTTTTTAATGAGAAATGCTAGAATGCAACATCTAGCCCACATTTTGCCCATAAACATCCCAGGTGGCAAAGGCCCATCCCCCAATTTTTATTTTTTTATTTCTCCCTACCCAACCACTTGCACGCCTATCTTCTTCTCTTTTTATTGTTTTTATTTCTCCCTACCCCACGGTCCCCACCACACCTGCACGCTTATCTTCCTTTCTCCCTCTCAAACGCTCCTTCTCTCAGACCCTTCTAGAAGCCCTCTCCCTCCCTTGCCCATGTCTTCCTCTCTCCTGTCTCTCTCACTCCGGCGAATGATCCGCTCACTGGATTTGGTTGATTCGCTCCCAGCACGACGGTGGTTTTGCTCCGGCGGGGTTTTGCTCAGATGACACCGGCGGGGTTTTGTCAGATTTTTTGTTTTGTTTTTTTTTTTTTTTCATGTTTCTAGAACATATTTGTTTTCCTGGGTTTAAATTTGTTTGGGCCTTATTAAAATTTGTTTGGGCTTTATTAAAAAAATTTGGGCCTTAATAATAATTTTTTTGGGGGCTTAAATTTTGGGGGCCCAAGGCGCCGGCCTAACTCGCCTAGCGGTTGGGCCGGCCCAGTGGACATGAGCTCTTGTGAAGTCCTTTCATTCTTGTGCTTCAAACTCCATCCTTGACCTTTTAGGGCACTTTTCTTCATTATAACAATCATTGCTTGGTCCTGCAGCCTCATTTTCGTCTCGACCCCTCTTAGCAGACACCATATCCATACTAATTACATATCCATCATCTCTTACAATATTTGAGTCATCAAATAGTAGATGAATTCCACACTTCTTCACTTCAATGGCTTCCCCAGCTCTGATGGACACCTCCACTTCCTCTCCACTTTCCATCTCAAATTCATATCTTTTAAGTGGTATATAGGTGGCACAGGTATGATCTTCACAGGTTTTGGGGATGGCATAGAATGTTGGACTAAAAATATCCTCATGCCCTCTAGTTTTATTAGTGATTATCGTGAAAGGAGCTGCAGTTATGGCATTGGATTCTTCCTTGGCTGCATAGACAGCGCAAACGAGCAACCCCTGGACTTCACCCTCTGAAAGTGGAGGTACGTCAAAGGATATAGAACATCCAATCCAATGATGCTTGAACCAATTTGGAACCTCACTACCAGGGAGGAAAACATCTCGAAGCTCGTCACGCTTGGACATGCACTATTTCAACAAAAAATGTTCACAAACCATCATTTATCCCAAAATTTTAAGCTTATAAAAGAGTTAAATTTAACCATTTAATTAATACTTTAACATTCTTTTCATATGTGAGCTAAAACTCTTTTATTAGGTGGGATCCAATACGTTAAATATTTTAATTGAAATAGGGATGACTTGATAGAATCAGTGTTCAAATTCATGACCTCTTGTTTTGATATCATGTTTAGCATCACTCTAACAATAATAAAACTACACAAACACACACACACACACATGGTAGAGTGACAGAGAGAAACCTGAAGAAGACTCGTCCTAAAAACGTATGCTAGATTGTTGCACTTTTCCATGTGAATTGTTGGTGCAAATTCCAAACTCTCCAAGCCCTGAATCTCAATCAATTTTTGACAGTTAGTAAGAAAAATAGTAGGTGATCCTTTCAGGTTCGACAGATTTGAGAGTGTTTCTATTGATGTGTAGTCAGTTGCATGCAAGCTCGTTAAACTTGTGGAGAGTTCTGAAATTGATTGAAGACTCGTACACTTAGTCAACCACAATGTAGTTAATTTAGGAAGGCAGCTGATGCAATGAGGTAGATTAAGGAAATTGTTTCTTCCTAAATCCAATTCCTCGAGTGAAGATAAACTCCCAAGATCAATTGGAATCCCATCTTCAAATAGATTGCACTCGCTGAGAACTAGTCTTCTCAAAGAGCATAGTCCAAAAATGGAAACCGGGAGCAAATGTGTTGGATTAATTGAACTTTTTGGGGATATCCACGATGAGAACCATGATAACCAAGATTTTGAAGATTATCCTTTACATCTAGATAATGACACAGTTTTGAGATTCTTCAAATGACCAAAGGAGGTAGGGAGTTGCATAATAGCAGTTCTGTCTACATGCAATTCCGTTAGAGCTATCATATTCGCCAAGTACTACTCTAGTAGAATATCAAGTTTTAAGCAGCCAGACAAGTTTAGAGTTTCAAGAGATTTTAAGCTGGCATCCTTCTAAATTCAGCAAAACAAATCTTTTTAGATTTCCAATGGACGCATGAAGCTCAACCAAACTTGTGCAACCTTCAAGTATTAGTATCTCTAGAATTGGGACTTGTAAGAAGTTTGGTGTCTTGGTGATATATTTGGAATTGCTGAGACTAAAGACTTTCAACTTGTTGAGTATCTGTCAAAACAAAAATCATTAAAACAAAAGAAGAAAATTTTGACTTATACATTTGCCAATAATAGAGAAATATAAGGAAATGTAAGAATTATTATACTTCTATCTCCTTCCAAACTTGTTTGAGATTACTATTATGCATGTCAAGGATGACAAGGCTTTCTAAATGAAAATTTGCTGGTAGAAATTTTAGACACTTATGCCAACAAAGCCATCTTAGCCCATCAGAAAGATGTTTATAGTTTCCTAAGAGATTTACACCATTGATTTGGAGCAATCTCAAATTTTTCATTTTTGCAAATGCTTCGGTTTTAAAATGTACATCTTCAAGTATAGATAGATTTAGAATGAGACTCTCCACTGCTTCTGATCCCTGGAGAAATAGACAATAAGATTAGTAACACACATTCTCATGTTGCGTAACCTAGATATTTGCAATAATTAAAAAAAAAAAATACATTAATGTGATGTAAACATGATTATAAGTGCTAATAATCATTTCTGAGTATTTTTTGAATTTGTTTGTGAAGAATTTTTTGTAATTTTTCCAATGCACTTTCTCATTCAATAATACTTCTTCTTAATAGGTAAGAACCTAAAACTTCAACAGCTAATGGAAGTCCTCCAACAGAACCCACTACACCAATAGTAAGCTTTAGGAAATCTTCTACTGGATGGGCCATCATGAATGCATGCCAACTAAAAAGTTGAAGGGACTTCTCAAGATTCAATTCTTCAACCTTATATTTTTTATTTACTCTTTGTTCAATTAGCAAATGTTCATCTCTAGTTGTTACAATAACTCTACTTCCTTGGCCAAACAATTCAAAGTTTCCAACTAATGAATTAAGTTGTTTCAAGTGATCAATATCATCAAGAACAACAAGAACTTTTTTGTGACAAAATCTTTTTGTAATCAAATTTATTCCTCCATCAACATTGCCAATCTTCCAATTCTTCGTTTTCAAGATATCATAAAGAAGTTTTTCTTGTAAATAAATCAAACCATTTTGTTGTTCTGAAATTTCTTTAATGTTGAAAAGAAAGCAACTTCCTTCAAATTCATTGCATATTTTGTTATAGAGAGCTTTTGCTATGGTTGTTTTACCTATTCCACTCATCTCATACATGCCCACAGGGCCACAATACAAACATCACTTGTTCCAAGATTTAATAAAGCCAGTGGCGGAGCCACATTACCCATTGGAGGTGCCCCCAAGGATTTTAATTTTTTTAATTTTTAATTTTAATTTTTTTTTTTTTTTTGAGGTGGATTAAAAAAGAAAAAAAAAAAAATCTTTTTACAATTTTACCTATCCATTACCCAAGACACAGTAACCCTTCTCCCGCACCCAAAAGAAAAAAAAAAAAAAAAATCTCAACAATAAAAATTGACTCTTCCAATGTCTACATCAACTACCGAATGAGCATTTTTAGCAATGAAAATTGCTAAAATATGACTTCACAACAAAATGGATGATGATTTTCTTGCAAATAGTTTAGTTCTCTATATTGAAAGGAAAATTGCTGAGAGCTTCGATTTAGATTCGATACTTGATGATTTTGTACTTCTAAGAGACCGTAAAGTGCAATTCGATACTTGATGATTTTTTTTTTTTTGTATTTCTGTCTTTTTGATATAGTGTTGACATGTTATATTTCCAATATATCAATTTGAGCACATATTTATGAACTTTTATAGATATTTTTTGTGATGCATATATTGTGTGAATTACCAAATTTTTAGGGTGGAAAAAATTTTTAAGACGCCAAAAAAATTTTAGCGACACCCCCAATATAAAATGGTTGGCTCCGCCACTGAATAAAGCTTTCATCTTTTCAACACGAGAGTGTATTCCTATAGGGTGTATGGCAACATGCAAGTAAGCTTGGCTCACTTTACACAAAATTTCTTCAACAATCTTCTCGATGAACCTTGATTCATACATGATCATTATATAGTTCCATTGAAATACAACAAGAATATAAGCACAAGAAAAGAAAATAAGAAACCAAATTATTTTAATGTAATATTAAACAATTAAGTTATATCAACTTTATTAAGAATATCATTTAAATATATTCCTATATAATTTCTTATACTATCCAATAACATGCCAAAGAAATTTTTTTTTTTTTTCCTTTTCAAAAAGAAAAAAATCATTAATTGTTTCACAGAAAGTATGATTGCAATATCATTCCTCTCGAGTGTATGAAATTTTATAGAAAAGGCTATCCTAGACTTAATAATTCTAGAACTGAGATCTCACTCTAACATGCACGATCTATGTAGATTGGTAGAGTGGGCATTGAACACACAGCCATCAACTAATTCAATTTAAGAACTGACATTTCTATGTATGATTATTTTGTATATTAGGAATTCTAGGTTTTGCGAGATTTTAATCGTGGTTGTGCAGCTCTTTTCAGTGTAGGGTGGAGCGATTTGGTGTATTGTTTGGGCCGTTGGATAGAATTGCCCCCACACTATCTGCAAACCAGAATAGAATCTCCACAATAATAACTCTAATCTTGCAGTACCTCCAAAGGACATAACTAGAATCAGGAGGCCCATTTCCAATACCCAACCTCAATTCTGCCTCCAACATTGATCTCCAATTGGAGCCTTACAATTTGAATTATGCCAAATTTCCTACAAAAGCTCGATTCTTCACTTCAGAGGTCTGACTTGTACGCTACCATCCCTGAGTATCCTCCCCACAGACCTTCTAACTTTTGCCTTCCCCAGAAGATCGCAAAAAATCCAGAATGGGCTATGAATCATACTCATGTAAACCCTTACAAAATCCTGGACACCAATGTATAGCACTTCCAGACATCAAATGCAACTCAATAAAAATGGCCTCATCTTCAGCACCATCAAACCAATCCGAGAAAACAAATAGAAAACAGTAAATTTAATCATTTAATTAATATTTTAACGCAACCATCAAACTAGCTCCCATGCAGTCTCTCCACGAAAAACAACTCAAAAAAAAAAAAAAAAAAAAAAAAAAAAAGTTAAAAACATAGGCAATCGGAATACTTGAAAAGGATGCTACTTTATAGATGCCATAACCTTCTCATAAGCTAAGGAATAAGATCCCAAATGAAAATGAACCCATTTCAGAACCGCCACAACATACAGAAAACGAACCCAATTTCAACCTGGGAAAACTAAAAAAAATACAATTTCTAAATCCAGTTTATCACCAATGGATTCAACCCATTCAAAATCGCTTAAAATTTACCTACAACACGATTCCCCTCCTTCAAATAAATTCAACATTAGAAGCTGAACCCAATTCGAATCAGAAGCGGAATCAAAACAAATAATAAGAAAACGAACAGAGAGAGAGAGAGAGAACATACATAGGTGTTGAGCTGGCGGATGAAGCTGGAGAAGTTGTTGTGCTTGAAAAAGGCCGGGAGGAGGACCCGGGCAAACTCGGGCGGGTTCCACACCACGAAGCTCGTCTTGTTCTGGCTCCACGACCACCTCCGCCGCTCCCGCTCGTCGTCGGAGCTCCGTCCATTTTCAGGTCCCGGATTGCTCGGGTTGGATTTTTGGATTTGGATGGATGGTTGTGGACGAGATTAATTAATTTGACTTCAATTGAGACAAACGAGGCGGTGGTAAAACCTGTAAGATGGAGAACTTGTTGACTTTTCTTAGACACTGATATCGTTTCAATTGTAGGACAATTTTTTCTTCAAATTTGTTAACCAAAGTCAGTCTATTATTATTTTTTATTAATTTAGCATTCAGTTTTAGAATATTTGAATTTTATGTGCTTTTTTTTTTTTTTTTTTTTTTGAAATGGGATTCATTAATAACGCATACAAAATCAGCTTTCATGAATTACAATATCTTGTACGCACTGAGGGAACGACTCCCTCCATTCTTGAGCCGCATCATGCCCGAGAGCTAACTTGGCGAGTTGGTGAGCAGCACCATTAGCCGATCTGCTAACATGTTGTACTCCCCATCCCGGCCAGCAACGTAGTCTCTCTTTTGCATCATTCACCATCTGTCCGTAATTAGCCCAACAACCTCCTTCCTTTTGCAGCATTTGGACAATTTCCAGGGAGTCCCCTTTAAGGATGATATTTCGTAGTTCCATTCTTTGTGCCATCAATACTGCTTCCCAAGCTGCAACAGCTTCGGCCATGGTTGGGTCCTGCACGTAAGGCTTACTAGTGCAATACATAGCTATAGTTTGGCCTTCATGATCACGAACCAATACACCAACCCCCATCCTATTTCTTCGTTTATCAACCGATGCATCCCAATTGAGTTTCATAAAACCCCAGGGTGGTTTGGTCCATGTGGCAGGGGAGGTTTGACCCAAAACTGCTGCTCTCCTTGGTTGTCGCGTATGGAACTTGCACTAGTTGTCCAGTTGGTCCTTGGCCCATCGAATGAGTGTGCTCGGGTCCGTCATTACCCCCCCAAACACAACAGCATTTCTCCTCAGCCAGATTTGTCGTGCGATCACTGCCACAAGTTGCAATTGCTCCTCATCCAACCTCTCCATCAGGTGTGCCATAATCTCTATGAACTCATCTTCATTGCTAGCACACTTACTGATTTTGGGGGAGCATTCAGTCCACACATCATTTGCCGATGGACAACTCCAAAGAATATGGCCAACCGTTTCAGTTTTCAACCCACAAATCGGACACATCGGGTCTTGGATTATTTTGCGCTTACACAATCTCTCCTTTGTGGGCAGAATGTTGTTGCATGCTTGCCATAGAAAGGTCTTAACCACACTTGCTCCCTTTATCTTCCATAGCCCTTTCCACAGTCCCTTGAGTATATTACCTTTTGAGCAGCACCCTTCTTCCCTTTGCCCAATTTCTTTGGCTAGATGGTAAGCACTTCTCACTGTGAATACCCCATTTTTCCCTCCTATCCACGCCAAATGATCCCTGCTGTTTAAAGGGCATACCGCCATGCCACAAATCTCCCTAGCCTCCTCTTCATTGAAAAGCTGGTGTACCAAACCTATATTCCACCAATTAGTGTCAGGATTTAGGAGTGCACTCACCTTAGCATCTCTATGTAGCCCTTGGATCGGAAACTGGGCTGGACGGGCCCCTCTAGTATGAAGCCATCGATCTTCCCAAATCCGGATAGATTCTCCATTACCAACTCGCCATATCAATCCTTCCTTGAGTAAATCTTTGGCTTTCCATATGCTCCTCCACGCATAAGAGGGTTTTCTCCCCAACTTTGCTTCCAAAAACGTCCCTTGGGGATAATATTTTTCTCGGAAAATGGTGGCGGCTAGAGTGTCCGGGTTCATCAACAATCTCCACCCTTGTTTGGCTAGGAGAGCAAGGTTGAACATTTCAAGGTCACGGAATCCCAACCCTCCACTCTCCTTTGCCAATCCCATTTTGGGCCAGCTCATCCATGCAACCCGCGAGTCATTCTCCTTATGCCCCCACCAAAATTTTGCCATCATAGCGTTAATATCATTACACAATGTTTTTGGCAAAAGAAAAACACTCATTGTATAGGTTGGGATTGCCTGCACCACCGCCTTCAATAACACTTCCTTCCCCGCTTGTGATAAGAATTTCTCCTTCCACCCAGTGATACGTTCCCAAATTTTGCCTGTGATATTTGTGAAAGCACTCACCTTGGATTTACCAATTATTGCCGGTAAGCCCAAGTATCTCTCATACCTGGCCGTAGAGGCTATCCCAGCTGCATTAAGGATGATCGTTTTGGCTTCCGTCTTGGTATTTTTGCTAAAGAAAATGGAAGTCTTATTTCGGTTTAGTTGCTGGCCCGATGCTTTCTCGTACACCTCCAAAACTTCTTGAATGCGATTCCACTCCAGAATGCTAGCCCTGCAAAAAAGCAAACTATCATCCGCAAAAAGCAGATGATTTAGCTTCGTGCCTCCTCTGGTAATTGGGACCCCTGTGATCCTTCCCTCCCTTTCCGCCTTATTCAATAAAGTGCTAAGTCCCTCCGCCACTAAAATAAAGAGATAAGGAGATATTGGGTCCCCTTGTCGTATCCCTCGTGTAGGCACAATTTTCCCATATGGTTGGCCATTAATGAGAATAGAATAGGTGACTGTACGAACACAGATCATCACTTTCTCCACCCATCTGGCTGCGAACCCCAGTCCAACCATGATAGCCTCCAAAAACGTCCACTCGACCCGATCATAGGCCTTGCTCATGTCTAGCTTTAGAGCCATATATCCTTGCCTTCCCGTCATCCTAGCATCCATCGTGTGGAGAGCTTCGAAAGCTACCAAAATATTGTCCGTTATCAAACGTTCTGGAATAAAGGCGCTTTGGTTGGGAGAAATAATGTGGGGCAAAACCTTTTTCATCCTGTTAGCTAAGACTTTCGCAATCAATTTATAAATGACATTGCATAAACTGATTGGCCTATACTCATTGAGCCGTGTGGGAGCTTTAACCTTTGGAATTAGAGTAATAAAAGTCTCATTGATAGATGGATCAAAATTTCCATTATTCAAAAAATCAAGTACGACGAGACATACCTCCTTATTAATCGTAGCCCAGGAATGTTGATAAAACACTGCTGACATGCCATCGGGACCGGGGGACTTTAGGGGATGCATCTGATTGAGGGCTCCTTCCACTTCGCTACTAGTAAAAGGCCTGAGGAGATTATGATTCATCTCCTCTGTAACTCTTCTCTCCATCCCTGCCAAGCATTCTTGTACTCCCTGGACTGCCCCAGTTGAGAATAAATGTTGATAAAACTCAATGAAGGCCCTACTAATGTCTTCTATCTTATTCCACTCATTCCCCTCTTCATCTACGATTTTACCAATATGGTTAACTTTCCGTCGATGGCTCGCCCACGCATGGAAAAATGGGGTATTGCGGTCACCATTTTGATACCAATTCTGTTTTGCCCGTTGCTTCCACCGCGTATCATCTTGCTCCAACAAAACTTCAATTTCATCCTGAAGTAATTTTATATTCCTCATGTTTTCCCTGTCCTCCTGTAGCTGCATTGCTTCCAGTTGCTTCGACTTTTCCTTAATTTTCTTTTCAACATTTCCATACTTCAGCCAACTCCACTTACGTAACTCAGTTTTGCATGAGACTAGTTTTTGCTGCAGATTTTGAATACTCGGCCCCCCCAGCAAATCGGACTCCCATACCCTTTTAATGATCTCGTTTGCTTCATCATCATGGAGCCATTTTGCTTCAAATTTTGTACCCCGAGTAGTAGAAGTGTGTCCTTCTTCTTTGTCTGTATAAGAGAGCAAAAGAGGCTTGTGATCTGATGTGCGTGCTGCTAACACCCGGAGTTCGAACTTCTTGAAAAGATCGCACCATCCCGAATTAGCAGTGGCCCTGTCCAACCTTTCTTTGATGAAGCCCTCATCTTCTCTACCATTGTTCCACGTGTACTTAGACCCAGTATAGCCTAGATCACTGAGATTACAATCATCTAAAGCCTCCCGAAACTGGCCCATCTGAGCTTCCTTCCGAAGTGTGGCTCCTACCTTCTCACTTTGATTCAGAATCTCATTGTAGTCACCGATGCAGAGCCATGGCAGTGGGGAAAATTGCTTGAGGTGCCTCAGTAATGTCCACGATTCATGCCGTTTAGTCCATATCGGCTGCCCATAGAAACTAGTCAACTTCCATTCGCTGCCACCCTCGCCATTTTTGACCACTGCATTAATATGCATTCTTGAAAAGTTTTGAATCTCCAACATGTCCTTCTCCCTCCAAAAAAGCCCCAGCCCTCCACTCCTTCCGATAGGTTCCACAACAAACATCCCTTCAAAGCCTAACTTCACCCTTATTATCTCCATTTTATGTTTCCTGCATTTTGTTTCTATTAGAAACAAAATGTTGGGCTTCTTTTCCCTTGTCAAAAGACAAAGGTCTCGAACTGCCCGAGGGTGCCCAAGCCCCCGGCAGTTCCAACTTAGTAGACTCATTGGTACTGGCGGGGCTGGTTCTCAGCCGCCGCCAATTCAGTCTCCACTTGAATTTCCATCTCTGCATCCCGTCTGCTTCGCTTTCCTTCCTGCCCTGCACTGACCCCTGTTTCTCCTTTAACACTCTTTCGTTTCCTGCTCACTGTGGCCCCGCTGCCTTCGCCCAAATTAATAGCATCAGTAATTCCCACCCGGGCCCTTCTTTTCCAGGCCCTGATACTCCTTCCCACTTGGCTCACCATGCAATCCTGGGCCGCAACCTGGGATTGGCTATTAATGACATCCATTGGGATACTTTGGGCCCCCATTTCCTCATTGGTCCCTTCATTAAATCTTGGAGCTTCACCATATTTGAGACCCCCTTCATTTGACACGTCACTTTCTAGTGGGTCAGCTCTAGCAGATTTATTACCCTTATTAGCGTCTCCTCTCTTCTTTCCATATATATCCGCCTCTTCTGCTTCCAAATTTTGTTCGACAGAATCCCCCTCAATCTCCTTTTCCTTTCCCTCCTGCTCCTCCTGGCCTCCAATATGGTAAGAATTTGAATCTTCAAGACCTGCCCGTTGAAGATTATTGGTCATTGGCCTAGGGTTACCTTGGGTTCCGCCAGTTCCCATATTTGTCGTGTGTGCTCGTTGGTAGCCGTCACCTTCACCTCTCTCCCCATCCTGGCTGTGCCGCCACCCTTCATCGCCTGTGGAAGTAGTGTAGCCTCCGTCAGATTTCCGACGTCTGTCATCCACCCGTAGCCAAACTCCCCATGGTTTTTTCTCTCCTTTCGAACTCCATCTGTTATTTCTTGGTATTGGACATCCTTTGTCTCCATGAATTACTCTGCCACACTCAAAGCACATCGATGGTAGTTTTTCATACTTGAAAGTGACCCAATGGGATTTTCCTGCCAATATGAGAGCCCTTCCTCTGTTGAGAGGTTTGGTTAAGTCGAGGACCACTCGTAGCCGCATACACCTTCCCCAGCCCACGCCATCTCCTGCAACATCTACCTCCACTAACTGCCCCAAAGACTTCCCAATTTTCTCTCCAATCCCCTTTGTCATGAACAAAAGGGGCATGTCATGCACCTGCACCCAAAAAGGGGAGTGTGTGAACTGCATTTGTGAGGGAGGGGTGCTTCCATCAAATTCATTAAGCACCAGACTCTGACGATCGAATGACCACGGCCTTCCATCCAGGACCCTTTTCATGTCTGACTCATCTTCGAACTCGAAAAGCCACACATTATCATCTAGTTCCTTGAATATCACTCCTCGGATTGTTCTCCATACTCGAGATAACACTGTCTTGAAAGCCTCCTTATTAACCGTCTTTCCCGCCCATATTCTTCCTATCAAACATCTTCCTCCTTGAACTCTTGCTTCCTCTATTTCACCCTCTGTTATAGTGATTCCAGTCTTTTCTTCCTCCAGTAACGAAAGTTTCCCACACAGGTTTTCAATACTATCAGTCATCCTCTTCCTTTCTTCACACCCCCAATATGCCGTTCTCAGCCCTCCCGAACACCACCGGACCTGCCGCACCCTCCTCAACTGTGCTCAGTAGGAGGTAAAACCCTAGCCGCTAGTCGTCTCGCGAGAGAAAACTAGGAGGGACTATCCGTTTATGTACTTTTTTTTTAATTGTTTAATAAAGCACATAATTATCACATTTAAATTTTAAACTACAGATGATAATTACATGCTCTAAAAATAGACATCATTTTAATAGATTAAGTTGAGCGACTTTTTTCTAATATAATTTGAAGAAAATTTTTATTACAATTGTAGTGTTTTAGAAAAAAAATAAATAAAAATTCATTAGGGATTTTTAATCTTTGTACAGGACTCTTTTGTGGAATGGATTAATGCATGTATATATATTTTTTCCTGTAAGCCTGGTTTGGCAAAAGACTTGATTAAAAATGATTGATGTGATATAAAATAGATAAAAGTTTTGAACTTTTTGTATGAAAAATTTAAAATATTTTGTTTTATAATGAGTTTTTTTATTTAAATAGTTATTAATGTGATATAATTAGTAAGAATGTTGGGGAGTTAGAACAAAAAAAAGGGACCTAATTAGGCATTTGCCAAACAAGACCTATCTCTTGTAGTCTTGTGAAACATATTTACGAACAAATTTGTGATATATATATATATATATATATATATATATATATATATATATCAAACACTTCAACAAGAATAAAAAGCGATATTTTTGTTCTCCGTATATGCATATGGAAGGGTTAGAAAGAACAAAGGCGGTTGAATAAATAAGATCAACAAAATTCAATTATGAATAAACATATTAACAAGTCCTCCTCCTTTCATTGTTGCGCTTGATCCGAATCATCAACATCCTTGATCTTTAATCTTTTAGGGCAGTTTAATTGATCAATACTAGACGAAACATTGCTTGGTCCGGCCTCATTGTGACGATCACGACCTCTCTTCAAAGTAACAGAATCCATGTATTCATCCATTGCATTTTGGTCTTTAAGTATTACATGAATTCCACACTCCACTTCAAAGTATTTCCCACCCTCACACTCTATCATTACTTCCATTCCACTTGCTATTAAACCTTCTCTCCATGAATAGGGAATATAGATTCTCCAGGAAGGATAATCTTCATCAAACATACAACTGCTGAAATGGTAACCCCTCCAAGGCTTGCTATTAATGCACAAATACATTTCCACGTCCTCGTGCGGTGTTTCTTGTATTTGTATGGGTGCAAAACCAGCACAAAAAAGCAACCCCTTGATTTGACCCTTTGGAAGAAAAGGTATATGCAAGGATATCGAACATCCAATTCTCTTATGGCTGAACCAATTTGGAACCTCACCACCAGGGAGTGTAATGCAATGACATGGACCAATACTCAACTTGGACATGTACTGTTTCGAAAGAGAAAAAAAAAGTTCGCATCATAAAATGAGAGAGAGAGAGAGAGAGAGAGAGAGAGAGAGAGAGAGTACCTGGAGAAGATTCTTCCTCATATCATATACTAGACTGTCACTACTTTCCAAGAAAAAATCTGCCCATAAACTTCCTTGATTCGGCACATCTGGAAATCTTAGCAATGATGAGCAGCCCATTGCATCCAAACATTTTAAACTTGTAGGAAGTTTTGAAATTGATTCGAGACTCTCACACTCAATCACATCAAGTGCATATAATTGAGGAAGTTGACCGATGCAATGAGGCAGTGTACGGAAATAGTTTCTTGATAAATACAAAAATTTAAGTGAAGATAAACTCCCAAGATCAATAGGAATCTCATCTTCAAACAAATTACAATCCCTGAGATTCAGTTTTGTCAAAGAACACAATCCAGAAACAGAAGTTGGTAGCAAATATATGGGTTTCGTGAATTTTGGTGATATCCACGACACGAACCGTGACATCCATGATCTTGAGGATTGCCCTTGACATCCCCATAATGAAAGAGTTTTGAGGTTCTTCAAAAGACCAAAGGAGTATGGTAGTTGCTTAATAGCAGTTATATCTGCAAGTAGCTCCTCTAAAGAAACCATATTTCCCAATAGTTTTGATAACTTGTCAATTTTGCTACAGTAAGACAAGTTACGAGTTTTTAAAGATCTCAAGTTAGAAATACTTTCCGGAAGATTCTTCAAGTTCTTGCATTCTTGTAAATTCAATAAAACAAGTTTTTTCAAATGTCCAATAGACTCATGCACCTCAATCAAGCTCGTGCAATCTTTAAGTATGAGTATCTCCAAATGTGGGAGTTGTAAGAAGTTTGGTGATCGGGTGAGACATTTAGAACCTTCGAGATTAAGAACTTTTAACTTGTTGAGTATCTGCCAAAAAAAAAAAAAAAAAAAAAAGAAATCATTAAAGTTATTCATTCAAAGTTGATAAGAAAATAAAAGGTAATGTAATATTTGTTATACTTCGATTTTCTTCCAAACTTGTTTGACATTACTGTATTGCATGTCGAGGATAACAGCATTCTTGAGATGAAAATTTGGTGGTAGATATTCCAGAGGGCACTTGTGCCAGTGGAGCCATCTTAACTCTTTAGAAAGGCATTCATAGGATCCTGTGAGATATGCACCATCAATTTGGAGCAATCTCAAATTTTTCATATTTGCAAATGCTTCAGTTTTCAACTCTACATCTTCAAGTGTAGGTAGATTTAGGTTAAGACCCTCTATTGCTTCTGATCCCTGGCAATATAGCTGGGTTAGCAATGTATATTCATATCTTGTGTGATGCTAGAACACCTTCAAATTGGAGGTGACCTATATATTTTCACCATAACTAAATAAATAAATAATAATAATAATAATAATAATAATAATAATAATGTGTTTTAGACATGATCAAAATTGCTTAAAACAATAGTTAAGTATCAATTTTTCGCTTAATAGAAAATTGTTGGATTTAAAATCTTACAGTTATGAGTCATGTTGATAGAATATTCAAGGTATATCCATGTTTGGCAAAAAGAAAAAATTACCAGATTTTTGTTTATTTGTTTGTACATGTGCATATTATGTTTATTTGTTTGTACATGTATTTATATAATATTAATGCATCTGCCACTTACCAGATTTTTGTTAAGCACATTTAAGACATCATCGTGACACCACAATCTACTATGTTTGCCTGGATCCCTGGGTGCTATTTCGCGAACAATCTCCCTTCCCATATCGCGAATCAAATCATGCATCCTCAACTCATTTTTTTTATTAACTGTCAGGAGGGACCTGTCAATGAGAATGCTGATACCAATATCTGCAAAGAATCCACAACCATCGAGAACTCTGCTGACATATTCTTTGTTTTTACCGATAAAGAAACATGCTATGTCAAGGAATATGTCACGTGCATAATCTTCTAGTGAATCAAAACTTATTCTGAGAATTTTTTGAATCTCTCTGTGAGGAATTTTTTGTAATTTTTTCAATGCACTTTTCCATTCAATAATACTTCTTCCTGATAGATAAGAACCCAAAACTTTAGTAGCTAATGGAAGTCTTCCAACATAATCCACTACATCAAGTGAAAGCTTTTTGAAATCTTCTGCTGGATCGGTCATCCTGAATGCATGCCAACAAAAAAGTTGAAGGGACTCCTCATGATTCATTTCTTTAACCTCATATTTGTCATTGACTCCTAGTTCGGTCAAAACATGTTTATCTCTTGTTGTTACAATAAGTGTACTTCCTTGGCCAAACAACTCGAAGTTTCCAACTAATGAATGAAGCTGTTTCAAGTGATCCACATCATCAAGAACAACAAGAACTTTTTTGCGATAAAATCTTTTGTTAATCAAATTTATTCCTCCATCAACACTGCCAATCTTCCAATCCTTCATTTTCAAGATATCATACAGAAGTTGTTCTTGTAAATGAATCAAACCATTTGGTTGTTTTGAAGTTTCTTTAATATTAAAAGGAAAGCTGCTTCCTTCAAATTTATGGAGTATTTCGTTATAGACCGCTTTTGCTATTGTTGTTTTGCCTATTCCACCCATCCCATAGATACCCACAATATGAACATCACTTGTTCCAAGATTTAATAAATCTTTTATCTCTTTAACACGAGAATCTATTCCTACAGGGTATTTGGCAACATGCAAGTAAGCTGGGTTCACTTTACGCAAAATTTCTTCAACAATCTTCTGGATAAACCTTGATTCAAACCTAATCATTATAGTTCAAATAAAAATACAACAAGAATATAAGCGCAAGAAAAGAAAAATAAGAAACCAAATTATATTTATGTAATAATAAACAATTAAGTTATATCAACTTTATTAAGAATGTCATTTAAATATATTCCTATATAATTTCGTATCCTATCTAGTAACATGCCATAGAATAATTTTTATTTTTCCCTTTCGAAAAAGAAGTCATTAATTAAGTGTTTCACGGAAAGTATGATTACAATATCATTCTTCTCTAAATTAGTAATTTTTATCCAAAAGGCTAAGTGGACAATGAGCTGGCGAGTAGGCTTAGTTGGGCTCGTTGCAACTGAATGGCCTATTGGAGGAAAAGTCTGTTAAATTTGTTATGGGCCAATTTTGTGTATTTAAGTCAGTATTAGTCTTCTTGGTGAATGGAGGTTGGGGCCATCCGCGAATTAGGCCAGTTTTTATTATTTTATTATTTTTAATTTAAGTCATTTAGCCCAGTTTACCACAACTACATTAGTTTGGTTCAATAATTCCATCTATAGAATTTATTACATTCTATTTCACATTCATATCAAATCAAATACAACTTTCATAGACCAAAAATAGTAAAGAAGTATTACATTGGGTTGTTAGATGGGACTGTTAAATTACCGTTTATTTTAAAAGTTGTATAAAATAAAATATTTAGTGTAAATGATGAGTGAATGATGAAGATAAGATTCGAATTTAAAATATTTGTTATGATATAATGTTAAATCAACATTTATTCAAAAGTTTAAGATAATAAAAAATGATAAACTTAATCAACTAAATTAATATTCAAACATACCAACCTAATTGAGCAAATCAAGTTATTTGTGACAAAGTTAAGAAAATAAATTGTTAAAATTTGTTTATAGCTATATATGGACTATGGAGCTACCAAAATCATTTTTAGTGTTTTTTGTTTTTCTTTTCTAATCAGTGTGGGAGAGGAAAAAAAAAAATGAGAATCTCTTTTATTCTCTCAGATCAGATGAACTTCAATTACTACTTAGTTTGCTGCTAATCGATAAATTAGCAATTGTTTAGAACAAGAGCTATGCCATTTTCCCATTGATATTTCAAAATTAATAGCCCACTAATATATATCCAAAACTCGTTTCACATTTTTATTGGGTTTATTGAGAATTTATGATATACGTGAATGATCAATTCGTAGTTCATAAATTTAAACAGAAATGATGATTTTGGAGTCATCGCAGTTCATTACTCACCATTAACTAGGTTTCTCCAACTAAACCATTCATTTCGAGAATGATTAATAAAGCATGCCAAATTAGTTTGAAATTCTTTTGATTGACGAAAACATGGATTAAATTTGAATTTAAAATATTTTTCGGGAAAATTTTGGTTAAATTTTGTCAATCTATTTCTGCCCAACTTTAATTTTTATGAATTTTCTTCTAACATTTAAAAGAAAAAAAACAAAAGACAAACAAAAAGATAAAAAACTGAATGAAGAAGCACAAGAGAGCTTAACAATTAACATAATATAATACCCGTTTTGGAGATCCCAGCCGGAATAGCTTGCAACTTCAGTAAGAGCTGCTCTCCACTTGTGCACCCTCTCTATCTTCGCTTGAAACCGGTTTTCATGCTTAACAAATGCTTCGGCAAAAGCTCCGGTTTGATATCGCACCTCCGAAGGGTCGACGTCATAAAATATGGGTAGAAGAGTTTGGCCTATAGTATTCTTACAACGCAAGATCTCCACAAGCTCATCAAGGCACCAACTAGAAGAAGCATAGCTTTTGGAGAAAACCACGACGGAAACCCTTGATCCTTGAATAGCTTTAAGCAATTCTGTAGAAATGTGCTCCCCTCTAGAAAGCTCATCGTCATCTCGGAATGTGTAAATTCCGACTTGTTTTAAGGCAGAGTAGAGGTGATCAGTAAAATTTTTGCGGGTATCTTTACCTCTGAAACTCAAGAAAACTTCGTAATTCCAATGAGACTTGGAAAATGATGAAAGGGTTTGAGCAGCCATGGATGAGCAAGTGCTTGTTGTAAACTTGGAATTGACTGGATTAAGGGGGCTCTTTTGAGTTAATAGGAAGGGTACTGGATGCTTTACATCACACTTATTGTAGAAGAGTGAGATTACAAACCACAATACAATTAAAAAACAATAAAAATAAATAAATAAATAAATAAAAAACCTCGAAAAGAGAGAAAACGAAGGGTGGCGGAAGTTCAATGAAAACAAAAAGGTGGGGTAGTGGAGCCCGCATAACGCGTGCGTAAAATAAACATTATTTTTCTTTACCGCCCCTTTAAAAAAAAAAGTCTAAAAAACTCTCCAGCTCCAACAGTGTTGTGGGGAACGAGAATGTTGGAGTTATCCTCCGCGGACATGAAATGGTGAGACCGGTCCTATTATAGCACAATAAATTATCTTAACGGTTGATAAGGATCTTTATATTTTCATTGAGTTTAGAACATTGGATTTGAGAGCTCATGGTTTTATTTGAAACACGATATAACTCTCACTTTTGAAATGGATTACAGCTGTATTACATTTATCAAATCCAACGGCCCATATTAAATTGAATTCAATCGACGGTCTAAAAAGTTCAAGCTTTTTACAGCCGACCTGTATTGCTATTAATTTATTGTTTTTAAGAAAAGTAATGTCTCTCAATCCTATCTCTATCCATCCAATCTCGTGGAAAGTGCATCGAATCTTCTGTTCTTTTATTTGTTTTCTCCCACTCACAGGCACATACGTGGCTCTAGTTAGATAGGGTTTTATTTTAAATACCCATAATTATTTAAGATTACAACGCAATAAGGAAGGGCAAAATGATAAATTTAGGCTCAAACAAAATTCTTAGTTTCTTACAATCACTGTTGAATATGTTCAAAAGACATTAATGGCATAATTGTTTAAGATAGCAATGCAATTAGGAAGGTCAAAATAGTAAATTTAGCCCTCGAACGGTGCAAAAGACATGAATGCCCATAATTGTTTAAGATGACAATGCAATAACTAAGGTCAAAGTCCTAAATTTTTCCGTGCAAAAGGCACTCATGCCCATAATTTTTTAAGATGGCAATGCAATAAGAAAGGTAAATTTTTCTCAAAAAAAAAAAAAAAAAAAAAAGAAAGGTAAATTTAGCATACAAAATATGTTCAAAAGACATTAATGCCCATAATTGTTTAAAATAGCAATGCAATAAGGAAGGTCAAAATAGTAAATTTAGCCTCAAAAACAATTTATTTGCTTTTTTTGGTGTTGTTTTATTTTCTTTTATTTGCTTTGATTTGAAGGTGAAATATTTTCTTTTGTCAGTATAAATAATTTTTCAAGTTTATAAAAAATTTTAGATTACATCTTGGGCAAGCCAAAAACAATTAGAAGGTTAAAATTATTTTTATTGTATTTACCATATTATAATAAAAATATAATACAAAAAGAGAAAAAAAAATTATCATTATGCTTTATTATTTATTTTCGCCCCTAATAACTTCAACCTTATATTTTTTTATCTACTCATACTTTAGCCAGCAAATGTTCATCTCTTGTTGTTGCAACAACTCTACTTCGTGGGCCAAACAATTTGAAGTTCCCAACTAACGAATTAAGTTGTTTAAAGTTATCCACATCATCCAAAACAACAAGAACTTTTTTGTCACAAAATCTTTTTTGAATCAAATTTATTCCTCCATCAACATTGCCAATCTTCCAATTCTTCGTTTTCAAGATATCAAAAAGAAGTTGTTCTTGTAAACAAATCAAGCCATTTGACTGTTCTGATATTTCTTTAACATTTAAAAGAAAGCTACTTCATTCAAATCCATGGCATATTTCGTTATTGATAGCTTTTGCTATTGTTGTTTTGCCTATTCCACCCATCTCATAGATGCCCACAATACCAACATCACTTGTTCCAAGATTTAATAAAGTTTTCATCTTTTCAACACGAGAATGTATTCCTATAGGGTGCATGGCAACATGCAAGCAAGCTTGGCTCACTTTGCACAAAATTTCTTCAACAATCTTCTCGATGAACCTTGATTCATACCTGATCATTATAGTTCAAATAGAAATACAATAAGAATATAAGCACAAGAAATGAAAAATAAGAAACCAAATTATTTTTATGTAATGGTAAACAATTATGTTAAATCAACTCTATTAAGAATATCATTTCAAAATATTCCTATATAATTTCTTATCCTATCCGATAACATGCCATAGAATTACTTTTAATTTTCCTTTTCGGAAAAGAAGTCATTAAGTACTGTTTCGTGGAAAGTATGATGCAATATCATTCCTCTCGAGTGTATGAAATTTTATCCAAAAGGCTATGCCACTCTTAATAATTCTAGAATTTAAGATCTCACTCTAACAGCCATGATCTATATATATAGGCTTTCCTAAAAGAGAAAAAAATCTATATGGAGTGGTAGAGTGGGCAATGAACACAATTCCATCAACTAATTCAACCGAAGAACTAACGTTTCGATGTATGATTATTTTGTATATTAAGCAAATCAAGTTTAAAGAAAATCCAAATGGGAAGCTAGAAATGGGTAATTACTTGGAGTGAACCCAAAACAAGCTTGGATTGGTGGGTTGGTGGTGGCAGGCATGGAGTGGAAGTGGAATTTGGGGTTTGTGGGATTTGTGACAAAGGTATATAGGAAAATAAATTGTTAAAAATTGTTTATTGCTATTCAGTGTTTTACCTTCAAAATTTTAGTTTTTGAATGCTTTCTTCTTGAGAAATGCTAGGAGTACTAAACTTTTATCAAGAAATGGATACCAAAATGATGTGAACCTTATTCATTGGAAATTATCAAAACAATTAATAAGTTCTACATCATCTTATTTATTCCTTGGTAAAAGATCTAGTATTTGAAATATATTTTATACTAGACACAGCAAACGAGCCACCACATGATTAGAACATTCCTATTATAGGGTGGTGGCTTGTTATTAAGGAAGGTCGCAAGCCGCTGGTTTTGTTATGTTTGTTTGTTTTTTTTGTTTTTTTTTTTTTACCATTTTAGAAATGTTATTTGAGGAGTACTATAATGTTATTGACTTAAACTCGAGTTTTGAATATATCAAATTTATGAAATTAAATCTTAAAGTTAAAATGACAAAAAATACAAGAAAGCTTTTACCTGATTTCCCTTCGATTAATTCTTAACCATATAACATGGTCAATGTCGTATAGTACGTACATGTGCTAACTTATATTAACTTTTACCGCTATTTGAGAGGTTTTCACTCTTTAATTATACTTATTTCATATCTATTTGAAAATTTGCTTGTTCAACAACTTTACATAAGTCATAAGTGAGATTCAAAGGTATGGGGTAATTTTCTCAGATGAAAGAGTTGAGCAATATTCTCTTGTTTATTCTCTCAGATGAACTTTAATTACTACTCATTTTGCTCCTAGTCGATAAATTTGTAATTGTTTACAACAAGAGCTATGCCACTTTCCCCTTGATATTTCAAAAATAGTCCGTTATTATCCAAAACACGTTTCTATGTAAGACCCAACACGTAAAATATTTAATTTAAATTAGGATAACTTGACAGAGTCAAAGCTCAAACAGTCAAATCCATGACTTATGACTTTGATACTATATTAAATCTCCACTTATCCTAAAAGTTTAAGTTGAAATGAATAGGTAAATTTAATCATTTAATTAATACTTTAACAATTACTCATCATTAACTAGGTATGTCCAACCAAACCATGCATTTCAAGAATAATTAAAGCACACCAAATTAGTTTGAGATTGTTTTGATAATTGACAAAAACATAGATTAAATTTGGATTTAAAATATTTTTTGAGGATTTTTGTTTAAATTTTGTCAATTCTTTTCTGCTCAACTTTAATTTTTTTTTTAATGAATTTTCGTCTAACATTTAAAAGAAAAGAACAAAGAGACAAACATATCAAAAACTGCATGAAAAAGCGTACAAAGACAACTTAAAAAAAGCATAGCTTCAATAAGAGCTGCTCTCCACTTGTGCACCCTCTCCATCTCTGCTTGAAACCGGTCTTCATGCCTAGCAAATGCTTTCGCAAAAGTCCCGGTTTGTTTTCGTACATCTGAGGGGTTCACATCAAAAAATATGGGAAGAAGAGTTTGGCCGATGGTATTCTTACCGTTCAAGATCTCCACAAGCTTATCAAAGCACCAACTGGAAGAAGCATAGCCTTTGAAGAAAACCACAATAGAAACTCTTGATCCTTGAATAGCGTTGAGCAGATTGATAGAGATGTGCTCCTCTCTAGCAAGCTCGTCATCATCTCGGAAGGTGTGAATTCTAGCACGCACTAGAGAGGTGTAGAGGTGATCGGTGAAGGTTTTACGGTTGTCTTCCCCTCTAAAACTCAAGAAGACGTTGAAGTTTGGAAGGTGATGAAAGGATTGCAGCCATGGACAAGCAAGTGCTTGGTGTAAACTTTGAAATTGAGGAATTTACTGGACTGCACTAGGGGGCTCTTCTGAGTTAATAGGAAGGGTGGTAGAACACTGGAACTTACATTAAAAAAGGGGGAAAGAAAAAGAATTAAAAAAGAAGAAGGAAGGGTGGTGGAGCCAGCATAGCGCGTGAAATCAACAATATGTATATTTCTTCTTTTTGACGTACATTGGAGAGATCGAAGGAATACCGCTTCTTTTTGTTCTTATTTCATTGTTTTTGTCTAAGTCGATAGAAGTTAAAAATGAAAAAAGAATAAGAATATAGTATTGTTTCTGTGTGTCGACATAAATTTTTTTTTTGTGTTTTTTTTCCTTGTTTTTGTCTAAGTCGATAGAAGTTGAAAAAATAAATAAAAAGAAGAATATAGTATTGTTTCTGTGAGTCTTGACAGCAATTTTTTGTTCTAATTTCCATGTTTTTGTCTAAGTCGATAGAAGTTGAGTAATGCTACGGAATAGCAAAATATTGGTAAATGATATGCATTTCTCTGGTTTAATACAACTCGAGTTAAATCAGTCTAATAAAAATAAAAAGATTTAAACCAAAACCGCGTGCTTTTAGTTTTAGACTAAGAAATTTAAGAAAAGCTCTATTTCGTTGGAAGATAATACCTAGAAAAGATGAACTAATCAATAAACATATAAATGAACTATCTGGTTCTAACATGGCTCTAATGGATCCCACAAAATCAACTATTTACTCTTTGATCTATGAGTTTGACTGATAAACTGCCAATTAATTTTTGTTTATCAAACTGAAAGAAATTCCTACTATCAGCTTTGTAGGAGGATGTTAGAAGATAAAATCTGATCAAATCAAGTATATCCAAGCAAGTCAATAATCCCATGATTTCCTCCTCCATGATCTATAGGATGTGTTCCCTTCATATGCCTATATATTGTACTCTAACATTCAAATTACCGAATCTAATGTAGACAAAATATAGTCTTATATTTTGTCTTTGTGTTCTTTTCCTTCTTCCCTATCTTCTTCTTTCTTTACAAACTTTCTTCCCCTTTCTCTATATTTTACATGGTATATTAAGCTGATAATTGAAGATCAACCCAACAACCAGATTCTAAGGAGCTATTACGGCTGTGCGAGTCAACCGGACTTCAAGGGAAAACAATGTCACCTATCACAGGAAACATGGGGCCTCAATCCTCCTTAATTCAAGGCTTATTTCCTGGGTGTACAGCTGCTACCTAGTTGTACGTCCTCCTATATGTATTGAACTAAGTCTGAATGCTAAGCAAGACATTACAACCAAAACTCTCTTGGTGTCTTCAATCTAATATATATCACTACACCAAAAAGGCTCATTTCTGCATATATATATATATATATATATATATATATATTGCAAATGACAATTGGTTTTGCGATATATATATTTTCCTGTTTAAGTAAGATTCATTTAAGAAATAACATTTGGTTTTCGGTTTTTGTTCTTTCAGTTTCTCCCATCGTCCTTTAAATATGCTATAAATCACTCTCCCGCCATGAAAATTACATGAGATCTTACAGATTGAACAACCCACAAAAATCCAATAATGCGAAAATTACTAAGCAAAAACCGTCGCTTTCCGTGCTTTCATACTCAAATAGACGTCTCTTTAGTAGATTAAGTTGAACGACTTTTTTCTAATATAATTTGAAGAAAAACTTTATTATAATTGTAGTGTTTGAGAACAAAATAAATAAAAATTCATTAGGGATTTTTAATCTTTGTACAGGACTAATTGATGGGATTCATGAATATATATTTTTTCTTAGTCAAGGTCATAAGTTAGAATATTTATGACCTTGAAAAATACAGATTGAGATCCCATAAAATTCCCTTTAAATTTGATATTCTCAAATTCATAAATCTCAACCATTTATTTCATCTAAGCCATAAAGAAATTTAATGAGGAAGCTACACTCAAGAAATTTAATAAGTCATTTTTTTTTTATTAAATGTTGAAACATCACTTATTTTAGACGTTTAGATGAGATAAGCGGCTGAGATTTATGAATTTGATAATCTCAGATTTAAAGAAAATTCTAGGAAATTTCAATCCGAAAAATACTTCCAAAATACTTTTCACATTTAGTGCAACTATATATCTCTTCTGAAACATATTTATGAACATTTTGTGATCTTAGTTTTGGTTTCCGATAAAACATACAACTATATATCTCTTCTTTTTCAACACTGCGCATTCTCTATTTCTCCAGAGTTGCTATAAATTCAAGATGTAGAAATATTTTAAAAATTAATAGTTAATAAATATTATTTTGTTTCTTGGAAATATTTTTAAAATAAAAGGTTTTAAAGAGCATTGAATGAAGAGTCCCACATTGAAAAGACAAAAAGTGAAGTTGACATTTATAAGGCTTAACATATTTTAAGCTATTAAAAAAACTTGGTTGTATACACTATACACTAGTATGTATAGTGTCGACTAGTGTATAGTCCTAGCAAAACAAATAATGCATGTCCTTATTTGTTTAGGACATGCATTTACTACCGTTAGGATTGCTAAAGCCCTATTCGAGATACCGCATTACCTTTGATGAAATAACTCATAGCCACAGCATGAGCCTAATGAGGGGAGAAAAAATCATAGTAAAGTAAAAAGTTGTTCACCCACATTTGCATAGGGTTGCACGTACACACACAAATAAAAAGAAAAATAAGACCATTTGCCTTCACAGAACACTTCAAACCTCATCTCCTCTTAGGTCTGACTGCGTGGAATTGGAAATAAAGCTTTGCAACGCCATTCAAAATTCCAATTCATTTAGATTTGGAATCAAGTTGAATTACTATTCTGATGTTGGACTGCCAAAAAACAACTGAAGACAAAAGTTGCAAATAGAACTTATGAGTAAAGGTAACAAAATATTTTCCATAAGATGGAAACTGGAAAAGACTAGTTGAAAAATAAAAAATTTGGAAATTTTCAGTCTCAGACAAGGAAAAAGAAAAACTCAAAACAGAAAAAATCAATTGGTTGAGAGTTACATTCAAGCCTTAAAAAATTAACCTAAATATATCATAGTTTCATAGAACGGAAAAAAAAAAAAAAAAAAAAAATTCTAATCTTGCAGTACCACCAAAGGACATAACTAGAATCAGGAGGGCCCATTTCCAATACCCAACCTCAATTCTGCCTCCAACTTTGGTCTCCAATTGGACCGTTATAATTTGAATTATGCCAAATTTGAAATTTCATACAAAAGCTCGATTGTTCACTTCAGAGGTCTGACTTGTATGCTACCATCACTGAGTATCCTTCCCTCAGATTTTCTAACTTTTGCCTTCCCTAGAAGATCACAAAAAATCCATAATGGACTATAAGTCCTACTCAATGTAAACCCTTACAAAATCCTGGACACCAATGAAGAGCACTTCCAGACATCAAATGCAACTCAATAAAAATCCTAAACCCATGCAGATCTCTCCACGAAAAACAACTCCAAAAAAAAAAAAAAAAATGTTAAAAACATAGGCAATCGGAATACTTGAAAAGGATGCTACTTTATAGATGCCATAACCTTCTCATAAGCTAAGGAATAAGAACCCCAAATGAAAATGAACCCAATTTCAGAAACCGCCACAACATACAGAAACGAACCCAATTTCAACCTGGGAAAACTAAAAAAAAAATACAATTTCTAAATCCAGTTTATCACCAATGGATTCAACCCATTCAAAATCGCTTAAAATTTACCTACAACACGATTCCCCTTCAAATAAATTCAACAATTAGAAGCTGAACCCAATTCGAATCAGAAGTGGAATAAAAAAAAATAATAGAAAGCGAACAGAGAGAGAGAGAGAGAACATACATAGGTGTTGAGCTGGCGGATGAAGCTGGAGAAGTTGTTGTGATTGAAAAAGGCTGGGAGGAGGACCCGGGCAAACTCGGGCGGGTTCCACACCACGAAGCTCGTCTTGTTCTGGCTCCACGACACGATCTCGTCCGTCGTCGAGTCGTCCACCATGTCGTATGTCTTCATCAGAAATGGCGCCGGACCGCCTCCCCCTCCTCCTGCGCTCCCGCTCGTCGTCGGAGCTCCGTCCATTTTCAGGTCTCGGAATCCTCGGGTTTGGATTTGGATGGATGGTTGTGGGCGCGATTAATTAATTGACTTCAATTGTGTGTTTGACACTTCAGACAAACGAGGCGGTGGTAAAACATGTACGATGGAGGAGGACCTGTTGACTTTTCTTAGACTCGGACCACCGTTTCAATTGTTGGACAATTTTTTCTTTCAATTTGTTAACCAAAGTCAGTCTATTATTATTTTTTTTATTAATTTAGCTTTCATTTTTAGAATATTTGATTTTTATGTGCTTTTTTTAAAAATTTTTTTAATAAAGCACATAATTATCACATTTAAATTTTAAACTACAGATGATTATTACATGCTCTAAAAATAGACGTCACTTTAATAGATTAAGTTGAATGACTTTTTTCTAATTTAATTTGAAGAAAATTTTTATTACAATTTGGCTTGGCATGTTTTTTGTTTTGTTTTCAAATTCATATTTTTTGATTTTGTAAACAGATTTGGTACAAATTCACAAACTCAAAATTTTGCCCAATGTTCTAAAAATCACATTTTCTCTTTGAAAACCAAACAACAGATCTGCATCAGTTTCTTAAAAAATCCCAGACAAGAATAAAATTTGGCCCATCCAAACAACACAACTGCATTGGTTTTTTAAAAAATCTAAAACAAGAATGAAATTTGGCCCATCCAAACAAGGCAGTGTTTTAGAAAATAAATAAATAAAAATTCATTAGGGATTTTTAATCTTTGTACAGGACTCTTTTGTGGAAATGGATTAATGCATGTATATATTTTTTTTTTCCTGTAAGCCTGGTTTGGCAAAAGACTTGGTTAAAAATGATTGATATCATATAAAATAGATAAAAGTTTTAGATTTTTTGTATGAAAAATTTAAAATATTTTGTTTTATAGTGAGTTTTTTTATTTAAATAGTTATTAATGTGATATAATTAGTAAGAATGTTGGGGAGTTGCAAAAAAAAAATGGACCTAATTAGGCATTTGCCAAACAAGACCTATCTCTTGTGAAACATATTTACGAACAAATTTGTATTATATGTATGGAAGGGTTAGAAAGAACAAAGGCGGTTGAATAAATAAGATCAACAAAATTCAATTATGAATAAACATATTAACAAGTCTTCCTCCTTTCATTGTTGCGCTTGATCCAAGTCATCAACATCCTCGATCTTTAATCTTTTAGGGCAGTTTAATTGATCATCACTAGACGAAACATTGCTTGGTTCGGCCTCATTGTGATGATCGCGACCTCTCTTCAAAGTAACAGAGTCCATGTATTCATCCATTGCATTTGGGTCATCATCAACTATTACAAGAATTCGACACTCCTTCACTTCAAAGTATTTCCCACCCTCGCACTCCATCTTTACTTCCATTCCACTTGCTAATCTATCTTCAATCCATGATGTATAGAGTATATAGATTCCCCAGGAAGGATAATCTTTATGAAATTCATGCGAGAAACCGATATTTTTCCAAAGGATGCCATTAATGTAAACACTGATTTTCGGGTTCTCCTCCTGCGGTGTATCTTGTTTGGGTGCAAAACCAGCACAAAAAAGCAACCCCTTGATTTGACCCTTTGGAAGAGAAGGAATAAGCAAGGATATCGAAGATCCAATTCTCTTGTAGCATAACCAATTTGGAACCCCACCACCAGGGAGTTTAAAGGAAAAATACGAGCCAGTACTCAACTTGGACATGTACTGTTTCAAAAGAGAAAAAAAGTTCACATCATAAAATGAGAGAAAGAAAGAGAGAGAGAGAGTACCTGGAGAAGATTCTTCCTCAAATCATATGCTAGACTGTCACTACTATCCAAGAAAAAATCTGCACATAAACTTCCTTGATTCGGCACATCTGGGAATCTCTGCAATGATGAGCAGCCTCTTGCATCCAATTTTGTTAAACTTGTAGGAAGTTTTGAAATTAATTCGAGATTCGCACAGTCCTTCAACGAAAGATAATATAATTGAGGAAGTTCACCGATGCAATGAGGCAATGTACGGAAATTATTTCTTGATAAATACAAATATTTGAGTGAGGATAAACTCCCAAGATCAATAGGAATCTCATCTTCAAACAAATTGCAACCACCGAGATTCAGTTTTGTCAAAGAACACAATCCAGAAACAGAAGTTGGTAGCAAATATATGGGTTTCATGAATTTTGGTGATATCGACGACACGAACCGTGACATCCATGATCTTGAGGATTGCCCTTTACATCCCGATAATGAAAGAGTTTTGAGGTTCTTCAAAAGACCAAATGAGTATGGTAGTTGCTTAACGGCGGTTCTATCTGCAAGCAGCTCCACTAAAGCAACCATATTTCCCAATTGTTTTGGTAACTTGTCAATTTTGATGCAGTCAGACAAGTTAAGAGTTTTTAAAGATCTTAAGTTAGAAATGCTTTCCGGAAGATTCTTTAAGTTCTTGCATCCTTGTAAATTCAATAAAACAAGTTTTTTCAAATGTTCAATAGACTCATGTACCTTAATCAAGCTCGTGCAACCTTCAAGTATGAGTATCTCCAAATGTGGGAGTTGTAAGAAGTTTGGTGATCGGGTGAGACATTTAGAACCTTTGAGATTAAGAGCTTTTAACTTGTTGAGTATCTGCCAAAATAGAATCAAATGAAATATATATATATATATATATATATATATATATATATATATATATATATATATCATTAAGGTTATTCGTTCAAAGTTGATAAGAAAATAAAAGGTAATGTGAGATTTGTTGTACTTTGATTTTCTTCCAAACTTGTTTGATATTACTGTATTGCATGTCGAGGATAACAACATTCTCAAGATGAAAATTTGGTGGTAGAAATTCCAGAGGGCACTTATGCCAGTGAAGCCATCTTAACTCTTTGGAAAGGCATTCATAGGATCCTATGAGATATGCACCATCAATTTTGAGCAATCTCAAATTTTTCATATTTGCAAATGCTTCAGTTTTCAACTCGACATCTTCAAGTGCAGGTAGATTTAGGTTAAGACCCTCTATTGCTTCTGATCCCTGGCAACATAGCTGGGTTAGCAATGTATATTCATATCTTGTGTGATGCTAGAACACCTTCAAATTGGAGGTGACCGATATATTTTCACCATAACTAAATAAATAAATAATAATAATAATAATAATAATAATGTGTTTTAGACATGATCAAAATTGCTTAAATATGGTTGCATACCTTTTTTTTTTTATTTTTTTATTTTTTTATTTTAAACAATAGATAAGTATCAATTTTTCGCTTAATAGAAAATTGTTGGGTTTAAAATCTTACAGTTACGAGTCATGTTGATAGAATATTCAAGCTATATCCATGTTTGGCAAAAAGAAAAAATTCCCATACATACTTTCATAACATGTGCATACTATGTTTATTTGTTTGTATATGTATTTATATAATATTAATGCATCTGCCACTTACCAGATGTTTGTTAAGCACATTTAAGACGTCATCGTGACACCACAATCTACTATGTTTTCCTGGATCCCTGGATGCTCTTTCGCGAACAATCTCCCTTCCCATATCGCGAATCAAATCTTGCATCCTCAATTCATTTATTTCATTAACTATCAGGAGAGACTTGTCAATGAGAATGCTGATACCAATATCTGTAAAGAATCCACAACCATCGAGAACTTTTCTGACATATTCTTTGTTTGTACCGATAAAGAAACATGCTATGTCAAGGAATATGTCTTGTGCATAATCTTCTAGTGAATCAAAACTTATTCTGAGTATTTTTTGAATCTCTCTATGAGGAATTTTTTGTAATTTTTCCAATGCACTTTTCCATTCAATAATACTTCTTTCTGACAGATAAGAACCCAAAACTTCAGCAGCTAATGGAAGTCTTCCAACATAATCCACTACATCAAGTGAGAGCTTTTTGAAATCTTCTGCTGGATCGGTCATCCCAAATGCATGCCAACGAAAAAGTTGAAGGGACTCCTCATGATTCATTTCTTCAACCTTATATTTTTCATTGACTCCTAGTTCAGTCAGGACATGTTTATCTCTTGTTGTTACAATGAGTGTACTTCCTTGGCCAAACAATTCGAAGTTTCCAACTAATGAATGAAGTTGCTTCAAGTGATCCACATCATCAAGAACGACAAGAACTTTTTTGCGATAAAATCTTTTTGTAATCAAATTTATTCCTCCATCAACACTGCCAATCTTCCAATCCTTCATTTTCAAGATATCATAAAGAAGTTGTTTTTGTAAATGAATTAAACCATTTGGTTGTTCTGAAGTTTCTTTAATATTAAAAAGAAAGCTACTTCCTTCAAATTCATGGAGTATTTCATTATAGACCGCTTTTGCTATTGTTGTTTTGCCTATTCCACCCATCCCATAGATACCCACATTACGAACATCACTTGTTCCAAGATTTAATAAATCTTTTATCTCTTTAACATGAGAATCTATTCCTACAGGGTATTTGGCAACATGCAAGTAAGCTGGGTTCTCTTTACGCAAAATTTCTTCAACAATCTTCTGGATAAACCTTGATTCAAACCTAATCATTATAGTTCAAATAAAAATACAACAAGAATATAAGCACAAGAAAAGAAAAATAAGAAACCAAATTATTTTTATGTAATAGTAAACAATTAAGTTATATCAACTTTATTAAGAATGTCATTTAAATATATTCCTATATAATTTCTTATCCTATCCAGTAACATGCCATAGAATGATTTTTATTTTTCCCTTTCGGAAAAGAAGTCATTAATTAAGTGTTTTACGAAAAGTATGATTACAATATATTCCTCTCTAAATTAGTAATTTTTATCCAAAAGGCTACCGTAGACTTACTCTAATAATTTTAGATTTGAGATCTCACTCTAACCGGCATGCATTTTCGATCTATAATACTTTCCTTTGACAAAAAAAAAAAAAAAAAAAACAAAGATCCATGTGCGGCTGTTTCTGGGGGTGGAGCGATTTGGTGTATACCGTTACTTTATTAAGCTGTTAAAGCTCAATTCAAAAAAATAATAATAATAAATAAATAAATAAAAAGAAGTTAGAGATAATCTTAAATAAAAATATAAAAGAAAAAAAGTCATAGATAATCTGCCTAAGTGGACAATGAGCTGGCGAGTGGGCTTAGTTGGGCTCATTGCAAATGAATGGCCTATTGGAGGAAAAGTCTGTTAAATTTGTTAGTGTATTTAAGTAAGTATTAGTCTTCTTGGTGAATGGAGGTTGGGCCATCCTCGAAGTAGGCCTATTTTTTATTATTTTATTTTTAATTTAAGTCATTTAGCCCAGTTTATCACAACTACATTAGTTTAGTTCAATAATTCCTTCTACCGAATTTATTACATTCTATTTCACATTCATATCAAATCAAATACAACAACCAGATTTCCATAGACCAAAAATAGTAAAGAAGTGTTACATTGGGCTGTTAGATGGGACTTCCGTTTATCTTAAAAGTTGTATAAAATAAAATATTTAGTTTAAATGATGGGTGAATGATAAAGATAAGATTCGAATTTAGAACATTTGTTATGATATAATGTTAAATCAACGTTTATTCAAAAGTTTAAGATAATAGAAAATGATAAACGTAATCAACTAAATTAATATTCAAACATACCAACCTAATTGAGCAAATCATTTTTAGTGTTTTTTGTTTTTCTTTTCTAATCAGTGCGGGAGAGGAAAAAAAAAAAGGGGAGAATCTCTTTTATTCTCTCAGATGAACTTCAATTACTACTTAGTTTGCTGCTAATCGATAAATTAGCAATTGTTTAGAACAAGAGAGATGCCATTTTCCCATTGATATTTCAAAATTAGTAGCCCACTACTATATATCTAATACTCGTTTCACCTTTTTCGAGAATGATTAATAAAGCATGCCAAATTAATTAGTTTGAAATTCCTTTGATTGACGATTAAATTTGAATTTCAAATGTTTTTCAAGAAAAATTTTGGTTAAATTTTGTCTATCCATTTGTGCTCAACTTTAATTTTTATAAATTTTCATCTAACATTTTTTTTTACAAGAAAAAAACAAACGATAGATAAAAAACTAAATGATAAAGCATAAGAGAGCTTAAGAATTAACACAATATAATACCCGTTTGCCATATCTTGAAGATTCCAGCCAGAATAGTTTGCAGCTTCAGTAAGAGCCGCTCTCCACTTGTGCACCCTCTCCATCTCCGCTTGAAACTGGTCTTCATGTTTAGCAAATGCTTTAGTAAAAGTTCCAGTTTGGTTTCGCACATCCCCGGGGCTCACGTCATAAAAGATGGGGAGAAGAATTTGGCCTAGGGTATTCTTACAATTTAGGATCTCCACAAGCTCGTCAAGGCACCAATGAGAAGAAGCATAGTCTTTGGAAAAAACAACAATGGAAATCTTTGATCCTTGAATAGCTTTAAGCAGTTTTGTAGAGATGTGCTCCCCTCTAGATAGCTCGTCGTCATCTCGGAAGGTGTAAATTCCGACTTGATTTAAGGCGGAGTAGAGGTGATCTATAAAGCTTTTGCGAGTGTCTTCACCTCTAAAACTCAAAAAGACGTCATAATTCCAACGAGGCTTGGAAGGTGATGAAAGTGTTAGAGCAGCCATGGATGAGCAGGTGCTTCTTGTAAACTTGAAATTGAGGAATTGAGTGGATTGGGCTCTTCTGAGTTAATAGGAAGGGTGTTGGAAGTTCTATTAAAGAAAAAGGAAGTGTGGTGGAAGGTCTATTAAAAAACAAAAATCTACTGAAAGAGAAAAATGAAGGGTGGTGGATGTTCTATTAAAGATAAAGGAAGGGTGGTGGAAAACGGCATAGCGCGTGAAATCAACAATATTTCAACTTTTTGACGTACATTGAAGGCAGAATGCCGCCTCTTTTGACTGGTTGGTGCCATTCCCTCCTATTCTTTTTTTTTTTTATAAGTTTTTTTTTTTGGTTACTTGCAAATCTTACATCTCACGGAGGAGATAAGGGTAATGATCAATTAAGCATTTAAATTGCCTGAGTTAGAGAAATACAAAAACTATAATAGAGAAATTCTAGCAAACTAATTCGATTATCAAATTTCTGCGAGCTTCAGTGACTGGTTTCAACGAATGTCAAATACAGATTGCTGTATTGAAGAAGCAGAAAGAACAGAGCAGGGCAGAGAAGAAGAAGAAGAAGGCTTGAGAAGATTGAACACAATGAGAGAGACCCTGAGAATTGTATTCTCTGTATATTCAATCTTAATCAAATACAATGAAGAAATTCAGCTTATATACTCGCATACAATTGATAACTGAACTTAACAAACTAACTTAACTAATCAAATAAACAGAATGAACAATAAGTTCAAACTGACTAAACTGAAAAATAAGATTACAAAGTTACAAGCTTGTTTAACACGTGCATATATTTGATAAGCTCCAACAGATCGAGGATTACGGCGGCAGTGGCCGGATAATGAAATGCAACAGAATACGTATAGTACAAAAAAAAAACAAGAAAAAAAGAAAAAGAAAAGAAGAAGTATGGTACAACTATATTATAACCGCATTATCTATTTCTCCTGAGTTGCTATAAATTCAAGAACCTATATAGATGAAACTTTTCAGCAAGGATAAAAGTGATTTTGATCTCCTTATATATATATATATATATATATATATGAAATGAATGTAAAGCAAAATAAAAAACCTTTGTCCCCTACTCCAATTAGTGTCATTGTGTACTTGCTACCAGCTTCCAAGCATACAAGCAAAATTCAATTTTGAATAAACACGTTAACAATTACTTCTTTCATTCTTGCGCTTCAGAGTCAAAGATCCTTCATCTTTTAGGGCAGTTTTGATCATCACCAGACCAATCATTGCTTGGTCCGGCCTCATTGTCATCACGACCTCTCTTCAAAGTATCAGAATCCATATCTTCATCCATTGCATTTGGGTCATCAACTATTACATGGATTCCACACTTCTTCACTTCAAAGTATTTCCCACCCTCTGCACTTCAACTTTATTTCCGTGACACTTGGTTTCACCTTCAATATATGAATAGGGCTAATAGAATCTCCAGGAAGGATAATCTTTATGAAATTCATACAATAGAATCTTCAAAGTTTCTTTCCTTTGCTTCATCCAAGAAAGAAACTGGAAAAGACTAATTGAAAAATAAAAAATTTGGAAATTTTCAGTCTCAGACAAGGAAAAAGAAAAACTCAAAACAGAAAAATCAAGTAGTTGAGAAAAGGCATTTAATGAAAAAGAAAAATCAATTGGTTGAGAGTTATATTCAAGCCTTAAAAAAATCAACCTAAATATATGTTGGTTTTGTAGAACAGAAAAAAAGAAGGAAAAAAAAAAAATTCTAATCTTGCAGTATCACCAAAGGACATAACTAGAATCAGGAGGCCCATTTCCAAATTCCAATACCCAACCTCAATTCTGCCTCCAACTTTGATCTCCAATTGGAGCCTTACAATTTGAATTATGCCAAATTTCCTACAAAAGCTCGATTCTTCACTTCAGAGATCTGACTCGTATGCTACCATCCCTGAGTATCCTCCCCACAGACCTTCTAACTTTTGCCTTCCCCAGAAGATCACAAAAAATCCATAATGGACTATGAGTCCTACTCATGTAAACCCTTACAAAATCCTGGACACCAATGTATAGCACTTTCCAGACATCAAATGCAACTCAATAAAAATGGCCTCAGCTTCAGCACCATCAAACCAATCCGAGAAAACAAATAGGACCTTGTAAATTTAATCATTTAATACGCCCAGCAAACTAACTCCCATGCAGATCTCTCAACCAAAAACAACTAAAAAAAATAAAAATGTTAAAAACATAAGCAATCAGAATACTTGGAAGGATGCTACTTTATAGATGCCATAACCTTCGCATAAGCAAAGGACTAAGACCCCAAAAGAAAATGATCCCAATTTCAGAAATCGCCACATCATATATTAAAAACCTAATATAACTCCAAACAACACCTAGAAGGGGGCTGAATAGGTCTATGCAAATAATACGCGGAATTAAAATATTAATTAATCACAATCAATCGTTCACCAAAATATGTAAAACAATAAAATAAAGACACATATATTTTGATTACAAAGAGAAAACCATTTAGAGAACTCTTTAAAATGTAAAACCTCTACGGCACTGCTAAACCCAAGAAACCACTAAATCAGTAGAAATTACACAATGTCGAAGACTTACACAACCTATGCACTTGACACTTCTGTGTATTAGACCAGCGACTTGTTAAATCCCACATTGCTTGGGTATTAAGGAGATGGGCCATTTATAAGAGTGAAGGAAAACCTCAACTCTTGAGGTAGCTTTTGGGTTGAATTAGGCCCAAAACCCATTTCTAATATGGTATCAAAGCCTAGCCCAATTGGTTGTGGCCCACCGTCACCCATTGTCGCATGTGTTGGCTTGGATGTCCTCCCACCACACGTGAGGGGGCGTGTTGGAAGTCCCACATTGCCTGGGTATTAAGGAGATGAGCCATTTATAAGGGTGAGGGAAAACCTCAACTTCTGAGCTAGCTTTTGGGTTGAGTTAAGCCCAAAACCCATTTCTAATATGACTCACTTGTCTGCTACCGCAGTAGTTCTCCTAAAATGTCTAAACTCTTCCTTCTACGTGATCTCCCTTCACCGGAACTCTAGTTGACTTCAATTACTTTATCAATGAGGACAATCAAACAATCCTTAGTCTAAGAGAGAGAATTAACGCTCTATAACAAAAACTCTCTTAGCACAAATCTTTGAACTCTAGATGCGGAAATTCGTACCTATACATATCTATATGGTTTAATATAAATAGACTCTAGACACCTAGTCGAATCCAACACAAACTCTATCCAAAAAGACTAAAATTACATGGGGTGTCCGGACGGGAATTAAGCTCATCCAGGTGGAACTAGGCTATAAACACAAACCCTAGTTCTTTGGCACGGCGCGTCCGGACAGCTTGCAGACAAGGCTCTAGGGTTTTCTTGTTCAGCCATCTCGTCCGGATGGTCTGTAGATGAAGTTGCAGACGAGGCTATATATTCAACTGTTTACTCATTCTCGCATTGCACACTTAAACCGAACATGTTAACTACAAGTATTTTGTTCACTCGAATCCAGCCAAGACAAAAATAAAACTAACAAACTCCCCCTTTGGCTATTCAATGACAAAAAAAAATAAGTTCGATTTAAGTAATAAACTTTCGATCACTTAAGCATGGATATTAAACATAAATTTCCTTAAACCCAGTACTGCCCACAGTTAATCAAGTTTAAAGAGAATGAAACAAAATATCATAGATTAAAGATTAAGTTCTACAAAAAAAACTTCACTCCCCCTTTTTGTCATGAAGGACAAAGGGACTATGCGCGAGCAGGTGGATCACTTGGAGAACGTTCCTCAACACCATCTTCTCCAGCCGTGCTATCCACTCTAGATGCGCCCATGAATCTAACCTTCAAGGAGTTGACATCCTGCTGTAATCCCGTGAGGATGGATGTAAACCCCATCATTTGAGTGGACATTGCCTCCAACTTTGTCATCACATCAGCCAAAGTAACTGCGGAAGATGTACATGGACCTCCAAAAGAACCAGTAGTGTCTACTATATCTTCAGTTCCTTGCACACAAATCTGAGCTTGGGATCGACGAACTGTAGCTTTACAGAAAGGACGAAGAGGCTTGATTGTTGGCTCGGTAGCTGGAATTTGGACAAACTTGGCAATGATACGTGATATCAAGCTTCCATAAGGCAATGGGACTGAGCTCTCAAAGAACATAGCCTTCATGAGTGGAATAGCCACAGATGCAAAATCGATGGAGACATCGGTGAGAAGGGCATAAATGAATCGAGCTTGTGCCATACCAAGATCTGAATGGTGATCAATCGGATAGACATTGCTCATAACTATCTGAGCTAACAACTTCACCGGTGGAGTGAGATTTCCAAGTGGGAGCACATTCAAGACCTCATGCCAATGTTTGTAGGAGCCCGATGGAACAAATAAGTCGGACATATCAGACTTGGATGGAAATTCCTGGGTCGGAAATGGGAACCCGGGATCATCAATGAGTGGAATGCCGGTGACTTCGGCAATCAATTTGCGAGTTACTTCTATGGTGACACCCCGAACGTGTGATACCAATCGCGGAGAATCATCCTCAGCCTCATCAGTATCTGGCTCCTGCTCAATATTGGCATAGAATTCCTGAACCAAATGGATGTAGGGACGAGCAGGAGGTAAGATGAAGTATTGCCATTGCCGCTGAGTGAAGATGCGAGAGATGATTTGGAACTCATCATCCTGAAGGTCGGAAAGGTTTATCGCCCTTTCTGCAATAACTGTGCGGTCATGAAACCTATCTCGAAAAGCATCACGAGCAAACTTGTTCCTAAACCGAAACCCGATCTCAGGCCCAGTCAAAGGGATAGAGGCAGGAGCTGATGTAAAAGCAGCATCATCAATTGTTTTATGATCACGACCTCTCTTCAAAGTATCAGAATCCATATCTTCATCCATTGCATTTGGGTCATCAACTATTACATGAATCCCACACTCCTTCACTTCAAAGTATTTCCCACCCTCGCACTCCAACTTCAATTCCATTCCACTTACTAATTGACCTTCAATCCATGAATAGGGATTAAAGATTCTCCAGGAAGGATAATCTTTATGAAAATCATCACTGCCAAAAAAGTGATATTTCCAAAGGCTGTTGTTAATGTAACAATAGATTTTTGCGCGGTCGTCCTCGTGCGATGTTTCTTGTTTGGGTGCAAAACCAACACAAGAAAGCAACCCCTTGATTTGACCCTTTGGAAGAGAAGGTATATGCATGGATATCGAAGATCCAATTCTCTTATGGCTGAACCAATTTGGAACCTCATAACCAGGTAAATAAATGTCATCGCCCTGATTATCACACAAGGACATGTACTGTTTCGAAAGAGAGAAAAGTTCATATCATAAAATGAGAGAGAGAGAGAGAGAGAGAGAGAGAGAGAGAGTACCTGGAGAAGACTCTTCCTGAAATCATATGCTAGACTGTCATAACTTTTTAGGCAAAAATGTACCCATAAAAATGTGCCCACATCTGGGAGTCTTTGCAATGATGAGCAGCCTCTTGCATCCAATTTTGTTAAACTTGTAGGAAGTTTTGAAATTAATTCGAGATTCGCACAGTCCTTCAACGAAAGATAATATAATTGAGGAAGTTCACCGATGCAATGAGGCAATGTACGGAAATTGTTTCTTGATAAATACAAATATTTGAGTGAAGATAAACTCCCAAGATCAATAGGAATCTCATCTTCAAACAAATTGCAACCACTGAGATTTAATTTTGTCAAAGAACACAATCCAGAAACAGAAGTTGGTAGCAAATATATGGGTTTCGTGAATTTTGGTGATATCCACGACACAGACTGTGACATCGATGATCTTGAGGATTGCCCTTTACATCCCGATAATGATAGATTTTTGAGGTTCTTCAAAAGACCAACGGAGTATGGTAGTTGCTTAATAGCAGTTCTATCTACAAGCAGCTCCTCTAAAGCAACCATATTTCCCAGTTGTTTTGGTAACTTGTCAATTTTTATGCAATCAGACAAGTTAAGAGTCTTTAAAGACCCTAAGTTAGAAATGCTTTCTGGAAGATTTTTTAAGTTCTTGCATCCTTGTAAATTCAATAGAACAAGTTTTTTCAAATGTCCAATAGACTCATGTACCTCAATCAAGCTCGTGCAACATTCAAGAATGAGTATCTCCAAATGTGGGAGTTGTAAAAAGTTTGGTGATCGGGTGAGACATTCAGAACCTTTGAGATTAAGAACTTTTAACTTGTCAAGTATCTGCCAAAACAGAATCAAATAAAAAAAAAAAAATCATTTAAGTTATTCATTCAAAGTTGATAAGAAAATAAAAGGTAATGTGAGATTTGTTATACTTTGATCTCCTTCCAAAGTTGTTCAACATTACTGTGCTGCATGTCGAGGATAACAACGTTCTCAAGATGAAAATTTGGTGGTAGAAATTCCAGATGGCACTTATGCCAGTGAAGCCATCTTAACTCTTTGGAAAGGCATTCATAGGATCCGGTGAAATTTGGAACCTCACTACCAGGGAGGAAAATGGCACGAAGCTCGTCACGCTTGCACAAACACTACAAAAAGAAAAAGAAAAAGTGTTCATATCATAAAAATGCACGCACATGCACACACATAGAGTGAGATCGAGAGAGAAACCTGAAGAAGACTCCTCTTAAAATCATATGCTAGATTGTTGCACTGTTCCATGTGAAGAAATGGTCCAAATTCCAAACTCTCCAATCCCTGAATCTCAACCAATTTCTGACAGTTAGTAAGGAAAAATGTAGGTGGCCGTTTCAAGTTTGACGAAATTGAGAGTGTTTCTATTGATGTGCAGTCTGTTGCATGCAAGCTCGTTAAACTTGCGGGGAGTTCTGAAATTGATTGAAGACTCGTGCACTTAGTCAACCACAATGTCCTTAATTTAGGAAGGCGGCTGATACAATGAGGTAGATTAAGGAAATTGTTTCTTCCTAAATCCAACTCCTCGAGTGAAGATAAACTCCCAAGATCAATTGGAATCCCATCTTCAAACAGATTGCACTCGTTGAGAACTAGTCTTCTCAAAGAGCATAGTCCAGAAATGGAAGCCGGGAGCAAATGTGTTGGATTAATGGAGCTTTTTGGGGATATCCACGATGAGAACCGTGATAACCAAGATTTTGAAGATTGTCCTTTACATCCAGATAATGACACAATTTCGAGATTCTTCAAATGACCAAAGGAGGCAGGGAGTTGCATAATAGCAGTTCTGTCTGCATGCAATTCCGTTAGAGCCATCATATTCCCCAATTGCTCTGGTAGCATGTCAAGTTTTAAGCAGCCAGACAAGTTTAGAGTTTCAAGAGATTTTAAGTTAGAAGTACTCCTTGGAAGATTCTTTAAGTTCTGGCATCCTTCTAAATTCAGCAAAACAAGTCTTTCTAGATTTCCAATGGACTCGTGAAGCTCAACTAAACTTGTACAACCTTCAAGTATTAGCATCTCCAGAATTGGGACTTGTAAGAAGTTTGGTGTCTTGGTGAGATATTTGGAATTGCGGAGATTAAGGACTTTCAACTTGTTGAGTATCTGTCAAAACAAAAATCGTTAAAACATAAGAAAAGAAAATTTTGACTTATACATTTGAAAATAATATAGAAATATAAGGAAATGTAAGATTTATTATATACTTTGATCTCCTTCCAAACTTGTTTGACGTTACTATTCTGCATGTCAAGGATGACAAGGCTTTCTAAACGAAAATTTGCTGGTAGAAATTTTAGAGGACACTTATGCCAACAAAGCCATCTTAGCCCATCAGAAAGATGTTTATAGTTTCCTGAGAGATTTACACCATTGATTTGTAGCAGTCTCAAATTTTTCATCTTTGCAAATGCTTCGGTTTTAAAATGTACATCTTCAAGTAGAGATAGATTTAAAATGAGACCCTCCACTGCTTCTGATCCCTGGAGAAATAGAAAATAGGATTGGTAACACATCCTGATGTTGCGTAGGCCTAGATATTTGCAATGATCCAAAAAAAGAAGAAGAAAGGATAACATTAATGTGATGTAGACATGATTATAAGTGCTAATAATGTGATTGCATGCCTTTTTACTATATCGGTTGTTGACATGATTTATAATTTTTTTAAAAAACAAATTTAAGATCATACTGTTATTATGTGTTATTTGGATAAACTTTTCAAGGAATGATGCATGCTTAATTAGTAAAAAAAAAAAAAAAACAACATAGAACTCATGAGTACCTATATAACAAGTATATTATGTGCTCGTGTATGTTCAAGTGTTTATATATATATATAGTAATTAATTATGCTTCTTACCATTTGTTTGTTAAGCACGTGTAAGACATCATCATGAAACCATAATCTGCTACTTTTTCCTAGATCGTTGGATGACCTTTCACGAACAATCTCCCTTCCCATATCTCGAATTAGATCATGCATTCTCAACTCATTTTTGTCATTGATTGTCACAAGAGATCTTTGAATAAGAATATTAATACCAATTTCAGGAAAAAAACCACAACCATCAAATATTTTGATGGCATAATCTTTGTCCATACCAACAAAGAAACACGCAATATCAAGGAATGTGTTCTTTACAGTATCATCATCTAGTGAATCAAAGCTCATTCTAAGTATTTTCTGAATCTGGTGGTGAGGATATTTTTGTAATTTTTTCAATGCATTTTTCCATTCAATAATGCTTCTTCCTGATAGATAGGAACCCAAAATTTCAAGAGCTAATGGAAGCCCTCCCACATAATTAACTACACCAATTGAAAGCTCATGGTAATCTTCTATTGGATGAGCCATCCTAAAGGCATGCCAACTAAAAAGTTGAAGAGATTCCTCATGATTCAATTCCTCAACCTTATATTTTCCATGTACTCCAAGTTGAGTTAGCAAATGTTCATCTCGAGTTGTTAAAATGACTCTACTTCCTGGACCAAACCATTCAGAGCTTCCAGCTAATGAATTGAGTTGTTTCAAGTGATCCACATCATCAAGAATAACAAGAACTCTTTTACAACGGAATCTTTCCTTAATCAAATTGATTCCTCTATCAACATTGGCAATCTTCAAGTTCTTGGTTTTTAAGACATCAAAAAGAAGTTGTTCTTGTAAATGAACTAAACCATTGGGTTGCTCTGAAATTTCTTTAATATTTAAAAGACAACTACTTCCTTCAAACCCATTATATATTTGGTTATAAACAGCTTTAGCTAAGGTTGTTTTACCAATTCCACCCATGCCATAGATGCCTATAATGTGAACATCACTTGTTCCAAGATTTAATAAAGCTTTCATCTTTTCAGTACGGTAATCTATACTTATTGGATGTTTGGCAATATCCAAGCAAGCATTGTTCACTTCACACAAAACTTCTTCAACAATTTTCTCGATGAACCTTGATTCGTACCTGATAATTATAATTTAAAAGAAAACAAAAGAACAACATGAGCACAAGAAAAGAAAAGGAAGAAAATTATATGAGTCATCGGTGTGTGTCAAAAGGATATTATCATTTCGGTCATTTGAGACTAATTTTCCTGGTAAATAATAAAGTAATATATATCAAATTTATTAAGAATGCCATTAAATATATTTCTGAGAAATTTCTTATCCTGCCAAATGACATGCAAGGAAACAATTGTTGTCCATAGGGGTCAATCAGGATGCCAAGCACCCATTGCCTACCAGCCATTTAATTTTATCACAAACTAAATGTCTGAGGTTCAAGATCTTTTTCCATGACCAAGAGCAATCACCAAGGAACTCCAAAGTTCCAAAAATTCCTCCTCCAACTTCTCCAAATCAATGAGGTAAGCTCTAACCCAACTTCTCTAAACCAATTGATCTTTTTTCGAGCACCTTGCCGAAGGTGCTTAGTTAATTGAGATTTTTTTTCTTTAAATTTTGTCAATCTATTTTTAGCTCAACTTCAATTTAATTTTGATCAACTTTAGGCTAACATTAAAAAATAAAATAAAATAAAATAAAATAAAAATAAAAATAAAAATAAAAATAATAATAATTCATCAAAAAGCACAAGAGACAGAACATATATATAATACCCATTTGCAACGTTTTGGAGATCCCAGCCGGAATAGTTTGCAGCTTCAGTAAGAGCTGCTCTCCACTTGTGCACCCTCTCCATCTCCGCTTGAAACCGGTCTTCATGCCGAGCAAATGCTTCGGCTAAAGTTCCAGTTTGTTTTCGCACATCGGAAGGGTTCACATCAAAAAATATAGGAAGAAGAGTTTGGCCTATGGTATTTTTACAGTGCAGGATCTCCACAAGCTCATCAAGGCACCAGCGGGAAGAAGCATAGTCTTTGGAGAAAACGACAATAGAAATTCTTGATCCTTGAATAGCTTTTAGCAGTTCTGTAGAGATGTGCTTTCCTCTGGGAAGCTCGTCGTCATCTCGGAAGGTGCGAATTCCGGCATGCACTAAGGCGGTATAGAGGTGATCGGTAAAGTTTTTACGAGTATCTTCACCTCTAAAACTCAAGAAAACGTCGTGATTCCAACGAGGTTTGGAAGGTGATGAAAGGGTTTGAGCAGCCATGGATAAGCAGGTGCTTGTTGTGATCTTGAATTTGAGATTGACTGGACTGCACAAGGGGGCTGCCTCTTGTGAGTTAATAGGAAGGGTGGTGGAGCCAACATAGCGCGTGAAATCAACGGCATTTCTTCTTTTTGGCGTACAATATTCGTGCCGTTCCCCCCTTTTCTTTTCAATTTACTTTATTTTTTTACTTGCAAATCTTACATCTCTTCGAGGAGACAAGGGTAATGATTTATTAAGCCTTGCCCAGGAAATTAAGAAAAAAAGAAAAAAAGTAATAAATTTCCTGAATTAGAGAAATAATAGATAAATTATTCATAATATTTCGGAAATATAATGAAATATGAGGAAAAATATGAAGGTAAAAAAAGAAATAAGGACTTTAAGGCTAGATTGTAATGATGTAACCATCAAATCCACTTTAATGAACACTATAAATCGGATATTATACCTTTTAATATGAATATGCTATAAAATTATGGATTCAATAATAAAAATGATTACAAATATATATGAATATCATTTAATCCCAAATCTTAATTGTAGGGATGACCATGTCACAAAAAAAAAAAAAAAAATAGTAGGGATGACATTACAAATTTTTTAAACTTTAATACACTAATTTTTTTTAAAAAAAGAAAGTAAAAAAATTAATAATTACAAATGCAATGAAAAGAGTTTTCCTTCAATTTTTCTTTACAATGAACAGATCAGATTTCCTCACACCATAATTTCCCCACTAGTGTCGCTGCTCCTTTGTTCAAAAGAAAAAAAAAACAAGGCTTCCTGATGCACAGCAATTTTATTTTATTTTTTTAATTTTCTTTTTGTCTAAGTCGATGGCAATTACAATAAATAAATAAATAAAAAGAAAAAGTTTATGTGGCTGTAAGAGTTTGAAGTGGGCCAAGTGGCTGCGAAACGCACTACCTGTGGTGCCCATGGTCTCGTACATTGCTTTTTAAGGGTTGCCTATCGTTGAAGCAGAAATCGCATCTTGGCCTACTATTTCATTAAAATATCATAAACATTTTACAAAACAAGTACAATATTGCAAATAAATACAGAATTTTCCTATATTTCTATCTTTTTAAAGATTGGTTTGTGTATAACATAACTTTTAAAATTATTATTAAATTTAAGATTGATAGCTATTGAAATTTTGATCTAATAAAAAGAGTGTGGGAATGAAGTATAGTGTGAGAATGGAAGAGTAAGTAGCATTACTCTTTATATACACCCATTTGTAAATAGTCTCTATACCTAATATATATATATATATCATAAACCCTTGGAATCTCGAAGAAAAAAAAAAGGTAATGATAAAAAGATAAGAGTTAATGTATCAATCTCAATTAACCCTCTATCTTTATTAAAAAATATAAGAGTTGATTACGACTATCACATCAACATTGTATGATAATTGTGAGATAAAAACGTGGTATATAACACTAATCTTTACAATTGACATAAAATTTGTGATAAATCATTTCTTATGTTACAAATTTGAGCAAAATCTAGCAAATTTTTAGAGAATAATCAATAAAAGATATTATCACTCTTCATTAATTCATTTAAAATTACAAAATAACTCAATAAGAATTTCCAACCAACAAAGAAATCCTAATTTATAAACCTCATAAACAAAATAAAGAATCCAAAGTAAAAAGAAAAAGAAGAAGAAGAATGTTAAGAGTAGCATTTGTAAAATTTTCCAAACCTTACAATGTATCCAACCTTAAAAGCCCATTTCTTTAAAATAAGTACCCCAAAACATGGTTAGAAGTACAAAACATATGGAGACAAGTACGTTATTCTTTTCCACATGGGATTGTACTAGAACAAAACATGAATCCATGCTTGCTCTATTCCTTTTCACTTGAATAAAACATGAATCTATGTTAGATTGTAAAGTGCTCGCAGATAAATAGCAACCAAAGCAAAGAGTTGGGTATAAATCTGCATTAATTTTTGTAATTAAAAAATAATAATAATCTTATTTAGTAGACTCTTATATAATTATCATACAACTATATGAAAGTAAACATTTATTATGTGAAAAGGAGGAGTTTAAACTCTTAACTTCAGTTCGAAACATGTCTTGAAAACACACGGTCTTAGAGAGTTTAAATATGTCCTAAAAACACTCATATTTCTGACGTTCAGACCAGATTTTCAAGTTATTACATGTATACTAAAAAAACTCATAATTTTAGTTCGAAAAATGTCTTAAAAACACACGGTCATTAAGCTTGACCTAAACACGATTTCAAGTTCATCACAATTTCTTAAAATAATTTCAAAATAATTCAATATATATTCTACCAAAATACTTAATGAATATCCCAATATTTTTTTCTCAAAAGAAGTACTCCTTTATTGATAACACAGGTAAAGATACTTAGATACAGGTGGCCGAGTAGTAGGTCTAGCTAGAAACACATAAAAACAGACGTATTACATCATGAGCTAGCATCAATCCTTGTAATATCTAAACCCCAAACTCACACAGGTCCCATATTACAAAGAGAGCACGTTATTTGCAAATATTAATATATATATTATCCTTGGAATGGCAGCATCCCATTAATGGGGCTGATGTCCACCACCACCACCAGCACCACCTCCACCGGCACCACCACGACCCTGTGGTTGATGTCCGCCGCCCGGACCATGCCCACCTTGGCCATGCTCCTCCTGACGCCCCCCTTCATTGCCGGGGCGACCCTGCTGCTGCTGTCCTCCTTTGGGATCATTGCCACGCCCATCTTGACGTCCACCGCCGCCTGGCTGTCCTTGATCACCAAGACCACGTCCGCCAGGTTGTCCTTCACAGCCGGGACCACGTCCGCCAGGTTGTCCTTCACCCTTCCCATGTCCACCTGGTTGTTGTTGATCATGAGGTGCTTGGTGAGACATTATAGCCCAATGCTTTCTCAGAAATCAGAATTTTGGTGTTTTTCTTTTTTCCTCTCAGAATATTGAATGGCAGATAAGTAGGGGATGAGATGAATTTATCTTAGAATCAGTGGAGTATTTATAGGATAGGCGGTGGCCAGTGCATGGGGTCAATTATGCCATTACACGTACGTACACGTGGCTTCATCTGGTTTTGGATTTGGTGGGGGATATATATATAATATAATAAACAATTCCCGTGCTTCACTGACAATTTGCCACATAAACAACCAAACTTATTATCAGGAATAGTAGGACGCCGGCGTTCCGATTATTCATCCAAAAAGATAAATGCAAAATACAATTCTCGCCTCAGGAAAATATCTTCACTAGTGTACGTACGTAACGTGTCTGTCGGCAACTACTCTTCTTCCCTGTTCCACGGCCCGGTTCATTCATTGCAAGCCATTTAAGGATTTCTGAAATATTAATTATAGGTGCTTTTTCTTCTTTCTTTTTTTTCTTTTCTTTTCTTTTTTTCGTTTTCTTAGCCGACACAAAGTGGATTAAATGTAATAAGTCGCAAATTTGATAAAGAGATGTGCTCCCTTAAAGGAGATAAGGATAACACGTTGAACTATGAACTATCTTGTCGTATGCTTTCTTCTTACGTCTTTGTCTGATTTATATGGTCTTATCTCATACAAAAAGAATTAGAGGATAAATTCAATGAGGCTTGGGTGTAAATTCAATTATTTATAGTCTTTAATAAAAAAAATTGTTGCGTCAATTTAAAACATCAAATATCATAAATATGAAAATACCAAATTTTTGAAAGAAAATTCACTTAATTACATCCATTTCTCCCCTGGAATTTACACTAGTTTGACATATTTGAGAGTCTTTTAACCCATAAAATAGCAGGTTTGAGACACTACATCATTCAAAAGTTTGAGTCCAATAATATTATATTCATCACTTCTTACGTCTTTTTCAATGTGAAACTTTTTTTTTTTTTTTTTTTTTTTTTTTTTACACTAACATTATCCTCAAAAACCATTACCACACGTTCTTGTGCCAAATGAATCTCCACCACGTTGGGTTTTAGTTCTCCCACCATCTCATGGCTCGGCTCACACAGATTGATGTATGTGCCTCAAATTAGATATTGAGCATTAGTTTCCAAACTGCAGTAAGAAATGACAAGTTCCTTCAAAATATAAAACAGTAAAAGCAAAGTATTCACGTACGCGAACATATAAATTGTTGGGAGATTTGGGTCTCCTTTGATCTAACACAACAACTCCCATAAAATTGACACCTAAAATGGGTAAAACTCTTCATTATGAGCTTTTAGACTCTAAATGATGCAGATCAGATCCCGTTTGAACACCCCCTGGTACTGCGCTCGATCGCAAGATCGAGCGCCTACCTACGCTCGATCACACTTGTAACTACGCTCGAGTGCACACGGAAGGCTTACGTTATTTTTCTGCATTTTATTATTTTCTAGCCGACTTTATGTTGTTGTTTTATTAGGGTTAGAGTTTTAAGAGTTTTTATTTCGTTATTTTTTTAGGTTTAGGGTTTTGGGGGTATTTATATCATATTTTGTTAGGTTTTGGGTTTTGGGCTATAAATATATACTTATAGCCTCCATAGAAAGGCAGTTGTTGTTTATTATTGATTTTGATTAATGAGAATATACTCAGAGTTTAGTTTATTCCTCTTTTCCTTCAAAACCTAGGGAGTATCTAGTTTTTCAAAAAGAATTCTTAGATCATTGATAAATTCAAGATCTGGAATTACATATCCGCTGCAGCCCACTAAATCACGCTGCATCACTAAAGAACCAAGAGAGGGATAATACCCACAAAACCCTCTGGATTTTGAGCCAAGAATACTTTCAACCCCCCAATAAACCAATGCCTAAACCATCCCCACCTCCCCAGCCGAACACTACCGTCAAGAATGATCAGAAATATTATGGGTTAGTTTAGCTGGCTAAACTGGTGTATTGTATTTTTGTTCAATTTATTTTATGCTTTTAACTTATTTGTTCAATTTTTATTGGAGGTGGTAAGAGAGGAGTTGTACATTCCTCGGAGATAGAAGGCGCTCCCAAAGAATTATTACAATCCTATATTTTAAAAATTCAATTAACAAGTTATTGATAAACCATATTAGAGCATCGTTTTAAATAAAATCTTAAATTTATAAATTTTAAGACAATTAGAAATGTAAAAGAAGAAGACGATACTTATACATTTTGAACAGAAAACAGAAGTAACATCCGAATAGGAGAATCATGATATATGAGTGCTAAATCCCATGAGATTGACTTTGAATTGTGGCATTTATTAAGAATGAACAAGTTTTAAAGCCCAGCACCAATTCCTAAATATTTAAGGTCCGGTAACCTTGTTAGAATTGGAGAGTAATTGTTAAGTACTGAGCCTAATACACCGAGAGCCTAATAAGCCCACTAGAATATATAAGGCCCATCGTGAGGCTTCGAGAAAGTGTACGTTCAAGCGATATGGAATTTTTTTTTTTTTACATGTCCGCATAAGAAGGAAAAAAAAAATTCGAACTAGTCACTTCCGCTTCTTTAGACATCTTTAGACATGATCTTAACCTATTGAGCTATCCCTTAGGACTGCAATTTACGGAATTAGCTTACCCTATTGGATTGAAATCCATCTACTTAATTAGCCTTGAAGGCCATAAAAGGAGAAGCCCAAACCAGGTATAGGGATCTTCTCTGAGAGAAAATACAAACTTATATTCCTTATGTTTTCCCTCCTCTAAGAAGTCATTGTTGACTTCAACATCAGAACTATCTCCCGTTGGTTTACACCTGCAAGTTCTTTTGCCTACTATTCTCTTTGCATTTGCATGTTACCCTCACTCAATTTTCACCAATTAGAAAACTGCATTAACAATAATCATCAACACCCACTAATTTTGAAAGTATATTCCATAAGCATCAACCATAATTAAAGCCCAAAAAAGTACATTGAAGAAACTAAAAATTAACAAAATTAAGTGATTAATTGTAATTAGTGAATAGAAATGAATAAGTGCTATTAATACTACAAATTGTCCATAGTAGTCCAATTTTCATGCACAGAGAATTATATCTTTTTCTGTTTCTCTAGAACACTATACTTTAAATTTTGAGTTTCTATCTCTTGCTAGAATAAAAATAAATAAATTAAGGGCGTTCAAATTTGGTCTCGTTTATGCAAAACACAATACTCTTTGGATAATGGATACCGTTTTATTGGGTAGTAACAGAGGTAAAGATACAAACAGATGGTCTAGAAACACACAAACATGAGAACCATTACATCATGAGCTCTCTTAATTACTTGAAACGTTGCTAAATCTTACAAAGACACCATGTTATTTGCAAATATTAAGGCAGGCAGGCACTAGCTAGGCAGCATCCGATCGATCGAGGAAGCTAAGCCCAAGATAACGGCCTCTCTAATGGGGGTGATGTCCACCACCACCACCAGGACCATGACCATGTGGTTCATGTCCTCCGCCCGGACCATGACCATGTGGCTCATGTCCTCCTCCGCCAGGACCATGACCATGTTGTTCAGGTCCTCTGCCCGGACCATGCCCCCCTTCATGACCGGGGCCACCATGATGCTCCGGTCCTTTGTGATCATGGCCATGCCCATGATCTTGATGTCCACCGCCATGCCCATGTCCACCTGGCTGTCCTTCGCCAGGGCCATGTCCGCCTGGTTGTCCTCCGCCAGGACCACGTCCGCCCGGAGGCCCTTGATCACCCTTCCCATGCCCACCGTGAGGTGGGTGGTCATGAGGTCCCTGGTGAGACATTAGCCCAACAATTTCTCACAAATCCGAATTTCGGTTCCTTCTCTCTCAAAATATTGAAATATTGAATAGCAGATAAGTAGTGTGAGATGATTTATGTAATCGAACGAATATTTATAGGATGGGCAGTGGGCGGTGGGGTCAATTTTTCCATTATACACGTGGCTTTATCTGGTTACGGTGGGGCCCGTGGGGTATTTGCCACACATATATATAACCAACGTGCCCATTATTCATCCAAAAAGATAAATGCAAAATATAATTCTCGCCACAGAAAAATATATTCACCAGTGTACGTGTCTGTCGGCAACTCCCTTCTTCCCTGTTCCACGACCCGGTTCATTCATTGCATAAGCCATAATGGATTTCTGAATATCGTAAATGTAAAGTTGACTAGACGTGGCAGATTTTAATAAAGAGATGTGCTCCCTTTAAAAAAGATAAGGAGATAAGGATAACACGTTGAACTGTGAATCATCTTGTCGTATGCTTTCTGCTTTCTTTCTTTCTTTTATTTGTGTAATTTACGGTCTTATATATTATCTAATATCTCATACAAAAAGAAATATTATAATCCCATGTCTTAAAAAATCTATTACTAAGATGAGATGAAACCATATTAGAGAGCATCATTAATAACTTAAAATCTTATATTTTATAAATTTTACTTTAGCTGTACCCTTTGTAGATACCATAATTAATCTACTATGTGAATCTCATAATACCTTGTGAATCGAACTCAAAAGGGTAAAAATATTTAGAGGTCCTACATATATAGGATAGCATTTGAATCTCAATTATTGTTGATACCATACTCTACTACACAACAATCAAAATAAAAATAAAAACAATATCTTTTTAAGTGGATATGATTCTTTAGACAACATTATTTACTTTGGGACCTATGAAATGAAAAGACAATGAATGAACAATCTCTTTTGATCTTCTTGGCTCCAAAAAGGGAAACATCAAACATTCAATTTCTCGTTTCCTAAACTGCCCTTTTTATCCCTTTCCCTAGACCCTCACTTTAATCCTATACTAATTGAGATATTGAGATTGAATTATATAAGTAACTTTAAAGAACTTTAATTGTAATTTTGACTAATCTTTTTAGACTAATTGTATAAAAAATGGTTTTTTTTTTTTCGAAGAAACTCCACTTTAGTTCACTGAACTTCCACTCGATTTTACAAACCCCCCTAAACTTTCAAATCTCTCATTTTGGACCCCTAAACTTTCAATTACTATTAATGTAGACCCATCCGTCATATTTTAAACATTATATAACGTTTATACCCTTAACTTTTGTATAAAATTTTAACTTCCAAAACGTTTTTTTATTTTTTTAAAAAAATGAAAATTAAGGACATTTTAGTCTTTTTTTTGTATTTTTAACAGCTAAAATTAACGGAAGGGTTATAATTGAGAGTAATTGAAAGTTCAGGGATCCAAAATGAGATATTTGAAAGTTCGGGGGTTCGTAAAATCGGGTAAAAGTTTAGGGGACCAAAATGAAGTTTCTCTTTTTTTTTTTTTTTTTTTTTCTCTAGATCGTGAAATTTGGCTTAGATAATGACATGGTTTTTCGTAAACAAAACGTAAGATGATACCTAGAATCCTTACCTTAGCTAAGCTTAGTTTGTGAGCTGGCCCAAAATGTTGGGCTTAGACATGCAGGCCATTAACATTGGGCCCAAGTAGCTTAGTGAGAATGGATCAAAGCCCTTTAAAGGGGATCATAAGAGTTTTAAAAATTCAATTCATCTCTAATGATATGCATGATTTAATAATAGTTTAATTAATGACACATGACGTATAGGGTAATGGAATTAATATCTTATGATTTCAACTTAGCATAATTCTTTGATTAATGAGGTGATTTATATGCCACAAACCATAGTTTATTTAGTTAACCATTTAATAATTTTAACCTTTAGTTTTTTAAATTAACCATTATATGATTTTAACCCTGGGTTATGAGACTAACACATGTCACTAACCATTAATTTTTGATAAATAGCCATTTAGATGATTGATCCAATTTTGATAAACAGCCCTTTAGGTGGTGTGAAAACTATTTCTATAAAATTAAATGATTTCTCACAAATTGCATAAAAAATAATAATTGAACCAACTTTAAGATTTTCTATCCAAAGCATGTTTAGAAAGGTGTTTGATCCAATTTTATGAAGTGTTAAGTCTTAATTATGCTTTGGGCTTGTTGGGCGAAGGTGGCTAAGTGCAGAATGTAGATGCTAGTTTGGGCCCATTTAGTAAGTTATGGGCCTTACGTGGCAAGCTTACCGTAATTGAATGGTATTTTTTTTTTGTAAGTAAATTAATGGTATTGCTCTTTGAAAAAAATTACATAATTGATTAAATTGTGATCGTGGCACCACTCCCTCAAAAAAGAATTTCATGCTTCCCCAAAAGGTCAGCCGTGCGATTAGAAGCCATGAAAACCATAAGAAAATGGAGCAAGTGTACTCTTCAGCCACCTCTTTTATTAATTTTTTATAAGCACAGTCCGATGAAATCAAATATATATATATATATATATATATATATATATATAAGAACATTCCATTACATAAAAGAGGGAGTACTAGTAAACAAATTGGACTCTCCAATAACAAACACAAACTGTATACCGAAGGGAGGCAATGAGTCCAATAATGATCTCATAGGACCATAAAAGACCGAGACCTTTATTTATATCCTAAACAAAGGTTAAGAAATGGGCCAAATAAAGCGGCTAAAGGGTGAGAGTATGAGATCCTTTAACCCTAAAAGAGCACACGAACAAGGACATAACTCTCACAATACCCTTCAACCCTGCCCGTACCCTCTTGCATATTCCATACAAAGCTGAACTGCATATATCTTCCCCATAATTTCACAAATATATATGGGGTTTATTCTTCACTGACATAACAAGCAAGGCACCAGAAGATAACTAATGATCTTTCATCTCTCTAATGTGGATGATGTCCTCCGCCATGACCATGAGGATGATGCCCCCCACCATGACCATGTGGATGATGCCCTCCGCCATGACAATGCCCACCGTGATGTCCTCCACCATGGCCAGGACCTCCATGATGCCCGTTTCCATGATGACCATGACCATGACCATGCCCACCGTGATGTCCACCTTCATGACAATGCCCTCCTCCGCCATGACCATGCACTTCGTGATGCCCTTTGCCATGACCGTGGTGTCCCTCAACATGCGGTGGAAGAGAATGATTTCCGTGGTGCGACATTTTCCCAAGTGTTGCTCAGAGGTTAGAAGATGATGAGTTTGTTGGGAGATAATGTTGAGGGGCGTTGGTAAATATATATATATATATATATAGCGATAGGTAGATAGAGATCATCAATGAAGACTTAAGCGCGTTAAATCAAGAACACGGCTTTAACTTGGCGATCAAGTATATATGAATTGCGTGCAAGTGTTTTATCCGTGTGATTGTAGTGCATGCTCGCTTGGGGAGGACAATGTTCACGTGAATGCATGCATTGAAGGAAAGCGCGTGGTGGGTGATATGGACATCCAACTCATCAATTGCATTATTAATAGATCAACAACTATTGAGGCAATCATCATGGGTGGGTCCCAATTTATCACGTTTACACGGACGCATGGAAATACACAGAATCTTAGGAATGCGTTCAGCAGGACAATCGTGCATCAGTGCATGAATTATGCAGCTTTCAGAGATTTTTTTTAGAATTGTAAATTGGAGGGAGGGGTCAAAGACAAACGAGCATGATTTCATTGTGGTAATGAACTCTGCTAATTTAAAGATGTTTCACATGAATATGAAATTATGTCTCCATACTATTTGCATGCTTAGAGGAAAATGAATTTGAAAGAAGAAATTTTTCACAGAAAAAAAGGTTTGGAAGTAATTAAAAGTATATATGCTTTTACATAAAATGGTTGTGAAAGTATGAGTTGAGTAACATGGTGGTTAAGTGGGGTTATATACTTCTTTTTTTTGACATGTTCACACAAGAAAGGAAGGGAGATTCGAACTAGTAACATCCGCTTCATGAAACATGGCCTCTAGCCGATTGAGTTACCCATTGGGGATGTGGGATTATATACTTCACACCCCACAATGTTAGGAAGTGAGAAAGAAAGACTAGCAACCCGGTAGTTTGTGAGATTATACACTCCTAGCTAAGAAATGCGAGGAAAGACTAGCAAGTAGCAACCCTGCAATTAATTAAGTGGGATAATATGCTTAACAAAATTCGGGGGTTAAGTAGGATCATACGCTTAACTGATCAATGCAAAAAAGGGGAGAAAAATACCATCAAACCCGGTGATTAAGCAAAGGTGATACACTTAACAAAGTAAAGAAAGTGACAAGTAAATGTTTGTGTATATATATATATATATATATAAGCATGTTTGTGAGTTATTATGATATGTAGTTGTGATTTAAACTGTTGTTTTACATTACTACATGGAATCAACTATTTTATTTGCTTTTTACGATGGGTATGGAGTTATATTTATCCTATATATAGAAAAGAAAATGTAAAGGAAAATATAAGTTTTGATTTTACTTCTATGTAAAACCTATCTCTAAGACGTATGACTTGCAAAATGGTTATAGCACTTGATAATTAACCCGATTTTTATAAAATGCATAGTGATAGAGTTTAAAACAAAAGGAGGTTCTATCACACGTACGCAACAAAAGTTGGTATATTTTTACTTACCAAATCGTGGATTCGCACATCCACATGTAAAATTTCTATAAAATGGTGAAATTTTACAGATGCTGTTGAAGACGCGGTCGAGAGGACCCATATGCATGTTTGGACTATTAATTATCTGTGAGGTCGGCAGAAGGCATCCACTTTTGATGCATGTGCTGACTTTTGATAAGTCATTATATATACTTCAATTAGAATGCCTGGTATATATTGTAGAATTTCATAAAGAAATAGAAATAGAAATAAATTGCGAAAATAAAATAAATCAACACAAAATATTTTACGTGGTTCGGTCTATGAAGCTTAAAGGGATACATTATGCTCTTATTGCTTGATATGTTTACTATATAGAATGTTCTATTTATAGGGCTTACACATAAATGTAATCTTAATCAAATTCTCTAATTTAGGATGATCAAATCATAATTAAATCCCTAAAGTTAGGCTAATCTAATCTTCATCAAATCCCTAATTTTATGGTCTTTCAAATATACTCTAACATTCTCTCTCAAACTCAAGGCTTCAGAGGTGGTCGGTGACACTTTAAATAACAATACGAAAGAAGGTCATTTATGGGCCAAAAGAGAGCCAACTTTGGGCTGAAAAGAGAGCCAATTGTGGACTGAAATAGGCCAACTATAGGTCAAAAATGAAAGCCAACTATAGGCTAAAATAGACTTAGGTTTTAAACAATACCATAATGGCCGAAGATATTGGGCCAACAAAGGGCCAAAAATTGGTCTAGGTCAACAAATGACCAACAATAGACCAAATAATGATTAAGCCAACAAAGGGCCAAAAAATGGGCAACTTAGCCTCTTTTAATTTTTTGTTGTGATATTTTTTTGTCAACCGAGACTATACTCTAACATATGTGTGAGTTTGTAGTTAAAAAAATAATAATAATAATAATCGTACTTAGAATCTTCCTCTACGTGAGCAAAGAGAAGTAGTAGTGCTGCTTGGAATTTGAGATAATTGTGCGATATAACTTATATAAAAGTTGGGATTGCACATTCTTTCAATTGATATCCCGAAAAAATAATACATGTTAATCATTCAACAAGTGAGCAAAAGAAAGAGAGATTAATTAAGGAAGAGATGATACGACCCGATGGTTACGGAACATGAACAATTATTTAGCGGGTGTAGCGGATAATGACTATCTCTCCCTCTTGGGGAAAAAAAAAAAGGCGCTTTCTGAACATTTGTTTTTAGTCTTCTGTCCTTAGCTGGATTTTTGGTGTCTTTTTTGGTAATGGATTCAGAAACGATGCTATTTTCTCTTGGCCAAAGGTCCCCCCTTCCTGTTGGGGCCGCCTTTTTCTTATATACAGGGTCTAACCCTTTGCTCAATCGCGGTTACAAATGTATCAAATAATGTTACTTATCATTCATGGACAATAGTCTATGTGAAAGGTGTAGGCGGAGGAAAGACAGATTAGCCAAAAATGGTAGGACTTGTTGGCTGTCTTTCCCGTAAAATTTACACTTTGTTGATGGGTATTTGGACCCTATCCAAGCATTAATGTTTGAAAATGCCTCAAAGGGGAGATTAGTCGCGCATTAACATGAATATTAGTTAGATTCTTTGTCACCACTTGACGTGGGCAATCCGACCGTCGTCGATCACATCCTTACCTACCAAACCACATTATCCCTCATTTCCTCGCAAGGTAATGTATGGGCCTGGTCTTCTGTTCGATCCAGCCATAGTTTGGCAAGCTGGAGCTAGTGTTAATTTCCCTCTAAAAAAACTGTATAGTATTGCTCATAATAAGGAAATGGAGTAAGAGTAGTTTTCAGCTACCAATTTTATTATTTTGTGTAGAAGCACCGTACAAGGAAAGAAAAGCACATATGAAATGTGCAACCAAAATTAGAAGCTTAAAATTAAGCAAATCAGAATCCGAAGTGGATCGTCCATGTAAAACACCAAACCAGCATTCAAATACATATTCAATACAAAGCAGAGCTCAACTGCATATCTCTCACTCTCCCCCCATAATTTCACAAATATATTTATGGGGTTTATTCTTCACTGACTTAAAACAAGCAAGCTAGGCACCAGAAGATAATTAACCATCTTTCAATTTCATCTCTCTAATGTGGATGATGTCCTCCGCCATGACCATGTGGATGATGTCCCCCACCATGACCATGTGGATGATGCCCTCCGCCATGACACTGCCCACCGTGATGTCCTCCACCGTGGCCAGGCCCTCCATGATGCCCCTTTCCATGATGCCCATGACCATGACCATGCCCGCCGTGATGTCCACCTTCATGGCAGTGCCCTCCTCCGCCATGACCATGCTCTCCGCCGTGATGCCCTTTGCCATGACCGTGCTGGCCGTGGTGTCCCTCAACATGTGGAAGACAATGATTTCCGTGGTGAGACATTTTCCCAAGTGTTGCTCAGAAGTCAGAAAATTGGAACTTGGAAGATGAGTTTGTTGGGAGATTATGTTGAAGGCCGTTGGTATATATAGAGCAATGGGTAGATAGAGATCATAATCAATGAAGACTTAAGCGCGTTCATCAAGAACACGGCTTTAACTTGGAGATCAAGTATATATGAATGGCGTGCAAGTGTTTTATATTCAGATTATCCATATCATGTGAATACATTGACTAGAAATAGATTCTTTTCTTCTTCTTGAAGGAAAGTGTGTGGTCGGTGATATGGATATCGAACCCATCAATTAATTATTTGCCAAAGCTTTTTTTTTTTTTTAATAAAAAATGATCGCATTTATCCTAAACACTAAACAGCAGATTTTCTGTGAATTTTATTTTATTTTATTTGAAGTAGCGTATCCCCCCGTGATTTGAGCGTTACCATCAGTTACAGAAGAGCTTTAGTCTTACGTTTGACGTGTCCACCGACAAATTTACTCTGTTTTCTTAAAGCTGAAACTTCTATTATGGGTCGTAACCCGTGAATAATATAACTAACAGGAGCCGGATTTATGCCATAACTTACGGTTGGGAAACCTTCGCCGCACATTGCGACTCTACTTTGAATTGAATAAGAACAGAACAGGGGAAGGGAAGGGAAAATTTTTGGATTTGGATGTTCAAGTTGTTAATAATTAGGCTACTATTATGAAAAAAGTCTATATAAAATTTACTTTCACAATTTTTTTACAAATAATTTCCGTGATTCAATCAAAAAGTTCAGGTATGGTCTGGTGTTCATAGTTTTATTCTAATAAAGACAAAAGCTAGAGGCAGGGGAGTTGCATACTTGCATGCAGAGTACCGTGGAAAATTACAGAGGGAGAGAAAACGGTAAAGTGTCGGACGATTATTAATTTTGTACTTTAGTTTCCCAACAAAGTAACGGAGGTTTGCTCCCCACCTTACACGAATCCAGACAAAGTTCCCTTCATCCAACGGACGCCACTTCAAAAGTTTTTAATTTTGTAGTTTGTTCTCTACACAATTGGGCTAAGCTCTTAACACAAATCATAAATGCATATCCAACTCAATAGCTCAGTTCTTTCTGTTGCTCTATGAACTTCTCAGTTGTCAGAATCTTTTTGGCAATGAGATTTGACTGATAGGAGTCGATTGCTGGAAATCCCTTTTCAGGAGCGTATGGAGAAACCCATCATCGGAAAATGCTCTCAGCAGCTCTGGTTAGTCATCTTCGTCCTCTTTGTTCTATGCTTCGTATTATCCTGCTTTGATTATTCAACAATGATGGGTGCCAAAAATGAAGTCACTTTTTTGTTCAATCAACCAAACCCACTTGTTATTTTGGAGAATGAAACCAGTTCTGCCACCAATCAGTCTATCAAAGACCCATTCGTAGGAACACAGAGTAATCTAGATCCCTGCCTGGGTAGATACATATATGTTCATGATCTGCCCAGCCGATTCAACTATGATTTTCTCGAGAATTGTCAGACGGTTACCAGAGGAACCAGCTTCAACATGTGCCCATACATGGTGAATTCCGGTATCGGTGCTGAAATTGAAAATACCCAAGGGGTTTTATCGGAAAAGAATTGGTTTTCCACAAACCAATTCTTGTTAGAAGTCATTTTCCACAACAAGATGAAGAAGTACCAGTGCTTGACCAATGATTCCTCGCAAGCCTCCGCAATTTTTGTGCCATTTTATGCCGGTCTAGATGCCAGTCAATTCCTTTGGAGTCCTAACATATCGGTGAGAGACTCTTCCGCGCAGGACCTTCTCCGGTGGCTGGCGGAAAAACCCGAGTGGAAGAAAATGTCGGGCAGAGACCATTTCTTCGTGGCCGGGAGGATTTCTTGGGATTTCAGAAGACAAACAGACGAATCCTCGGACTGGGGTAGCAAGTTAAGGTTTCTGCCAGAATCCCAGAACATGACAATGCTGTCTGTCGAAGCAAGCTCTTGGAAAAACGATTTTGCTATCCCCTACCCAACAGACTTCCACCCTTCAAAAGACCGTGAAGTGTTTGAGTGGCAAAAACAGATGAAAACGCAAAACCGGAGTTATTTGTTTACTTTTGCCGGTGCACCTCGCCCTGATCTTACCAATTCTCTTCGAGGTGTGGCTATTGAACAATGTAGATCTTCAAGGGCTTGCAAATTTATAGATTGCAGCTCTGATGGGAGCAAGTGTGACAATCCGGTTAATCTTATGCGGGTGTTTCAGAGCTCTGTTTATTGCCTGCAGCCTCCAGGGGATTCCTACACCAGGCGATCAATTTTTGACTCCATTTTGGCAGGTTGTATTCCGGTTTTCTTTCATCCGGGTACTGCTTATGCGCAATATTTATGGCATTTTCCAAGCAATGGCACTGAGTATTCTGTGTATATACCTGTGAGGGATATGAAAGTTTGGAAAGGCAATGTGGAGAAGATATTGCTTGGGATTTCAAAGGAGAAAGAAAAGGCGATGAGAGAAGAGGTCATAGGGCTTATTCCCCGGATTATTTATGCAGATCCCAGGTCGAGATTAGAGACTTTTGAGGATGCATTTGATTTGGCGGTGAAGGGTGTTCTTGAGAGAGTAGAAGGAGTTAGGAGGGTGATTAGGGAGGGTGGCGATCCTGGTGTTGGTTTCGCTGAAGCGGATGATTATAAGTACACTTTTACTGAGTGGGAGAGATTTGAATAGAATCCTTGAATATGAGGGAAAAAAAAAGAGACAAAATTTCAAAGCAAAAGTATAATATATAATTATATCATTCAATGCTCTTATGCCTTGGCTCCAGAATACACAAGCTTGCATATATTCATTCATTCCTGCCTTTGAATTTTCTCTGCTTTTCCCTTCTTCAACTTCTTCCATTAAACTGTAATTTTTTCATTAGTTTTTTCAATTCTGTATGTGGTGGAGCTTATGCAGGTGGCTACTCTTTGACGGGTGTGGCCGCGTCTAGTTTGGAGTTGTGTATAAAACTTCCTGACCGCTTATCTCCCAAGTTATCTCCCAACAGCTGCTTCATATTTTTTCTGCATCTCTTATCAGTACTGCAAATATGTACTAATAAAATGGAACTTCTTCAAAATAGATGACATCTTTTCTAAATTTTTATGCATTTTGGAGAGAAAAAAGAAAGAAAGAAGCGTGTAGAACTCAGTCCGGATACTCTACCTAATTGACAAGACATTGTTGTTCAAATAACATTCTAAGATAATTATTGCTTTGGTCAACTGAAATTCTGCAGAGGTTACTTGTTGGTTGTTAAAGCACTAAGATCCCCTGTTGGCATGTTCTGCAATTAGTTCTTTGTGTGGACTTTGGGCCAAGTAAAGTGTTTAGAGATTCCCTTAAGATTGCCTCGTCTCATTATTATATTCTTATTATCATTCTTTATTAGTGTCGTGGGTTAAGGTTTAGCCCGCGATCAGTGGCGGCATTTTCTCTAAACCTTACCCTCTAAGGTTTAATGTTTGCCGACAGTTGAAAGGGGACCCATCACATGTGTATGTGAGTGAGTGTGGGGCCGGAGGCTAACCTTTATGAATGATCTTATTCATGGCCTCGTTTGTGGGGCAGACTATGCCAGACCCCGTTTCTAGGGCCTAAATTTCTGGTGATTCACTAAAAAAATAACCCCCCCCCAAAAAAAAAAAAAAAAAAAAAGTATATTAGATCCTATAGTTTGGATTTGTTGGTAATCTATTGAGGAGAAATTCAAGCTACAGTCAACTATTTTCTTTAGGGCATATTTGAAAAATTGAGTTAAAACAAGGTATAGAATTTGTTTAGGAAATACTATATACGGGACAAGTAATTATATTCATTATTCTCATTATCATCCTCTCATCTCTTTCAAATTAATGTGACATGGTTTTTCGTAGCATTTAGTGAATGAAAATAAACTTATTGATTGAGGCATTGCGTTATATCAGCTTTTGTGGATATAATGTTAATACTAATCTAATACATAGCATTTCTTAATTTCTATTAGAAGTGGACAAATTAACCGTTTATCGCCTACCGACTACCACCGAACTGTCACCTACCGACAACAGACTTCCGATAGTTGGTGGGCAGAATAAAAATATTGTTTCGACGTCAGTTTGATAGGTGATAGAAATTTTTTTTTTCGTTGGTTAACCGACAATTATCCAATTTAACCGATTTTTCAAGTAAAATTTGGATTTTATCTAGTAGGTTTCCTTATTGTTTTGTTCCGCTAATTTGTGGTTGTCCTTTTGGTTCGTTTTTCACATATTTACTTTTTCCTTTTACTTACTAATTCTATAGTTATAGAAAAGTTGATAATTCTTAAAATAAAAACTTGTAACCGACAATTAATCAACTTAATCGACTAATTGATTAATCGAAAAAGTCAAAACCATACCGAGAAGTCGATTAATTAATTGACTTTCACGAATCAGTACGCGAAATGCTCCTACTGACACCGGTCAAACCAATACCCAACCCTAATTTGTATATCTTATAGGTATAATAGAAATTGTAATAGAATAAGAGTAATGCTAGAAACTACATATTTATTTCACAATTATCATTTAATGCGGGTGGTCTAGTTAAGTGAAGCCACTAAAAGAGAAAGTGCCACTATCGAGTCCATGCCAATCAAATGGATCGTTGTGAATGTTGGTTGCGGAGTGTGGTGGTATATTATAATTATAAGTTTCCTACATAGCTTAAGTACAAGCTTAACCATGTGTATATAAGGTGTTTGACATTTTCTCATTACAAGCCGATTTTCAATAGTAACTTGTACCCTATGTTTACATTAATTTAGCTACCACTAAAGGTGTAAATTGCACTATATGGGTGAATAATACATTTATTTTGCATTCGCTTTCGCATTTTGTGGATGACGAATTATGGGAATTGCATATGAATCCTCACTTTGCCGAATTCGCCCATAACCACACATATGATTGGTTGTTTGATTATTATTATTATTATTTAACTGTAAACTTAATTTATATGACCTTGTTTTTTATTTTATTTTTTTTTGAGCTGTTGCATAATCTACTTGTAAATTGTAATATAAAATTATAAAATTATATAAGTTAATCATAAACTAATAAAATCTTAATTTTATCCCGGTAATTTTATGTTGAATTAACATTCAACTTGCGATTCGCTGGTAGCGTGAAAAATTGCCAGCAGATTACCGGAGGAGACAGAACACATCGTCTGAGAGCCGAAAAGAAACAGCCCCCATTTCGGTCTGCCGCCGCGGAGTCTGGGAAGCTCAGAAGCAGCGCCAGAATGGCGGCAAACTCCGAGGTGAGCGTAAACGATAGTCGTAATACCCTAACGCACGCAGACAAATGATTTGAGCTTCCACGCTCTGATACTTGACTCTGTTTTACGCGTTACTAACGCTCTTCATAAACCCTTCCCAGAAACCAAGTTTCGAAACGTTTCAACTATTCTCATCTTCGGACACGTCGGGTCTAGGGTTTCTTGATTCTCCAGAAACGCCTCTCCCTCCTCCACCTCCTTGCGTCGAAGTACTTTCCTCTGAGGTACTATCATTATCGTTATCATTCTGATTATTATTGTCATCAATTCACTAATTTCAATAAATTTGGGGGTTTGATTGAGATTTTTTTTTTTTTTTTTTTTTGTGAAATAGATATCGTCTTCTGTGAAGTACACTGTGGAGCCTGTGAACTTGGGGGGACTTACTTTGCTCAAGGTAACTTTTCTCTTTCACTCTGTTTGGTTGCCGAGAGAATGAAGGAAAATAAAAGGGAAAAGTATGACAAAAAAGAAGAAGACAAGGAACATTTATGCTTGTGTAAGAGTTTATATGTTTAGTGGTTTTGATTTCTGAAAGAGTTAGAATTTTCAGTGTTATCTACATTTTAGCTTCGGTTTCCCAAAATCAATAAGAATGTCAGCTAGAAGAGCTGAATGGTTTTATTAGGCTGCGCTTGATGTCTCAGATAATGGAAAGTCTTAGTATTTTTTTAGCCTGTTTGGTTGCCAAGAAAATTGTGGAAATGCAAGCAAATAAAATGAACGAACACACACACACACACACACACACACACATATATATATATATATGACACGGGACACACACACACACACACACACATATATATATATATGACACGGGACACACACACACACACACACACACATATATATATATATGACACACACACACACACACATATATATATATATGACACGGGACACACACACACACACACACATATATATATATATGACACGGGACCTCGACAAGGTAGGGCCCTTCGGACCCACCTCTGCAGAGCAAACCTTGGATCCGTGCACCGCACCCTAGGAAGTTTCCCTACATGGATCTGGCTTTTACACTAGAGGGTGTAGCCCCAAGGGACAGTTTGCATCTAGGAAGTCTCGAACTAGGAATCTATGGGGTGATACTCCCTAAGACCACAAGCCTCAACCACTATGCCAACCCCTTGAGGTTAAAATGGACAAAAATATAAGAGAAAGAGAACTTTTTTTTTAATGCCTAATTTTAAGAATAAGAGAACTTTGAATGTACTGTTTTTAAAGATTCGATTTTTTGAAATAACTAAGGACTGACCATGGATAATGGAAACATAATGGTTTTCAGTCCAGTCCCAGATAATGGAAACTTCTGAAAAGATTCAAAATTTTGAATTCTTTGCAATTCTTCACATATTTTTCACTTGTAAGGAATTTCCTTAATACTTGACAGTTTCTAGGATTTTAAATTACTTGGATGGAAGTAGTTGAAGAGAAGGATTTAATTTTATCTTTTAGTTTAATTGGCTTGAATAAAGTATATTTTTGTTATAAGTAATTGCAAATTCATTAAAAAGCTCAAAGGCGCAATCTCAGTACACATGAAGTATACAAGGGAGACACCTAACTAGAAGAAGAGAAAAGATCTAGAAAAATTTGAAGCTAAAAATATTGTGAAGTATAAAAACTATAAATTTTTCTATTGATAATTCGTGGATGGATTTAAACCTTATTAAGAAGTGCATTTGAAATGATTAGGCATCGAACCAGTGTTTTTATTGAAGCAAATAATCAAAAACTCAAATCCATAATCTGCTGTTAAATTCCATATCAAGTGATTCATACTAACATACCTTGGTTTTAAATCCTTAAATCCAAATGCAACCTTGTTATATGGTCAATTTAAATATTGCCTCTTTTAGGGCCGGGTTAATACTCAAGAGGTTTTCGGTTTATCCAACTCAGATTTAGTCCCGGGGAAATATGAAGGTGTGTAAGAATTCTCCTGTCTTTGCTTCTTTTCCGCTTGTTGTTTTTGTTGCCACTCTTTTTTTAAGTTTGGTTTTCATATTCATAAATCAAGTCATATTTATTGTGCTTATGATCAACTGATAATGCAGGGGGACTGAAGATATGGGAAGGTTCACTGGATCTAGTTAAAGCCCTGTGCTCGGAGGTTAAAAGTGGCAGTTTGTCATTCAGTGAAAAGCGAGTTGTAGAGGTGGGCTCCTACTTTTCAGGTGATTCTATACTGTTCAACAATGCATAAACATAAGATCACAGTGGTTTTCATCTTCTAGGGAAAATGGAAAAGCGGTATCTTTGGTGTTTATACCTTTTTAACACTGCAGCTCAATTGCTGCATTGTTGTTTATAATTTGTATTTTGTGTTTTCCTTCTAAATGCTCATGCTGATGTTACATAGTCAGGCAATCAATATTGATTTGGTTCATTTATATGATTCCTCATGCCTCATGGATGAGAGCTAGTCTACAAACACTGATTTGAGTCCCATCAAGGTTCTTTGACATTAGGAGTTCGTCTCTTTATTCTTTCCTTATTCTGCATCAATTTCAGTGTTCAAGCTAATGAATCTTTTTTTTTTTTTTTTTTGGGTCTAAGCCAAGACAATCGATCTTATTATTTCATGCATTTGCTCCCCTTTCCCCTTCCCTTGGGGCCAATTACTTATATAAACAAAAGTATTTCATGCATTTGCGTGAACAACAAAATGGCTTGTCATGGTTTTTGGAATTTTATTCCTAGCTACGAATTTCTATTAAACATCAAAGTCACAAGGATATTGTGAATGGAAATTGAAACAAATGCCTTTTATATCTTGCCCTCTCCTTCCTTGCTACCCCCTAATGAGCTTCCTCTAATTTTTTCAGCTTGGATGTGGTCATGGACTTCCAGGGATCTTTGCGTGTCTTGAGGTGATCTTTCCTTCATTGGTTGTTGTATAGAAGATAGTTGAAAATCTATAGGTCTGCTGAGCTTCTCCACTTGATGTGTCAGGGTGCAGCCGCCGTACATTTTCAGGACTTCAATGCTGAGGTCATACGTTGTCTCACCATTCCCAATGTAAAAGCAAATCTTTCAGAAAAAAATGGACCTTTAGCAACACATGCGAAAAATTCTGGTGAAGTTCGTTTCTTTGCCGGTGACTGGAGTGAAATCCATAAACTTCTTCCTCATGTACAAGACAATGAGAAGGATCTACACTACAGTTCAGAACAAAGTCAAGTTGCTGGTTATGATATTGTTTTAATGGCAGAAACAGTTTACTCAATCTCCACTCTCCAAAGCCTCTATGAACTTATAAAGAAGGTATCTTTTTTTTGCCCTGGCCTTTTAGTCGCTGACCATATATTTTTGGCATTTTGAAACTAGTAGCTGCTTGAGCTCTAAATTTTTTTGATTTACAGTGCACAATCTGTCGTCATGGGGTTGTTTACATGGCAGCAAAGAAACATTATTTTGGAGTAGGTGGGGGAACACGGCGGTTCCTATCTCTGGTAGAGAAAGATGGTGAGCTAGTCCTTCTGAAATATGTTCACAAAAATTGCACAGGCATTATATCATGCAAAAAGCTTTTTTTTTTTTTTTTGGGGCCCCTTGAGATGATGGGTGAGGGGAATGAAACATTTACAGCATATCGTCATAATGCATGAATAGCCTTCCTCGTAGTAATAAATCCTGCATGCTTCAATTATTTTGTGAAAATATTATTTCTTAGACAAACATTATATGCAGGCCAAGAGCAAGAAGACTCAGACATGTTTGTTATGTAACTTTACATTGGTCATGTGCTCTGCAGCTCTGAGCTGATAGACACATAGCTGATATTTCTATGCCTAATTTAGAGACCAAATTCAGGAGCTGTAACGTGTCATTTTTGTCATGGTTGATATATGCATTTCTTATGGTACTGCATGTTGGTGAAATTAACTCAAATGGTACAGAGTACTAGTTAAGTGGACCTCTTTTTCCCCTTCAGGTGTTATGGCTGCTAACCTGGTGGCTGAAGTTGCAGATGGTTCATCTAATGTTCGAGAGGTATGGAAGCTTTCATTTAGGTAGATCCAGATTTTCAATTATATGGGCTGAAAGCTATCATTGTCTTTCTCACCTGTGACCAGTTTTCCCGTTATTTCTTCTTTATTTTTTTCTTGAGCCATATGTGGACCCAGGCTGCCATATGAGGGACCAACTTCATCGGTATTTGTCTGTATTTGGACAATGAGCGTTAAGGATATCCTTTCTTAGATAAAAATGTCGAATTCCCCCCTTTTTGTTTAGGCATGTCTCTATGTTTTGTTATGTTATAGAATTATGCAACTGGACTCCTGTATTTGACCTTAAATATGTGGGATGATCTCTAGTATTTTTTTTTTAAAAAAAATTGTTCTTCTTTTGTTGTTGTTTTTGATGATGCTGTTGTTGTTTTCAATATTATTATTAGGATCAGACTTGGTAACTTGGAACTATAGTAGAGACATTCCATGAGATGGTCTTCAATATGCTCTCTTCAGAACTAACCTGTCTTGGAAAAAACTTTCAGCTCCTTTGTAACCAAATATGTATACTATGGCACCCACTGCAAGTTTGCATATTACAGCCCTTAAGACTTCTGCCTTTTAGATTCTTCAATCCCTAGTCTAGAATTCTTCCCCAATTAGATGCAGGAATACCCGCAAACACTTTATCATTACTTCCCTTCACAAATGTTACCACATTCAAAGTATGAAAGCATACCTTGGAATCGCACATGATAACCAGACAATTTTCCACCAGGCAGCCTCTGGTAGTTTGGACCTAATGGCTTCCCAAGTGTCAGGTGTAGTAAACTGATCCGATTTAGAAGGGAGCCAAGAGGGTTTATCAAATTGATTGCCTTTGCTCTTAGAACAGATTGATCAGAGCCATTACACAGGAAACTATTGAATTTTTGTTGAATAGCCTTGATGATCCTTTTAGGGAGAATAAAGAGGCTGGACCAGTAGACTTGAATACTAAATAGAAAATTGAAGGTATAAAGGTGTAAAGGCATTATCACCTACGTTTATTCACATCCAGTTGGTCAGGTATAAAGGTTCGATTTCATAGAAAAATCTACATGAGTTTTATTGTTGTATGGTCCAGCACGACAGCTACTGAAGCTGAGTGGACACCATCTATGGAGAAGACGATGGCTATTAATTAAAAGTACAAACAAAATTATTAAGTTGCTCAAAAGAAATATGAAAAGAATCAAAACGATGCAAATCAACCTAATTATTGAATTTGAATGAAAATTAAATGAAAAAGAAATGGTAGAAAATAATATCAAAGTAAATTAAAACTTGTATAGGTTCACTGCATATGATATCACTGCATATTACAAATGATAACAGATAGATTTTACACGAGTTTTAAACAAAAAACTTGTATCAACATGTAATAACATTAGGAGCAGAATAGATATGGGTTTGAAGCTTGGATCATCGTGTCTTCCAACTTCCATGAAGATTAGACCGATCATGAGCCGGACCTACAACGATAATATTTAGGGCAACCTCGATTCGGAGGGTTAGCTGGGGGAGGGAGACAATCTCCACTATTACTATAAGCTTCACCAGGAGATCCGCCGTTGCAAGCAGGGCGATCTCTGTTTAGTGCTCCATATGATATGGATTTCTGTGCAAGAAATCTTCGACTTATCTCAGACTCCATCAACTGCTCATTTTCTTCACTGCACTCTGCAATCGAACCGTTGCATGGGGTGTAAGCAGAGGCTGCCAAGGAAGAAGGGTTGAAGAGATAGACAAGGCCAAAGAGAAGAAGGAAGCAGAAGGTGAGAGGCTTCATGCTTTGAGTAATGTGGTTTCTATATGCCCTTCCTACTTTTAAGCAAGTAAAATGGATTTGAGAATCATAAAGACTTTTTGGCAAAACGCTCCTAGTGGAAGCCGCACTAGCGACAAGCTGTGGGACTGCACTTCACCAAAAACTTGGCAATATTATATTTGTTTCGTTTTCATGATCTTTTTTTTCCGCGTTATATGTCTTGTTCCACTTTATTATTGCATTTAGATGGGGTAGGTTTATGATAGAAATAAAGGTGTGAGAATCAGGTAACTATTTTTTCAAAAAAAAATTAGGACAGTAAATTGCTGCTGCCGAGGAAAAGTACTATTTGATTTACCATGCAAGAAAAACTTAGGGAAACATTTCATATTTATCCCATAGGATTTTATCAATTACAGCAGTTTGTTACCATCCCCATCACTGCATGCCCTGCCACATACACTCGCAGATGCATACATGGTCATAAGAGCATGCATAAAGAACGATCCAGAGATTTTCTTGGAGACGCATATCATATCTGTAAATATTTTTTTCCATGCAATTATATATATATATATATATATGAAAAACAATTAATCAAAGCAAATTGACATATGATTACACGGATAATATGAGTGAAGAAAAAGAAGTCGTAAAATATATAATTCTCACGTCCTCTCTCAGTCTCCCTCACAAAAATGACATTCCATTCAGAAAACCATAGAGGTGGTCGTCACTTCCTACACCTGTAGTACTTGTTGCAGCCTCTGTTGGGACGGTTTGCCTGTGGAGGTAGACAACTGTTACTGTACGGCTCACCCCTCACTACTATCCCACATGCCGGCTGGTCGGCCTTGAGTGCCCCGGGAGATATGTATTTTTTCGTTCCAAGAAACCTGCGGCATCTCTCGGATTCCGTCTGCAATTCTCCGACCGAACTGCCGCATTGTCCATGCTCATCATCATCATCATCAATGTTGTTTTGTGTAGCAGCAACTTTATGATCAAATGGGCTGAGTTGTTGTAGAAGAAGGATGATGATCATGAATGAATAGGTTTTCTTGCACACAACTTTCATTGTTTTTGTGCTGACAAGTTTCTGAATGAATCAAATCACTTGTGTATGTATTAATATTGTGTGCGATTGTCCGTGTGGGTCACTCCGTGTTTACTGTTCATTTGTAAATGTTTGGTTCTATCCTCTTCAACATGCATGTGGTGACCAATGGGTATATCTGAATTTCCGTGGGGCCGGCCATCATCACTCATCAGGCTATCCGATTGTGAGTCCATGATCGTTTAGTGAACTATATATTGAGAATTTCTAGCCAATTGAAGTTCTATCCCCCAAGTCCCCAACCATGATAAAGTGTTTTTCTTAAAATACTTTTTTTTTTTTTAGTGTTAAACACACTTTTAACTTCTTTAAACGCACACCTAAATAGACTGTTTTAAGAAAATATGGGAATTTTAGAGTCAAATAATCAATTAAGGGTAAGTTTGATAATGGCTTTGAACAGTTTACGTATGTTAAATTATTATTATTAGTATTATTTTATTAAAAATTACCAAAATCTGAAGGAGAAAAAAGTCGAAAAAAAGAAGAAGGCTACTATTATAAATTTATAGATTTTTTTGTTGACTTTTAGACTTTTAGTTGTGGGAATGCATGGCTTGAAAATTTGTTGGTTACTGCCTTCTTTTGGCACAGTCACAGTCACAGAGGGTGTTGACAGAAAAATTGAGTTGGCCCCTTCATTGACAAAAGCATACTTGCTTGGATTAGAGGGTGAGTACAAGGCAGCAGACGTGTAGACAGACGGTATGCATTAATGTGTCTGATTATATATGTCAAGCATCTATTGACATATTCCCCTCTTTTCTTTTTCTTTTTTTCTTTTTTTATTTTTAATTTTTTTATCTCTGATTGGAAAATGGGAAAAAGTATTCTTCTTTAAACCTACCGAGAAGATATTTGGCTCATGGTAATTTGTTCTTTTAACACACTATTTTAGCATGCTTCTTTAGTGAATGTATATACTTACCACCAACGTATTATTATATCTCTTGATTGGAAGTACAAATATTATTTCATCCACACCAAAGATTGTGTAGCCCTTGCATACATACCGTCATCACAATCAACTTAAGTTGGACAGATAATTAAATCTTGCGAAGACTCTGTTTCCTATTACAATCTTGCAAGATTAGAGCCTTTATTGCTAGAAAAAGTATTCCAGTTGCTCGCTCAAGTCCATATATCTGAAGTGCAGTCACCACCAGGATATCTCATCTCATGGGCAAGGGAAGGGCCATCAGGTTCACCTGAGAAATCCACAAAGAAGTTGGGGTTTAATTTCAGACCACCTTTCTGTGTCTCAACATCAATCTGTAGCATGTGGGATCCTTTCTCCACAATATCAGGATAAAATTGACGATCCCATGTGCTAAAGAGCGAGTTGGTGACGTAAAGCCGCTTCCCATCTAAGCTTAACTGGATCATTTGAGGTCCAGCTCTCAACTTATTTCCCTGAAAGGAAAATTTGAAGCAAATAATAGAGAAAATTAAGGGCACTCCATGCAGCAAAACTACTATCGGATTAGAATGTGAAATAGAAGGGTTTTTTGCACCTAAGCCACATGATTACAGAAATATCAGAAACTTAAAGAGCCAAACAGATTATCTGATGCATCTCCATGCGAACATACTTTTAATGCATGTACCGTTTCAAGGATTATCTAAAAATTCTCATAAGCAATATTCCAAACTAAGACACTTGTTAGACAATTTGTTAGCGAAAGCACTCAATCAATTATAAATTACGCAGCAATAAGCAAGCTCAGAAAGAGATCCAACTCTAAAACGGAGATCATACAAACCTGAATCTCTGGAACGTCAAACTGGAATGTTTTACCGTCTTCTCCCTCGGCCACTATTGGGCTGCCCTTTTGTATGAGTCCCCCAACCCATACTTGGCCTGTCAGTACAGGATTCTTAGGGTCCTCAATGTTATACTGCCTCACATCCCCATGAAGCCAGTTCACGAAGTACAGAAAACGATCATCAAGAGAGATCAGAAAATCAGTTATAAGCCCAGGCATTTCTGGAAGAATCCAGTTTTGCACCTTCAATGGCTTCACTGATATTGCAACCTGCAAATATTAATCAGGGTATTGTGGGCCACAATGCCTCTACAAAAAGACAATACAGAAAAAAATTTAAGGTGAACAGACACGTTGGCACGCTACTGCATAGACATAATAGATAACATATGTGCATACCTCGTGGCTCCATGAGCCATCTTGAGTCTTGAAAAATCGCACCATGTTACTTGTCAAGGCACAGCCAACAAACCCTGTATCTTTTGAAGGATCATGGAGAAACCTTATCTACAAAATCCATTAGATTGAGACAAAGTAGGTCAAGAACTATAAAATTTTGACAACAAAAATAACAGAAATTAAAATAACAAATAATAACATTGGCCAGATTCTGATATAGGTAACAATGCTGTAGAATTTCTACACAATCACCTCCAATGGTAAGAGCCCTGTACTGCCAAGATCCAGTGTTTGTCTCAGTTCGCCCCCTGGCCAGCTGTACACATGTAGATGCCTCCCATATAAACCATCAGCAACATGCTGAGGGTTGAAACCTTTGGTGAAAGCAGCAGGGGCACCCCATGATGAGCTTATCATTGTCTTGTGTCGTGGTTGGTACCAGAAATCGTAGCCAAACAGTGGACTATGCCCTGGTTTCTCCCACCTGATAGACCTCAAGGGAGCAAAGGTTATATTTTGAACAAATCTGCGTTAGACATGTTCCATTTACAATGCCAACAATTCAAATATGTTATGAAACTGTCAACATCTCCATGAAATCTTCAAAAAGCTCTCCAGTGTTACTTGTGCAGTATCAATCTTGTCTTGCATGTTGACAGATTGTTTACATTAATTAATCTAAGAAATTGAACAAGAAAGAAGCATAGATGAGACACAAGATTTTCCAAAACTAGATTGCTTACAGTAAAAGATTATCTCAAGTTACTCTACCTTCCTTTCACATTAAATTTGGAATCAAGGAGAAGAAAGCCATTCCCTGCAGCATTTCCATGTTTATCTCCAAGGCATGACACCATTATATCTCCAGAAGCAAGACAATGGGATGTGTGTGGATAAGCTAAACCAGTCTTCTGACTGATATCTTCAGGCTCAACAACTTTATGCAATGATGGAGCCTTTGGATTGGTTTTTGTGTCAATCACATATATCCGCCCAGATCTGAAAACACTTGACTTAGTAAGGAAATTATATTACAGACAGTTGATGCATCTCTTTCAAATTAGGAAACATCAGTACTAGTAATCAGAACTTTTGGAGAACAGTTGAGAGGAAATACTTAAGGCTTCATTAAGCCTCTTATGGAATGAAGTTATTCTAAAACACTTCCATGGAATTTTAAGGCACATATGCATCCTATAGCAAAGATCCCTTGGAGATACAAGAAAACACATAAAGATACCGGACCAAAACTACAATTGTAAAAATTCAATACCATCGTATTTCACCAAACCATAAAACTGGTCCTTTGTTGAAAATAGACTTACAAGATTCATGGAAAAATGTCTCATTTGTGTTTCATTTCGTAGGGATATTCCAAAACATAAAATGCAGCCACAAATTACATTTCTAGGGCCTAAACAATGTGAAGATCTGGCAAAAAAGTTAAAAAAAGAAAAAAAAAAAAAAAGGAGTAGACATATTAAACCTGAGCCATAATTTTCTAGTCCACGCATACTGGTGACTGGTGAGGTTTAAGAATGTGATACTGCTCATGAATCTAAATTAAGGAAAACTAGAGCACCAATAATAGGTTATTAAATACATAAATCATCACAAGATGACTACACGTACATTAGAAAAACCCTTCTAAGCAATGAAATACTACATTATTAGACAGTGAGCTACAAACACCAGATCAAACCCAAGTGCGAGATGAGACATGCGATTAAATTGCTGCCTAACTGCTTGATTATGACTAAATCCTAGAACTAAATGAAGCAGTATATATGTATATACACCTTTTCAAACTCGTCACAACTATCCAGAGATTAAGAGAACTTCAAGTTGCAATTTCAAACCATCACAGTTCATAAATTTGAGTAGTATTTCAATTAAATGAACCACGCTTACATTTATCAAATGGTGATTCACAAAAACATTTTCAGACTCAATGTAATACGCATGAGCCAGTCTCCAAACTAGTAGTTTACCAGTACTTTTGCACTAAGAATTTTTATTGCAAGCTTCAATTAAAGTAGGTTCTAAAGGTCTCGCTTACATTCTTCTTCTACCATTTAACGTTGGCCAATTTGTCCACCCCTTTCTTATTCATCAATAAATTTCCATTTCTTAACCAAATACTATATGTATAGACACACCACACACACACACACATTAATTATACTACTGATCTGGATCTGTGCATTTCTATATGTTTATGTATGTAATGAGTCATTGATGCAACATAAAATTTCGTCTCTTACACTAGTGAAGGTAGGATCAGAAACCGTCGATCTGCCGATGGATCTCCATGGCAAGAGCTGCATGAATTCCACCCTGTATGATGTAGTTCATCACCTACATAAGGCACAGGCAGCCTGTGGATAACTTTTGAATAAGTAGGAGAGCTTGGATCTATGTCCACAGTGGCCAGGTAATCAGGCTTCTCTATTCCTGTTCCTGTATATGCATCAAGCCACTGAATTTAATAACTTATTATAGTATGTATGTTAGAATATTAATTAAATAATTAAATTCACCATTATTTATTAGCTTAAACTTTTGAAATATGGAGTGTTTTAACATAAAACCCGAATAGAGGTCCTGAATGAAAAACTTGTTTTCGTAATGTACTTTCATACAATTAAATATTTCACGTGTTAGGCTTCATTTATTAACGTGAAGTTTGCACCTACAAGTGATCATTTCTTCCTATTAGATTAAGCTTTTGGGATAAGTAGTAGTTTGAAAATGTCAAACTAAGATATGTAATTCAAAATGATTCCATATCTGCACGAAAGTAATATTCTATGGACAGAACAAGGACTAATCAATTGGTCCACGCATAGAAAAGGATATTAAGTGGTGGAGACCAAAGGTGAGGAACAACCGAACAAACATTCACCAATATAACCATAAATTGTAAAGACAGTGGAAACATGTAAAACACCAACAGGTTATATAAAAACATAAAATATGGAAAAAGAAACTGCTTAATTGAAATACACGCTTCTGCAAAACAAGAAGAGGGAAAAATCCAAACTTTAAAAATATATTTTGAGCCTGATTTCCTTGAAAAACCCAAGGTAGTCTTCTTTTTCACTTGATGTTTATTTGGTGCTAGTATCAGCCACAGGTCATTTTTAAAAATAAAATTGCAGAATAGCAACCAAAAACTCCATCACCATAAACTTTAAAGATTCACTAATTAGCCATTGGGCCTTTCAAAGGTTAAAGAACCATAAAACGATGAAAAAGAATATAAGAAGAGAAAACCAAGTTTTGAATCCAAATCAAGATGCCCTATTATTTTTCCTTGTTTTCAATGAAATGAAACATTAAAGTGAGGATAAAAAAAGACAGGACATCATTGTGACACAAAGAAAAAATGGTGTAAAGGGATATGACCCTCACAAGTCACAATGCAAAAAAGTGTCCCTCTGCATCAAAATTCTTAAAAGGACATCAAAGATGATGGCTTCAAGTGATAAATTATCTACATTATCATTGGCTCTCTCAGAGTGTCTGGACTCTTAACTGTTTAATGCATTTCATCATATTCATTTCTAGATAGCAACCAAGTGGAAAATTTAAGGAAAATCAGAAAATGAAGCCATGCAAATATAAGAACCCTAAGATATTAAATTAACAAAGGATAAGAATAAAATAATGCAAATATCCAAATGAAAATACAGCAAGAGTTCTTGAATTATAAGAAATAAATTTAAAAAGAAAAATGTTTCAGGTTACCAGTTGGGTTCATCTTTTAAGATACACGGTTTAAAATAACAGTTACAGAGGAGATGCACTACTGAAGATTTAGGCTTTCACATTGAGCTGCACACTTACCATGGAGCGTGAAAGATTTTGATTCAGGAATGCAAGGAAGCGTGATAGTAAATATTGTTCAACTCAGGATGCATTTCATGAAATGGGATTTAGTATGGGCAGCCATATAGTCCACCTAATTTGGCTTGTCAAGTAGGACTAACAGCTCATTCTCTTACACTTGAGGATCCAGTAGCCCAACGAGTAACAGAAAAAGCTAATAATATCTTAAACCAATGATATCATCTCAAAGCAGGAAAAGTGACAAATCAGGACACAGCACTAAAGGAGCTACGAACGTTGACTTGTCAAAATGTACAGAATGCTCTTTGAATTGGATTTAAGCATCGAAATTGAAGCAAAAACTTTCAGCGTATTAACCGTGGTGCCTTTGAAATTTAAGCAAAACCGACTAGGAAAAGTTCTATCCTTTTAAAAGTTGGGGTTCTTTGAACAGTTGCAGGCCTAAACAAATTCCAACAGCAGACATGTCATCTTTGTTTAGGCATGCAAACCATTCAGAGAACCCACCTTTTAAAAGAAAAGAAGAACCCCCAAGAACTACATAAGCCAAAATTACAAATACTTTCCTTTATTCCAAAAAAAAAAAAAAAAAAAACACAACCCATGAATGAAACAAAAAGAGAAACAGACCAAACCATTTATCCAAACAACTACTAGGAATTGCTATTTATGCGATGCCAAATCAATTGAGGTAGAGAAAGATGAAGCTGGGGTACCTGAATAAACGCACGTGACATAGATCAGAGCCTCTCTGGGACCAGACATGGCCTCCAAGGGGGTGGCGTACCCCGGTCCTGTCTTGCAGCAAGCACTCGCGTTCGCATGCTTCTCCTCCACCACTCCGTGCTCCAACACTGCCACATCCGTAGCCATCTCTCTCTCTCTCTCTCTCTCAAAGACGATACAAACACACAGCAAAGTCAGCAGGCAAGCAAGAAGAGGAAGATCAAGTGTAAGTAAAGAGATTATCAGAGCCCTACATGGAAGAATCTCTCTCTGATGCTGATGTTGATGGACCTCAAAAAAATGCAACTGACAGAGATATCCCGCCCATGATGTGGCACTTACCTAATTGGGGAAGGAGCGGGTCATTTTTGTCTGTATATGGTCACAGATATGGTGTTTGTGCAATCATGTCCAGGGGGGACGTATCAGGAATTTTGCCTTTTGTGATGTGGAAACCTTATCTGACATTAGAACCTCACATTTGTCGTTACGAGGTCAATCCACAGCTGAGAGTCCGCCACGGCATTTTTGATAATCTGGGCGGATTTGCAACTTGTCAAACTTCAGAGTATGTGACATTTATGGCGTATTATGTACGTGTATGTCCAATGTCAACCGTTCGTTGTGTACAACCCGTAAGACCCGTGTGAGTGTAATATACAGAATCTTATCGGATAAGAGTTCACACATATTTTATAAATACATATGGGTATAAACCAGAGATGTGTTTAATTTGGATACGATGTTTCCGATGACTATGGATTACTCAGGGATGGTGATGGAGCAGGTGGCCGCGGGGACAGTGGCTTCCATTTCTGGTCCATTTTAGAAGCTCCTGATTATGATGTCGAGGAAGCTTGTGATTAATTTATGGGATTTTCGTAGGACTGAGACCCAACAACATGTTTGTAGAAAAAGACAACAGAAAGATAATTGTGGAGAAGAAATTTGTATTTCTGATTTGATTTCAATTGTACAATGGAATGGCCTATTTATAGTTGAATGAGGCCTTAAAAGAAAGGAAATACAATAATTACAATAATTACAGAATAAATTAACTTGCAAGAAAACAATCTCTATAAGGAAATTAACTTGGCAACCAAGCCAAGAGTAGGGACCAAGTAACTTGGCAACCAAGGCAAGAGTAGGGACCAAGCAAAGATTCATAATATTCTAACAATGTTAATGTGCGATTTGCCTATGTTGCTTTGTTTTATTTATATAATAAGCATGCCATTTCTTCGATGTATAACATAATGTTAGAAATAAGAGGCCGCATATAAAATAATATTTTTTTATAATTTATGGCCTTATCCATGTCGTCATCCTAATCAGTGGACCGCACGATTATTTATTTATTTATTTTTTGTCATCATCCTAATCAAAATCGAAGAAGACGACACCCTTGGTATCTTAAGATGTTCTACTAAAATATGAATTTTCCAAAGACTATTCTTGTTAAAATAGTCATTGGAAGAATGATATTGTCCTTGCCTTTTGTTTTGTCTCAAATCATATTTTAGTAGAACTCTTGGTGGATGCATGGAGGTTTTAATTGGTGATCCATCTCAACCACATTCATTGTAGCTTCTTGCCTCATCTGTTCGAAATCCTAAAGGTTAGACATTTAAAGATGAACCCAAAACATCTGTAACCTTTCAAGTCTAATTTAGTTTACTTCAATTTATAATTTTTTTAACCAAGTTATATTAATGTTAAGCTTAAGGGTATATAAGTAATTTTGTTTATAATCAATCATCCCTAAAAGGAAATGAGAAAAAGTCCAACTCTAAGGCCTGATTCGGATTGCATTAGAAAACATCGCTTTTAAAGCTTAAAAAAAAAAAAAAAAAAAAAAAAAATCATTTTTAAGATTTTTATAAAAGTGCATTTTAGCCTTTTCTTTTAAAACAAATAAGTCTAATAATTCAAATTTTTTTCAAGGTTCAAATCTAATTAAAGTTGTTTGCTATATCGAACAGCTAATGGCTCTTGATTGGCTCCGATCAAGAGTATAATATGAATAAGCAATGGTTGAAGACTTGTTCATAGCTTGGTGTAATTTTATGTTTGATCATGTTCTTATCTTACCTCAAGTACTCATGCATATAAAAAGAAAAGAGATCAAGGCAACTAATTATGTCTCATAGTAGTAATTAAGAGAGAGAGTCTGGGTAAAGCATTTGTTTTCATTGCCATGCTCTCTGTCATGACTGTATTTCTTGCTGATGCTGATACCAATGCTGGTAATTAGTAGTTCAAATCTTCTGATTAAGGACTTGTTCATATTATAGTTCAGCCTTGGTATAAATTATTAGCATTATTATCTTAAGGTACACTATAGATGCAAATGTTTGTTTGTTTTTTTAATTCCATTGGAGACTGCTAAGCATATGAATACATAAGGAGACATTATTATCTTTTCATCCTTACCCCTAAGAGTGAAAATGCAAGCGAATAATAACCGTCATCATCCGCTATCCACACATATCCAATATCCGCATGTGTGGATCCGAATAACAAAAATCACTATCCGCATATACGGATAGCGGTTTTAAGGTATGGGGATGCGATTAATAACCGCATTCGCATTCTCTTTATATTTAAGATTCAAATTTTAATGACGAAACCATCTCTTTCTCTTGCTTAGAAGTTCCTTAATAATGGAAGTTCTTATTTTGTCATATTTTACTTACAATACAATTCTCATTATTTTACATTTAATTGACTTATGATTTGTACTTGTAGCATGTTGTAGATCCACTTATGAAAGTGTTACATTTAAACTTAATTTATGTTTTGAATTTTGGATTTATTTTTTATTTTTTATTTTTATTTTTGTTGGATTTGTAATTTATGATAAAATGATTAGTATGTGTGATCAAAATAATAGTGTTCAACTATAGATAATCATTTTTACATTTACTAGAAGAAGGAATTTGCATTACAAAAAATGATAGGGTTGGTGACACCTTTATTAGTGTCGTTTAAGTGGTGTCATTTGAACAGTTACATTGTTACGTGGCAGTGCAATAGGAGAAGTCTTGTGCCTTATGTGAAGAAGCCAACTATGAAGAAGATTTTAGTAGTAGGTATTTTATTAATAAATAAAAGATGCAGTAGGATTTGGATTCTTGTGTGATTTGGATTCTTGCTCATAAAGCAAGAATCAGAAGTAATTAATAAGGGAATTAATAAGGGAATTTGACTATCAGTAGGTTTAGGACTTCTATTCTCAGCCATGTGTTTCTTTCCTTTCTAATTTGCCATGTATTCCTCTATATAAGCAGAAGGTTATGAATAAAAAGCATCAGAAAAATCATTATACAACTCTTGTAGTTGCTTGTGAGGGTAGGGTAACTCGAATACCCTTTTCTATCTATCTATCACCATAGGTAAACAAGAAACCAAATCTTGTAGTTTTGCCGGTATCTCGACCCATATATAACACGTTCACAAACACAAGCCCATAACAGACATGGTCCAAACAGTTCATTACCTCATATGAACAGTTCATTACCTCATATGTAGATATCGGATAATAACTGTAATAACCACACAAATGCGGATAGTAATCGCATAATACTGATCGATACCTAAAAGTGATAACCGCATTATACGGATGCGGATGTAGATATTGCTAATAACTGTATCTGCATTTTCTCCCTTACTTAGCCCCACCTCTTTGCTAGCTAAATGTATGAATTTGATACAATATTATTTGGTATATATATATATAAACGTGCCCATATATAAAGTTGGAGATGAACTCCCTTTCTTTTTTCAAGTAGCATCCATCATGTATTTTTAGGTTTATGATAGAAAGAGGAATTAGTCATCTTGGTGTCTTCTCAAATCTAACGTAATTTTTAAAATTATTATTGAATTTGAAATGATCATTGTTAGATTTTAATCTAACTGGCCCTTACTTCTTTTAAAACTTCATACTTCACAACCAATAAATCTTGACCAACATCCATAGGTGACCAGTACTGTTAGGAAACAAAACAGAAAAAAAGACGACAAAAACACAAAGAACAATCACATAGGGAATATTAATAGATGCTTCATACAATTATACAAACTACGATTACATCTACAGAGTTGTTATGGTGTTCTACTATGATGATGAAAGAATATAGGAAAAACTTCACTTTTTTTTTTTTTTTTTTTTTTTGACATATCTACACAAGAGGGGGAGGGGGGATTCGAACTAGTGACCTCCGCTTCATAAGGCGTGGTTCCTAGCCGATTGAGCTACTTCTTGGGGACGGAAAAACTTCACTTATCTCTAATGAATTGTCACTCATTTTGTAATGTTTCCTTAAAGTTGAAAGCCTCTCATTTTAATGTATTGAACTTTTAATTTTTTTCATTGCCCCCTTGATTAGGATTTTCCGTTAAATCTCAACAAAATTTCCAAAATACTCCCCCCCCCCCCCCTTTTTAATAGAAAAAACGTTTAAATTTTGTTGCAAAGATTGAGGCATGGGTATTTTTGCAAATACCATTAAATTTGGACCAACGCCTTAATCTTTGCAATTTTATTTTTTTCTTTTATTTTTTTCCTAAAGCAAATGTAAGTATTTTGAGAAACATTAATAGAAACGTCAATGGAGGAGTGAAATTGCAACTAATTGAAAGATAGTTAATCTTTGCGGTGACAACAGCTTTTCAGTCTCTTACCACAATTAGTTTGTGTAATTCTTCTTTTATTTTTTGCATATATATTGCCATATTTTAATATTTAGATTGGTCTTTTAATGGCTTCATATATGATAGGTAACAAGCCGCCCTACTGTTGGCGTCTGTTGGAATGTAAGGTTCAAAGTTGCTTCAGCTCATCATTTTGCCACAGGAAATGCAACGAGAATAAACAGGAGCCACATGCATTAGAGGGAAAATGTAAGCGCGGTGGAATACTTGCGATAAGGGGTTCATGTTATTGCCTCGTCAGGTGTGGGTAAATGCCACGTATTTGTATGTGAAAAGTAGTCGTGATTAATGATTAATTATAGCATATAAATAAATATATAATACTAGCTAGGCATGCTATTGCCTCTTCAATTCTGGTTAAATCAATATGAACTTAAATCAAATGCGACTACTTTTATGGTTAAGAATATATATCTTATGCAATGTAAATTATGTAATAGTAATGGGAGATTTCTTATTATAAATAAAGAATGTGATGAACTATGCATCAAACAGCATATTTGTGGTGCTCGTTGTTGGTGTGACCATGGCATTTTACAGTAAAAAGGTGCAAAGAGCTTAGTTGTGGTGTGTGGCAGGTGCCATGGCACGTTTTAATTACTATTATTATTATTATAATACATATAAAACTGGTTACCGGTTTCTCGGTTATTAACCACTTTTGTCAATCTCTATAATTGGTAATTCCGCAACTAGCCTAGGCGGTTATCCGATTATCAAATTATGCGGTAAGCAGTTATTAACAATTAATAACCTTCCGGCCGGCTTGTACACCCATAATTCTATTTATAACCTACATCTACAAGTTAAAGCTCTAAGGGCTACATTTGCTATAAGTCACTCTTGTGTCACTTCAAAAATGATGTGCCTTCTAAAATCACTATTGACTTTATGATTGATTACTATTAAATTTTGATAAAATTATAATTTTAGAAGTCATATCACTGTTAGAGTGACACAAGAGTGACTTCTAGAATTACTCTCACATTGGAATAATGCTAAGTCACTCGTGTCCTTCTTGTGTCACTTCAAAAATGATGTGGCTTCTAAAATCATCAGACCTCGTGATTGATTATTATTAAATTGTAATCAAATGATAATTTTAGAAAATACTCAAAATACAAAATACTCAAACTTATAAGAAAATTGGGGTAGATAAATATAGTAATCAATTTAATCCTATAAAAGGTAATTATTTTATCATATTATATATTCTCCTAGTACCATATCTTATATTCTAACATTTTTCACATCATTTAACCATTTATGGACTTTAGGTATATTATTCATATCACGCCATTTCTTCGATGTATAACATAATGTTAGAGATAAGTGGCCACGTATAAAATAACAATTTTTTTAAAATTTATGGCCTAAGCCATGTCATCATCCTAATCAATGGACCGCACGATTTTTTTTAATTTTTTTATTTTGTCATCATCCTAATCAAAATAGAAGACCCTTTATGTCAACACCCTTGGTATCTTAAGATGTTTAACGTAATTAATTTTTTTAGGGTTAAAATGATCTAATGATGTTTCCAAAGGCCATGCATATTCTTGTTAAAATAGTCATTGGAAGAATGATATTGTCCTTGCCTTTTGTTTTGTCTCAAATCATATTTAGTAGAACTCTTGGTGGATGGAGTGTTTTTTTTTTTTTTTCAGTGATTCGGCCACGAATGCTCTAAATTAATGTAACCCTCAATTTCATAACAGATCCATCCATTTAGAGCAATTACAACTAGAAGGCAATATTAAGAAATTTATTCTATTCCCATGACCAATGAGATGTAAAAACAAGCAACCACAAATTAGAGATTTATATGGTTCACCATTAAAGACTATGTCCACAATGTTTCAATGAGGTTTCATTACTATTTCTTGAAAAATAATATAGGATGCATCAATTACAGCAGTACAAAACCCTAAAGTCATAAACGATTATAAATACGACTCTCAACTGGGTTAGAACATCAAATCGGGTCAAACAAAATTTTATTGGGGGCAACACGAGACTTGTCCATTAGTGCTCTAGATAAGGCTAATTGGCCTGAGCTTCCGCTCCATTGACTAAGCCTTAAAAAAAATCTCATTTAAATTGTAGCGCTTTCAACATCGAACTGGGGTCGAGTGCAAACTAGGTCAAATACAAAACCAAGCTCCATATAGCCTAACATGCAAAACTTCCCGTTTCAGCCAAATCGAAACTCTATCTCCAATATTTTTCGGTTCACATCATCCGAATTACCTAAACAACCTTTTTTATTAATCTTTTAGTTATACACTTACTAAAAAGTCATTCAAGGGGCACAGTGATGACTTTAACTTATAATTAGCTCAAGGAAAACCTCCTAGTCTTCCTTATCATTAATTGGTGATCCATATCAACCACATTCATTGTAGCTTATTGCCTCATTTGTTCGAAATCCTAAAGGTTAGACAATTAAAAAATGAACCCAAAACATTTGTAACCTTTCAAATCTAATTTAGTTGACTTCAGATTTGGCTGAGACGGAATAAACTGGTTTTTGAAGATAAGTTTTCTCATCCAAAGATGGTCTTCAAAGCTGCCCGTGATCAGATGGAGTACCACAAGCAAGCATGTCAAAGTGTACAAGGAGAATCCAAAATGATCTGTGAGCCAATGGAAGAGAAGTGGAAACCTCCACCCATGGGAATTTCGAAAAATCAACTGGGATGCGGCTATAGCTGTTGACAGAAAACTTATGGGAGTTGGAGTGATTGTCTGAGATTTTGAAGGCGGGGTGTTGGTGACACAATGTATGACGAAGCCTTTTGTTCGTGATCCTGGGGTGGCAGAAGCTATGGCACTGCGGGCGGCAGTGCTGCTAATGGGCCACCTGGGAATTACACAGGCCATTTTGGAGGAAGATTCTCTAGAGGTGGTGCAAGCTATGAAGACAGAGGAGAGCAGTATGGCTCAGTATGGACCTATCTTGGAAGACATCAAAATAATGCTACAGGGGTGCAATTCCTGGGATATTTGCCATGTTCGGCGCACTTCTAATGGGGTAGCGCATAGGCTTGCGAAGTTGGCAGTTTCGCAAAGTTTGAATCATTTATGGCTTAAAATAGTTTTCTCTTGTATTGGGGATATTGTTATGGCTGAAACAACTTTCTTTGATTAATGAAAGGATTCTTTTTCCCCTCAACAAAAAAATAAAAATAATAAATAATAAATAATAAAAAAATTAGTTGACTTCAATTTTATAATTTTTTAACCAATTTATATTAATGTTAAGCTTAAGGGTATATAAGTAATTTTGTTTATAATCAATCATCCGTAAAAGGAAATGAGAAAAAAGTCCAACTCTAATGCCCGATTGGGATTACGTTGGAAACATAGCTTTTAAAGGTAAAAATAATAATAATAATAATAATATAAATAAAAATAAAAATAAAAAACTTTATTTTTAAGCTTTTTCTTAAAAGTGGGTTTTAGCTTCTTCTTTTTTTTTCTTTTTTTTTTTAAGCAAAAAAATTCAAATAATTACTTTTTGAGTTTTTTACCAATTAAATGGACTAACTTTTGATGTACTATAAATACTTTTTAATGCAATCTCAAACCGGCTCTAAGAACATAAATGAAATGGTTGAGAGAATTCCCCTTCTAACCCCGCTTTAATTTAAGAGCTTGTTTTTCAAATTATTTTCAAGGTTCAAATCTAATTAAATTTGTTTGTTATATATATCCAATGGCTAAAGGCTCCAATCAAGAGTATAATATCAATAATCAATGGTTGAAGAGTCGTTCGTAGCTTGGTGTAATTTTATGTTTGATCATGTTCTTATCTTACCCCCAGGTACTCATGCATATAAAAAGAAAAGAGATCAAGGCAACTAATTATATCTCATAGTAGTAATTAAGAGAGAGAGAGAGAGAGAGAGTATGGGTAATGTAGTGTCCCAGAATTTTCAAAGCTATTTAAATAGATTATTTTGATAATGATGTTATTTTAATATCCATTGTAGCTAAGGATTTTAATTCTTGGAAAATTTATGAGAGTGGTAATTAGAGAATGGTAATTGGTGAAATAGTAAAAATGAGGGTATAATTGTAAATTGAAGATAGAATGAGGGTATAATTGTAAATTGAAGGTAGAATAGTATAGGGTTGGTGAAATAGTATAGGGTTGGTGAAATAGTAAAATGAGGGTATAATTGTAAATTGAAGATAGAATGAGGGCATAATTGTAAATTGAAGGTAGAATAGTATAGGGTTGGTGGAATAGTATAGGGTTGGTGAAATAGTATAGGGTTGGTGAAATAGTAAAATGAGGGTATAATTGTAAATTGACGGTAGAATAGTGTTTGATTTTCTCCTATAAATAGAGCTCTTCTCCTTCAGAATTTTCACCACTCATCTCCTCTCCCATCTCTTGCATATATTCTTCCTTCTTCCGCTTTTTACTCGGTCTTTCTTCTTTCTAAGAGTGTTTACTCAGAACAGAGAGAGAAAGGGCGAGACCAAGCGCTACAAGAAAGAAAGAACACAAGAGATAGCGGACTTTAGAAATTAGTTTCAAAAGATATACTAGTGGTGTTAGTTATATTGGAGCAACTGGATTCCTTCATACCACTTTTAGCTTCAGTCTAGAGGTAAGTAAATTCACTACCCCTTCTAAAGTTACTTCATGTCATGCTATTTATTCATTCTTTAGTAAATTGTTAATGATTATTTTATTTACGTATTATGAAGTTATGTTGCATGCATGAAGGATTTCTAAAAGAATTATCTAGAAAGTTTCTATTTGTTTAAATGCTTTCTAAGCACAACAAGTTTATATTTGGAAAAGTTTTCATTTTAAGAAAAGAAAGTTGAGAAATGATGATGATTATAAGAAAGAAAAAAGATGATAAACCCTCCTACATGTTGCCCTAAGATGCATCAAAAGAAGTACAAAGAAAAGTACAAGAGATGAGATAAATGTTTATGAAATGAGGGCACATGTATGGAGGAGAGTATTTTTGGCCCCAAGATAAGATAAGATGAGAGTTCGGTACCGATACTCGGATGGAGGCGAAACCACTGAAGGAGGCTATGCCAGAAGGTGGTATTCCATCAACTAGACCGTTGAGTGCACCAAGAAAGAGTTAATTGACGGTCGGGCATGGCTGTGGCCACAGTTCAGTGCCATGGTCACAAGGACCCGCAACCCTCGTGCACAGGGGTAATAGTGTACATGGGCCTATTATGAGAAAATGATACTATATTTTCAACGATGATATGCTATGATGATTTACAAAGATTATTTATAATGATGCATTATGATGATGATTTATAAAGATGATTTACAACGATGATCTATTACTAGATGTAATAGTATGTATATGTTACGGGAGATGCAACCGTACATACAGATATTATTATGGCTAGAATTATATTTATTTGCGAAAATGATTTTCAAAACCGAGAACAAGGAGTAAAACTATTTATGGTTGTGGATGTTACTTGCTGGGCCCCCTTTGGGCTCATTCAGTTTTATTTCTTGTTTTCAGGTAGAAAGGATGCTGGAATAGGAGGCCGGAATGGGGTGGGAATAATTATTAATTTTCAAAGTCTTTTCATATAAGTTATTGTAATGATATGATATTCCGCAACTAAAGTTTAATGTTTTCTAATTTTGCTTGTAATAAAATCTCTTGAATAATGTTTTATACATTTTTCGTATCCTTTAAAATCAAGTACTCTGATAGACCTTATAGATCTTTGCAAGAACTTTTGTTGTAAAAGAAGAAAAGTGGCAAACTCAGCCTTAACGGGCTGGGGATGTTACAATTTTGGTATCAGAGCAAAGGTTATAAGGTTCTGGCAGACTTTTCAAAAAAAAAAAATTGGGGGGTTAATGAGAAGCCACATTCCGGCCAAGTAGAGTGTGCATTGTTGTGTGGTCTCTAATAAATGATGCATGAGCATTTTTCTAATGGTTAATTTTTTTGTTAAAAAAAAAAAAAAAAAAAAAAAAAAAATCATCCTAGTGTGATTAATTTGGAGGATTTTATTATTGTGATCATGTTAATGACGGAGATGAATTTTTATTTTATAGATAGGTTGTGATCTATAGTATCTGCCTATTTGGATTTGCGGCAGTTTTCTAGAGTATCGATTGATAAGGGTATATTTTAAGGTGTCTCGAGGATTTAGAAAAGATTATTGATCATGATTTAAAAATCGTATGATGATTTTATAGAATTAGGTTGCGAGATGATTTGTGAAATTAACTTGGTGACAAAATGGTTTTATGGATTTAGGTTGTGAGACAAATTGTGTAAGTGATTTGGTAATGAATGGTCTTATGGATGTCGGTTGTGAAATGATTCTTGAACTGAATTAATGATATAAGAGTTTATATGAGTTTTTGGTAATGGCTAAGGTTTGGTCGATGACAATAATGATACTATGATTGATGTTATAATATATGGATTGATGAATAAGGATTACGTAGTGGCATGAAGTGAATGCCTAAGTATTGCAGGGATAAATGCAAATGAGGTATACCCTAGAATCTATAAGATATTTTGATATATAAAGTTGTGGTTTAAGGATTTTGATATTTTCAAATGATTGTGATGACTTTAAGGTACAATTCATGAAATCTTTGAGGTGATTCTTAGAATTTGAGGTGCTAGGTTTTCTGTAATTGAGGTAAATTATATTGAAGTGATGCTTAAAGTTTTGAGGATGAATTAGTGCTCCTAGGTTATGGATAATATTTAAATTTTGAGGCATTAGTGGATATGAAATTATGAGAAATTTTAGTTACATGCCAAAGCTTTTGATATAATTTTCTTTTACTAAGTAAAGATAATTGATTATTATTCTTGAGGTAAATTGAAGCATAGAGGTAAGAGTTGAAAGACAATATAATACAGTGATATAATATAGTGACATGATCTAAATTTTCTCTTATAAGATATATGTTCAATGATATTAAGGTATTTTAGAGGTTGATAACATGTGATGGTGCATACTTAGATGTTTTATTGAGTGATTAACTTTTTAAACAGATTGTTTGTTTAAAGGAAGTTATTACAATGACAGAATGATTTCATAATGAATATTAAATGAGTACTGAATGATTACGAAAAGAAATGTTTGGAGAACAAGCTCCTTATATTATTACATACCAGTGTCCATCAAAAAAAAAAAAAAAAAAAAAAAAAGAAAGAAGAGAATTTGTTGCATAAAGAGACACGTGGTAATGATGAGCAGATGATTCCTCAGAGCTGCTCCAGAAAAATTATTTCTGCATAGAGAAAACCTAGTATGAGCAGAATCGTATATATTTATATAATTGAATTATCAAAGAGAATATTTATTTCTAATGAGGTACCTGACTAGAGCGTGTGCGGAGAGACTTGCAACACCCCTGAACATCGACCCGGAGTTTTTCGTGCTGTCGCTGGAGACGTTCGGTATTCTTCTCCATTTCTAGCATCTTTGGTCCCAAGTATTCTGCGTAAGATAACACCATCTTTTTCAGCTGAGTATTCTCCTGCTTCAAATCCACGTGTTTTCGTTTGTAGTATTTGAGCATTCGCTGTAAGACCCCGATTTGGTTTCTTGAGACTTTCAGCTCAACATTTCTGGCACTCAAACGTTGTGCCATGTCAGAAACTGAAGCAGCACCTTGGATACTGAATGCCAATGAGTTATTAATAGCATCAGTATCCGACCTATCAGCTAAGAACGTTTGATCCCGTGGAATTATGAAACCTTTGGCCACTGCTACAGCAGTAGAATCATGGAGCATGACAGAATCGTGAATAGTGATAGGACGATTGTCAAAGACAAAAGTTGGCTGCCATACGTTAGGATATGCAGCAGGTTCATTAGGGTGTGTAACAGGTATGACGGGATGAATAGCAGACACTTCAGGGGGAACAACAGGCACATCCGGTTGCACGTCAGGCATAACAATGGGTTGTGCTGCAGGAGCAACATTCAAATCGAGGTTGTTAACGGATGATGATGATACTCCCATATTTAGGAGAGTAAGGAAAAATAGTTGAGAATACGAAGAAATTGGGAGAGATGAAGTACTGGGAAGAGACTAAGCGTTAGGAACTGAAGAAATTTTTGTGAAGTTTCTGGAAGCAGCAGACGAGTGGCTTTAAAGGAATTTTTCACTTCAGGTGAAATAAACAGTAAACAACAAAGCGTTAGGCGACCTCGGGCCGCGATGGAAATTTTGTCAAAAGATCCCGTGGAAGTAGGATCTTGTCTCCTGTCATAAATTCGACTGAGCTCATTTTTCAAACCCACTGTTCAATCAACGACTTCAAATATCATGCGTGGTTAACTGAATGAATTGTCATGCCAACGGGCACCACGCGCTCGTTCATTATCCAGAAACCCTTCCTATAAATTCACACCTCTTTCTCCATTGCAACACATGCCTTCTGATCATACTCCTTCGCCTAAAATCTTCTGTTAATAGCCTTCCATACAATGAAAGCTCGACTTTTCTTCCAGTTGAGCATATCCTCAAAAGAGAGAAAAATGCAAGCATCACGATTTGATTCACAAACCCAACACCTTATACTCTCAGTAGTAAACCATTGAAGCAAGATTATCGTTGATCATGTCCTGCGGAAGCAAGATTATCCTTGATCATGCTTCTCAGGCTAAATATCTCTCTTTTCTTCTCAGTCTTCGTAAATGACAGAAGAGAGAGAGCATCCGATGTGGGTATATTGAAAGTCTCACATACATGCCATGTCCTGAAATACTTTTCAAATCTTCATTTCTAGAAAGCAACAGGACTATCTTTCTCTCTTTCTCTTCTTGACCTTGCAAGACCCAAGGGAGAGAAATTATAGCATGTGTACTTTGGAACTTCCAGCCTGGAAACTTACCCATATCCTACTTTGCTTGCTTATCAATTTCATCTCTAGAACGCAGCAAGCACAATATGTATTAGTCAAGAATGGATGAGAATCTTACATTTGATGTAATCGTGTATTTCGTTTGAGTTGAAATCATAATTACGAGTTTCTATTGTTGAGTTATGATTTATCAAGTAAAGATGTAGTACTGAAAGATTTTCGCTGATATTGTAGCATCAACACAAAAGTTGGGATGAGAAAATAGAAACGGTTGTGTATTTAGAATGAATCGAATTATGATGTCACTTCTGAGGTATATTCATGTAATGATGTTTGAATGTTGGTGCTATTTACTTTTACAGGTTTATGATGGTGAGAAGTTAATAATTATTAGAGCATCATATTAAAATTTCGTATGCATGATTTGGAATACTGAGATACTAAAGAGAATATAGGCGGGGATGATTTTTACACATTTTTGATAAGATTGATTAAATTAGATCGAGAGAATTATTGCAGGCTTGAAATGAGGACTATGATGATTGGAGGTATGAACTATTGATCACATGATTTATTAATTTGATGTTTAAACCTTGATTGTAGACTGTTGATGAATAACTCGATTGTTGTTATTGAGGTTGGAAAGAAACAATGGAAAAGATTTTGAGGTAAGATTTTAGTGTGAATTGATGAATGATTGCAGAAATTGAGACTTTAGACTGTGAATAAGATTTACTCATAGAAGAAGGAGATGGAATTTCAATATGATAAAAGAGAGTAAGCTTTGATGAAGGATTGAAAGGAATATTATCTGAATCCCTCAACTTGAAGATTGTACGATAATATTATAGGTTTTAATTTCGAGGACGAAATTCTAATAAGGAGGGAAGATTGTAGTGTCCCAGAATTTTCAAAGCTATTTAAATAGATTATTTTGATAATGATGTTATTTTAATATCCATTGTAGCTAAGGATTTTAATTCTTGGAAAATTTATGAGAGTGGTAATTAGAGAATGGTAATTGGTGAAATAGTAAAATGAGGGTATAATTGTAAATTGAAGATAGAATGAGGGTATAATTGTAAATTGAAGGTAGAATAGTATAGGGTTGGTGAAATAGTATAGGGTTGGTGAAATAGTAAAATGAGGGTATAATTGTAAATTGAAGATAGAATGAGGGCATAATTGTAAATTGAAGGTAGAATAGTATAGGGTTGGTGGAATAGTATAGGGTTGGTGAAATAGTATAGGGTTGGTGAAATAGTAAAATGAGGGTATAATTGTAAATTGACGGTAGAATAGTGTTTGATTTTCTCCTATAAATAGAGCTCTTCTCCTTCAGAATTTTCACCACTCATCTCCTCTCCCATCTCTTGCATATATTCTTCCTTCTTCCGCTTTTTACTCGGTCTTTCTTCTTTCTAAGAGTGTTTACTCAGAACAGAGAGAGAAAGGGCGAGACCAAGCGCTACAAGAAAGAAAGAACACAAGAGATAGCGGACTTTAGAAATTAGTTTCAAAAGATATACTAGTGGTGTTAGTTATATTGGAGCAACTGGATTCCTTCATACCACTTTTAGCTTCAGTCTAGAGGTAAGTAAATTCACTACCCCTTCTAAAGTTACTTCATGTCATGCTATTTATTCATTCTTTAGTAAATTGTTAATGATTATTTTATTTACGTATTATGAAGTTATGTTGCATGCATGAAGGATTTCTAAAAGAATTATCTAGAAAGTTTCTATTTGTTTAAATGCTTTCTAAGCACAACAAGTTTATATTTGGAAAAGTTTTCATTTTAAGAAAAGAAAGTTGAGAAATGATGATGATTATAAGAAAGAAAAAAGATGATAAACCCTCCTACATGTTGCCCTAAGATGCATCAAAAGAAGTACAAAGAAAAGTACAAGAGATGAGATAAATGTTTATGAAATGAGGGCACATGTATGGAGGAGAGTATTTTTGGCCCCAAGATAAGATAAGATGAGAGTTCGGTACCGATACTCGGATGGAGGCGAAACCACTGAAGGAGGCTATGCCAGAAGGTGGTATTCCATCAACTAGACCGTTGAGTGCACCAAGAAAGAGTTAATTGACGGTCGGGCATGGCTGTGGCCACAGTTCAGTGCCATGGTCACAAGGACCCGCAACCCTCGTGCACAGGGGTAATAGTGTACATGGGCCTATTATGAGAAAATGATACTATATTTTCAACGATGATATGCTATGATGATTTACAAAGATTATTTATAATGATGCATTATGATGATGATTTATAAAGATGATTTACAACGATGATCTATTACTAGATGTAATAGTATGTATATGTTACGGGAGATGCAACCGTACATACAGATATTATTATGGCTAGAATTATATTTATTTGCGAAAATGATTTTCAAAACCGAGAACAAGGAGTAAAACTATTTATGGTTGTGGATGTTACTTGCTGGGCCCCCTTTGGGCTCATTCAGTTTTATTTCTTGTTTTCAGGTAGAAAGGATGCTGGAATAGGAGGCCGGAATGGGGTGGGAATAATTATTAATTTTCAAAGTCTTTTCATATAAGTTATTGTAATGATATGATATTCCGCAACTAAAGTTTAATGTTTTCTAATTTTGCTTGTAATAAAATCTCTTGAATAATGTTTTATACATTTTTCGTATCCTTTAAAATCAAGTACTCTGATAGACCTTATAGATCTTTGCAAGAACTTTTGTTGTAAAAGAAGAAAAGTGGCAAACTCAGCCTTAACGGGCTGGGGATGTTACAATTTTGGTATCAGAGCAAAGGTTATAAGGTTCTGGCAGACTTTTCAAAAAAAAAAAATTGGGGGGTTAATGAGAAGCCACATTCCGGCCAAGTAGAGTGTGCATTGTTGTGTGGTCTCTAATAAATGATGCATGAGCATTTTTCTAATGGTTAATTTTTTTGTTAAAAAAAAAAAAAAAAAAAAAAAAAAAATCATCCTAGTGTGATTAATTTGGAGGATTTTATTATTGTGATCATGTTAATGACGGAGATGAATTTTTATTTTATAGATAGGTTGTGATCTATAGTATCTGCCTATTTGGATTTGCGGCAGTTTTCTAGAGTATCGATTGATAAGGGTATATTTTAAGGTGTCTCGAGGATTTAGAAAAGATTATTGATCATGATTTAAAAATCGTATGATGATTTTATAGAATTAGGTTGCGAGATGATTTGTGAAATTAACTTGGTGACAAAATGGTTTTATGGATTTAGGTTGTGAGACAAATTGTGTAAGTGATTTGGTAATGAATGGTCTTATGGATGTCGGTTGTGAAATGATTCTTGAACTGAATTAATGATATAAGAGTTTATATGAGTTTTTGGTAATGGCTAAGGTTTGGTCGATGACAATAATGATACTATGATTGATGTTATAATATATGGATTGATGAATAAGGATTACGTAGTGGCATGAAGTGAATGCCTAAGTATTGCAGGGATAAATGCAAATGAGGTATACCCTAGAATCTATAAGATATTTTGATATATAAAGTTGTGGTTTAAGGATTTTGATATTTTCAAATGATTGTGATGACTTTAAGGTACAATTCATGAAATCTTTGAGGTGATTCTTAGAATTTGAGGTGCTAGGTTTTCTGTAATTGAGGTAAATTATATTGAAGTGATGCTTAAAGTTTTGAGGATGAATTAGTGCTCCTAGGTTATGGATAATATTTAAATTTTGAGGCATTAGTGGATATGAAATTATGAGAAATTTTAGTTACATGCCAAAGCTTTTGATATAATTTTCTTTTACTAAGTAAAGATAATTGATTATTATTCTTGAGGTAAATTGAAGCATAGAGGTAAGAGTTGAAAGACAATATAATACAGTGATATAATATAGTGACATGATCTAAATTTTCTCTTATAAGATATATGTTCAATGATATTAAGGTATTTTAGAGGTTGATAACATGTGATGGTGCATACTTAGATGTTTTATTGAGTGATTAACTTTTTAAACAGATTGTTTGTTTAAAGGAAGTTATTACAATGACAGAATGATTTCATAATGAATATTAAATGAGTACTGAATGATTACGAAAAGAAATGTTTGGAGAACAAGCTCCTTATATTATTACATACCAGTGTCCATCAAAAAAAAAAAAAAAAAAAAAAAAAGAAAGAAGAGAATTTGTTGCATAAAGAGACACGTGGTAATGATGAGCAGATGATTCCTCAGAGCTGCTCCAGAAAAATTATTTCTGCATAGAGAAAACCTAGTATGAGCAGAATCGTATATATTTATATAATTGAATTATCAAAGAGAATATTTATTTCTAATGAGGTACCTGACTAGAGCGTGTGCGGAGAGACTTGCAACACCCCTGAACATCGACCCGGAGTTTTTCGTGCTGTCGCTGGAGACGTTCGGTATTCTTCTCCATTTCTAGCATCTTTGGTCCCAAGTATTCTGCGTAAGATAACACCATCTTTTTCAGCTGAGTATTCTCCTGCTTCAAATCCACGTGTTTTCGTTTGTAGTATTTGAGCATTCGCTGTAAGACCCCGATTTGGTTTCTTGAGACTTTCAGCTCAACATTTCTGGCACTCAAACGTTGTGCCATGTCAGAAACTGAAGCAGCACCTTGGATACTGAATGCCAATGAGTTATTAATAGCATCAGTATCCGACCTATCAGCTAAGAACGTTTGATCCCGTGGAATTATGAAACCTTTGGCCACTGCTACAGCAGTAGAATCATGGAGCATGACAGAATCGTGAATAGTGATAGGACGATTGTCAAAGACAAAAGTTGGCTGCCATACGTTAGGATATGCAGCAGGTTCATTAGGGTGTGTAACAGGTATGACGGGATGAATAGCAGACACTTCAGGGGGAACAACAGGCACATCCGGTTGCACGTCAGGCATAACAATGGGTTGTGCTGCAGGAGCAACATTCAAATCGAGGTTGTTAACGGATGATGATGATACTCCCATATTTAGGAGAGTAAGGAAAAATAGTTGAGAATACGAAGAAATTGGGAGAGATGAAGTACTGGGAAGAGACTAAGCGTTAGGAACTGAAGAAATTTTTGTGAAGTTTCTGGAAGCAGCAGACGAGTGGCTTTAAAGGAATTTTTCACTTCAGGTGAAATAAACAGTAAACAACAAAGCGTTAGGCGACCTCGGGCCGCGATGGAAATTTTGTCAAAAGATCCCGTGGAAGTAGGATCTTGTCTCCTGTCATAAATTCGACTGAGCTCATTTTTCAAACCCACTGTTCAATCAACGACTTCAAATATCATGCGTGGTTAACTGAATGAATTGTCATGCCAACGGGCACCACGCGCTCGTTCATTATCCAGAAACCCTTCCTATAAATTCACACCTCTTTCTCCATTGCAACACATGCCTTCTGATCATACTCCTTCGCCTAAAATCTTCTGTTAATAGCCTTCCATACAATGAAAGCTCGACTTTTCTTCCAGTTGAGCATATCCTCAAAAGAGAGAAAAATGCAAGCATCACGATTTGATTCACAAACCCAACACCTTATACTCTCAGTAGTAAACCATTGAAGCAAGATTATCGTTGATCATGTCCTGCGGAAGCAAGATTATCCTTGATCATGCTTCTCAGGCTAAATATCTCTCTTTTCTTCTCAGTCTTCGTAAATGACAGAAGAGAGAGAGCATCCGATGTGGGTATATTGAAAGTCTCACATACATGCCATGTCCTGAAATACTTTTCAAATCTTCATTTCTAGAAAGCAACAGGACTATCTTTCTCTCTTTCTCTTCTTGACCTTGCAAGACCCAAGGGAGAGAAATTATAGCATGTGTACTTTGGAACTTCCAGCCTGGAAACTTACCCATATCCTACTTTGCTTGCTTATCAATTTCATCTCTAGAACGCAGCAAGCACAATATGTATTAGTCAAGAATGGATGAGAATCTTACATTTGATGTAATCGTGTATTTCGTTTGAGTTGAAATCATAATTACGAGTTTCTATTGTTGAGTTATGATTTATCAAGTAAAGATGTAGTACTGAAAGATTTTCGCTGATATTGTAGCATCAACACAAAAGTTGGGATGAGAAAATAGAAACGGTTGTGTATTTAGAATGAATCGAATTATGATGTCACTTCTGAGGTATATTCATGTAATGATGTTTGAATGTTGGTGCTATTTACTTTTACAGGTTTATGATGGTGAGAAGTTAATAATTATTAGAGCATCATATTAAAATTTCGTATGCATGATTTGGAATACTGAGATACTAAAGAGAATATAGGCGGGGATGATTTTTACACATTTTTGATAAGATTGATTAAATTAGATCGAGAGAATTATTGCAGGCTTGAAATGAGGACTATGATGATTGGAGGTATGAACTATTGATCACATGATTTATTAATTTGATGTTTAAACCTTGATTGTAGACTGTTGATGAATAACTCGATTGTTGTTATTGAGGTTGGAAAGAAACAATGGAAAAGATTTTGAGGTAAGATTTTAGTGTGAATTGATGAATGATTGCAGAAATTGAGACTTTAGACTGTGAATAAGATTTACTCATAGAAGAAGGAGATGGAATTTCAATATGATAAAAGAGAGTAAGCTTTGATGAAGGATTGAAAGGAATATTATCTGAATCCCTCAACTTGAAGATTGTACGATAATATTATAGGTTTTAATTTCGAGGACGAAATTCTAATAAGGAGGGAAGATTGTAGTGTCCCAGAATTTTCAAAGCTATTTAAATAGATTATTTTGATAATGATGTTATTTTAATATCCATTGTAGCTAAGGATTTTAATTCTTGGAAAATTTATGAGAGTGGTAATTAGAGAATGGTAATTGGTGAAATAGTAAAATGAGGGTATAATTGTAAATTGAAGATAGAATGAGGGTATAATTGTAAATTGAAGGTAGAATAGTATAGGGTTGGTGAAATAGTATAGGGTTGGTGAAATAGTAAAATGAGGGTATAATTGTAAATTGAAGATAGAATGAGGGCATAATTGTAAATTGAAGGTAGAATAGTATAGGGTTGGTGGAATAGTATAGGGTTGGTGAAATAGTATAGGGTTGGTGAAATAGTAAAATGAGGGTATAATTGTAAATTGACGGTAGAATAGTGTTTGATTTTCTCCTATAAATAGAGCTCTTCTCCTTCAGAATTTTCACCACTCATCTCCTCTCCCATCTCTTGCATATATTCTTCCTTCTTCCGCTTTTTACTCGGTCTTTCTTCTTTCTAAGAGTGTTTACTCAGAACAGAGAGAGAAAGGGCGAGACCAAGCGCTACAAGAAAGAAAGAACACAAGAGATAGCGGACTTTAGAAATTAGTTTCAAAAGATATACTAGTGGTGTTAGTTATATTGGAGCAACTGGATTCCTTCATACCACTTTTAGCTTCAGTCTAGAGGTAAGTAAATTCACTACCCCTTCTAAAGTTACTTCATGTCATGCTATTTATTCATTCTTTAGTAAATTGTTAATGATTATTTTATTTACGTATTATGAAGTTATGTTGCATGCATGAAGGATTTCTAAAAGAATTATCTAGAAAGTTTCTATTTGTTTAAATGCTTTCTAAGCACAACAAGTTTATATTTGGAAAAGTTTTCATTTTAAGAAAAGAAAGTTGAGAAATGATGATGATTATAAGAAAGAAAAAAGATGATAAACCCTCCTACATGTTGCCCTAAGATGCATCAAAAGAAGTACAAAGAAAAGTACAAGAGATGAGATAAATGTTTATGAAATGAGGGCACATGTATGGAGGAGAGTATTTTTGGCCCCAAGATAAGATAAGATGAGAGTTCGGTACCGATACTCGGATGGAGGCGAAACCACTGAAGGAGGCTATGCCAGAAGGTGGTATTCCATCAACTAGACCGTTGAGTGCACCAAGAAAGAGTTAATTGACGGTCGGGCATGGCTGTGGCCACAGTTCAGTGCCATGGTCACAAGGACCCGCAACCCTCGTGCACAGGGGTAATAGTGTACATGGGCCTATTATGAGAAAATGATACTATATTTTCAACGATGATATGCTATGATGATTTACAAAGATTATTTATAATGATGCATTATGATGATGATTTATAAAGATGATTTACAACGATGATCTATTACTAGATGTAATAGTATGTATATGTTACGGGAGATGCAACCGTACATACAGATATTATTATGGCTAGAATTATATTTATTTGCGAAAATGATTTTCAAAACCGAGAACAAGGAGTAAAACTATTTATGGTTGTGGATGTTACTTGCTGGGCCCCCTTTGGGCTCATTCAGTTTTATTTCTTGTTTTCAGGTAGAAAGGATGCTGGAATAGGAGGCCGGAATGGGGTGGGAATAATTATTAATTTTCAAAGTCTTTTCATATAAGTTATTGTAATGATATGATATTCCGCAACTAAAGTTTAATGTTTTCTAATTTTGCTTGTAATAAAATCTCTTGAATAATGTTTTATACATTTTTCGTATCCTTTAAAATCAAGTACTCTGATAGACCTTATAGATCTTTGCAAGAACTTTTGTTGTAAAAGAAGAAAAGTGGCAAACTCAGCCTTAACGGGCTGGGGATGTTACAGGTAAAGCATTTGTTTTCATTGCCATGCTCTTTGTGATGACTATATTCCTTGCTGATGCTGTTATCAATGATGGTAAGTAGTTCAAATCTTCTGATTAAGGACTTGTTCATATTATAGTTCAATTTCGGTGGTTTTTAAAATTATTATTTGATTAAAATTTAATAGTAATTATTTTCAAAAAAAAAAAATTCAATGGTAATCTTGTTGTTGCATCGAAACATATATAAATATTGTTTTAAAAGTAACATCATTCTTGAAGGAACACAAGAAAGACTTCTAACATTTATTAGTACTGTGTGCAAAGCTACAGCTTTTCAGTCTCTTATTACAATTAGTTTGTGTAATTCTTCTTTGTTTCTTTTTTTTGTGCATATATTGCTATATTTTAATATTTAGATTGGTCTTTTAATGGCTTTATATATATATATATATAGGTAACGATCCGCATTACTGTTGGCGTCTCTTGGAAGGTAAGGTTCAAAGCTGCTACAACTCACGATTTTGTCAATGGAAATGCAAGAAGAAAAAAGTTCAGCCACCTGCACTAAAGGGAAAATGTAAGCGGCGTGGAATATTTAAGATAAGGGTTCATGTTATTGCCTCGTCAGGTGTGAGTAAAAGCCACGTATTTGAAAAGCAGTCATCCTCAAGAGGTAACTCAATTGGCTGGGATCACGCCTAATGAAGTGGAGGTCACTAGTTCGAATCTCTCTCCCCCCTCTTATACGAACATGTCAAAAAAAAAAGAAAAAAAAAAGAGGAAAATACACTTTATCCCCTAAACTATTCACCCATTTGAATTGTTAACCCCAATGTTTAAAAAGTGACACTTTACCCTTCCAAAGTATCCGACATTGACACTTGACCCCATGAAGTACACTTTACTCCCCTGAAATATTTTGAGTTAACATTTTATCCCCCTAAGTAACTAAATTTTGAGAGGTAAAGTGTCAATTCAAAATACTTCAATGGGGTAAAATGTACTTCATAGGGGTCAAGTGTTAATGTCAGATACTTTGGGAGTAAAGTGTTACTTTTTAAACATTAGAATTAAAAGTGCAGATTGATGGATAATTCGGAGAATAAAGTGTATTTTTCCAAAAAAGAAAAAGTAGTCGTGATTAATGATTAATTATAGCATATAAATAATAGTAGGCATGTTATTGCCTCTTCAATTGTGGTTAAATCAGTATGAACTTAAATCAAATGCGACTACTTTTATGGTTAAGAATATATTATGCAATAGTAATGGCCTGGATTTCTTATAATAAATAAAGAATGTGATGAACCATATGCATCAAACAGCACATTTGTTGGTGTGACCATGGCATTTTACGATAAAAGGTGCAAAGAGCTTAGCTGTGGTATGTGGTGTGGTGGCAGGGACCATGGCACGTTTTAATTACTATTATTATTTTTATATTTTACCAATTACCTCGTTATTAATCGCTTTTGTCAATCTATATAACTAGTAATTCCGCAACCGGCCTAGGCGTTTATCCGATTATCCAATTATGCGGTTAGTAGTTATTAACAATTAATAACTGACTGGCTTGTACACCCTTAATTCAATTTATGACCTACATCCACAAGTTAAAGCCCTAAGGGCTACATTGAGCTCTTATTTTTTATATTTTTGCAATACAAAAGACTCAAATTTATAAGAAAATTGGGGTAGATAAATATGGTAATCAAATTAATCCTATAAAAGGTAATTATCCTATCATATTATATATTCTCCTACTATATCTTATATTCTAACATTTTAAAAACATTTTTCACATCATTTAACCATTTATGGACTTTAGGCATAATTCTACAAAAAAAAAAAAAAAAAACCAAACTACCTGGCTTTTTTTTTATTTTTATTTTTTTTTTATGCCAATAAACAGGTATTAAATGCCATGAAAACCCTTTTGGCATTAGAGTTGCATGCCAGGAATTAAAATGGGACACAAATATTATTTTTGGGGACAAAAATATTATTTTGAGAGAACAAATTTATAAAATGGGTATATTTTAAGTAAATTTGTAAAAATTTTGGGGGTGACATTCGCCCTCCAACCTAGGCCATAGATCCGCCCCTGAATATAGTGACAAAGAGCATGGCAATGAAGACAAATGCTTTACCCATTCTCTCTCCCTCTCTAAATGTATATGCTTGCTAGGGTACTTACACTATAAGTTGCCTTTCTTTTTTTATTTTTTTTTATTTTTTATTTTTATTTTTTTTTTATTTTACTGAGAACAAAGATAAAATTATACCAAGCTATGAACGAGTCTTATACTATATGCTTATTGATATTATACTCTTGATTTGAGCCTTTAGCAATTCGATATAACGAATGGGAGCTGGGATTACGTGATGAATTGGAAAGTGTTAATGAAGCCAAGAGTAAAATGCTATCCACGTTTCAAGAACAGGTGGTCGGCGAAGCACTAGCGGCACTAGAAGCGGTGGAGTTCAGTCCGGATCTTGGGCTGCATGATATCATTCTTGAAGGTGACTCAACCCAAGTCGTTAATATGATTCGGGATGATGATGCCTGCTAGAGCCATTTTGGGCAAATAGGGGCTGATATAAAGGTGGTTTTGAGATCCTTCAGGAGTTGGGAGATTACGCATGTACCAAGGATCCAAAACTGTGCAGCTCATGGACTTGCTAAGGAAGCAATCAAGGAGGAAATGGATAGAGTATGGATGGAAGAAATTCCTCCTTGTATTGTTGATACTGTTGCCTCAGAGCAAGTTGCTCTTTTTGTTTAGTGTTTATACTCTAGATTCGATATTATAATGAAGATCGATTACTTTTTCAAAAAAAAAGTAAAATAAAATAAAATCGATATAACAAACAGCTTTAATTAGATTTTTGAGCCTAGAAAAATAGTAAAGAACAAACACTTGAATCAAAGATACTCAATTAACAGCTTCTCTCAGGGTCTACACCCTCTCATTGCTCGAAGGGAATGCCAATATTATTCTTGCCATTCAAAATCCAGATCTCTTCAAAGATTGAAACTTTGCTTCTATTATTTGTTAACATAAACTTAAATTTGCTATCTTTTCATAGTTGGAAAAGCTAGTAAAGTTTTTCGTAGTTCTAATTTTCGAGCATATCTTTTAATTAGATGGGCTGCTTTCAACCTAGTATTCAAAAACATTCTCAATTAGTCTTCCATTCGGATCAAAAATGAGAAATACCACCCTTGTCCTTTTTCCCCATTTGATTAGAACACAAATAAATAAATAAAGCGGGGTTCCATTTGGACGTTTCTCATTTCTTTTTAAGGGTGATTAATTATAAAAAAAATTACTTATATACCATTAAGCTTAAATTAATATAACTTGGTTAAAAAATGATAAAATTGAAGTAAACTAAATTAGACTTGAAAGGTTACAAATGTTTAAATGTCTAACCTTTAGGATTTCGAACAGAAGCAAGAAGCTTAGTTGAAGTCATCACTGTGATAGGTTAGAGTTCTTCACATTGGTAGATTCTTTCGACCCCTTGAATGACATTTTAGTATAACTGTATAACCAAAAGATTAGACATAGAACACTCATAGTCATAGGTGTTATCTAATTAAATTAGTGAGCTTTCTTTTCATTCTACAACAAAATTATGAGAAAAGTATAATTTAGTGTATATTATTGTGAATTATGAAAATTATCACAATTCAAAAGGTGTATATGGTACATTTGTAACCTTTCAAGCATAATTTAGTTTGCTTCAATTTTATCATTTTTAAACCAAGTTATTTTTAAGCTTAATGGGATATAAGTAGCTTTGTTTATCATTAATCACCCCTAAAAGGAGATGAGAAAAGTCAAATTCCAAGGACATGTTCAGTACATTGTAATGATGATTCCTTATGAATAGGAATTAGGAATGAGTATTGCTATGAATAAAAAGAGCTGAAATGTAATGACTATTATTATTCTTTCGTTTGGTGACGACATAGGAATGACCAAATAGCTCCTTGAGTTTTAGAAAGTAATTAATCATTCCCTGGATAAGCAAAAAATAACAAATTAGTCAATGCTATTAGAAAAGTTATATACTTTCCCTTTGTAAAATCAACTAATTCTCCTGCAATGATGGTAGAGGTGCAAGATCAATGAACAAACAATACAATCCTAGCATATGAAATATCTTACAAAGTTTCATATAGATCCTTGATGAAACACCCAACTTTTTATTGAATGCTTATGTTTAGAGACTCTCAGATTTAAAAGAACACACGAGAGAAGCGAAATCTCCAAAACAAAACAAAAACAAAGAAGTTTCCAAAGAAGTACATACCCCTAAGTGGTAATGCAATATATGATGGTTTCACAGTTATAGGCAAACAAACACCCATTTTGCACAGAAAAACCTATGTTTTCCTTGCATTGGAGTAGAAGACCTTGTAATTCAATAAAGTATGAAATCAATGTCATTGAAAATACTGAAACACAAGGCTAATGGTGCTGAGAACACAGGCTACGCAAATTGTGCTCCAACAAAATTAGTAAACCTAAGATGTCAAAAATAAAAATGAAGGTAAAAGCTAACTAGAAGACATTTGAATAAGAACCTGTGTGAGGGATTAAAACATTCCCCAGAGACAACGTTGAATCTATATTCAGTTGAAGGTGAAAACATGATAAAGCATGGGAAGATTCCAACCCACGGCCACAACATCACCAAAAATCGTTGCACGAACACTTCCCGCCCTTAAAATGATGATGTCTATTGGCATCTCGGACAACAATTTCCCTCTTCATGATGGTGCTTATGAATTTCAAAACGGTGTGACAGTCTCTACAAACGCGAAGATTTTTTACTACACGAATGACTGTCCCAGGAACAGCCTTAAGCAACCCGTAAGCCACAGCTAACCTCTCACTATGCCAAAATAGTTGTCTTTCCTTGTCTTGCTGATCCATGTCATGTAAAACAGAACTAGTATCAGGAACATAACCTCTTCTCCTCATCTCGCTATCCAATTCCTTAAGAAAACCAAAAATCTCATCCTTCATAGGATGAGTGGTCTCCCCAGCATAAAACACTTGGCTTTCCTTTCCAAATCCAATGCAACTATAACCCGGTTGCTTCTTAACTTCCATGACTGCCATCAACTTTCTCACCTTTGACACCTTTTCCCACAATGCAGCACCAGCATAAATATTAGACAACAGTATATAGGTTGATGGATCTTCTGGTTTTAAACTCAATAGATCATCAGCAACTCTGATTCCCATTTCAATATTATTATGATGCTTGCAGGCACTTAGTAAAGCCGCCCAAGTGGGTTCATCAGGCTTAAATGGCATTGCCTTGATGAGATTCTCAGCCTCATCAAGATGCCCAGACCGACTAAGAAGATCCAAGAAGCATGTGTAGTGCTGCAGGGAAGGACTAATTCCATAATCCTCAATCATGGTTTTGAATAGATGACGACCTTTACTAACTAATCCAACATGACTACAAGCATAAATCAATCCAACAAAGGTCACTTCATTTGGCTTTACTCCAGCTGAAATCATCTCATCATATAAAGCCAATGCCTCCTCTGCTTGCCCGTGCTGAGCCACCCCAACGATTATTGAAGTCCAAGAAACTACATCTCTTCGTTGCATACTACCAAAAATTTTGTTTGCAGCCAGAATATCACTACATTTGGCATACATATCTACAAGTGCATTACTTATAAATATGCAAGACTCATAACCAAGAGAAATAACTAGGCCATGAATCTGCTTCCCAAGCTCCAGCACAGCTAGATTAGCGCTAGCACCAATGGTGCTTGAAAGAACTAATGGGTCCACTATATCAACCCCTTCTCTTCGCATTTCAATAAATAAATGAAATGCATCAGCTCCACTCCCACTTTGTACCAACCCAGAAATCAAAGCCGTCCAAGAAAATAGATTCCTAACTGGTGCTCTCTTGAACAGCTCAAAAGCATCCAATTTCCTCCCACTTCGAGCATACCCAGAAATCATGGCAGTCCAAGATATTGAATTTTTCAAAGAAATTGAATCAAAAACCGCACGTGCATTATCAGGTAATCCACATTTTACATACATGTCAATCAACGATGACTTAACTACATCGTCATCTCGAAACTGCGATAACAGAAAGCGGGCATGCACCTGCTTGCCTTGCCTAATAGCATCCAATCTCGCACATGCCTTAACAAGGGTAGCCAGCACAAAATGGTCAGGTTCTAAACCATCATGCCTAAGCATGGTAGGGAGCATGGAGAGACTTAGGTGGGGGAGGTTGGCCTGGTTGAGAGCAGTGAGGATTGAGGCCCATGAGACTTGATCTCTGTGTGGCATCTCGTCGAACACGTGAAGAGCGTCCTGAACGAGACAACATTTGCCATACACGTCTAAGAGGCTGTTGAGCAGAGGAACACATTGGTCTAGGCCGGTTTTGATGATTTGGGCATGGAGGTTCTTGGCAGTCAGTGGTATTCGGCGCCTGGCGCAAAGTTGGAGTTGGTAGAGATAGTGAGAGATAAGCATTCATCACCTTTTGGGCTAAATCTATGTGGATGTGGGTTCGTCTTTTCTTTTGAGGCCAATGTTTAATTGGACAAAGCAAACCTATGCTTTCAGTGGATTTGACGTGCCGGAATCTAGTTGTAAGATCTAGTAATTTTATAAGTCATTTGGTATTATTTTTGTGTTTGTTTAAAATTGAGGTAACTTTTAAAATTACTATTTGATCAAAATTCAATAATGATCGATCATAAGCTCAATGGTAATTTTAACAGCTGCGTCATTCTTAGAGGGACACAAAAGTGACATAAGAGTAACTTATAACATTACTTCGTAAACACCCTTCCTTTTGCTATGATTTTGAAGGCTTGAAATATATATATATATATATAGTTATGCTACGTACTACACAAATATTTCAGAAAGCTAACGTGACAAGGTCTAATAACCATTAAATTTTGTTTTTTAACAAAGGTTGATCCAATAACTAATAGACCTTATCACATCAGCTTTGTATAATATTTGTACTGCTACATACTATATAAATATCTCACAAACTTGATGTGATAGAGTCTACTACTCAAGTACTCATTGAGTTTTATTTTTATAACAGAAGATGATCTAATAACTAGGAGACCTTGCTACATCAGTTTTGTATGATATTTATAGGATACTTGTATGGTATGTAGAATTACTTCATCTTATATTGTCACAAGCAAGCACCATATTATCCAGTTACTTAATATTTAATAGCTTACTTCGAGCTCTAGTTAAGCCGAGCTCGACTTGACTTATATAGCATTCTCAACGATCTCATTCGAGCTTTCAACGAGCCTGTCTTGAACACACATTTCATAGTTCAGTTTGAATAAATATCTTCATAAACGAGCCAGTCTTGAAATCCTTAAGCTCGACTCGGCTCAGCTCGATTACAACCCTAGCCATGGGTCTCAATTGTTAGTTTTTATTTTTTTGAATTTTCTAATAGAAAGGGCCTAATTATAATTTTACAGTCGTTTTGGTTATTTATTGGACATGAAAGTTAATGAAGATCTCAATTTACAAATATTGGAAACACAAGTCTCAATTGAAACTGGGTTCTCAATGTCAAAAAAAGAGAAATCACAAAAAGGTGGTAACCTAATTTCCTTAAATTTTAGGGAAAATAGAAGATAACTCCCTTAGCTTTCCTTTCCAAATCCAATGCAACTATAACCCGGTTGCTTTTTAACTTCCATGACTGCCATCAACTTTCTCACCTTTGACACCATTTCCCACAATGCAGCACCAGCATAAATATTAGACAACAGTATACAGGTTGATGGATCTTCCGGTTTTAAACTCAATAGATGATCAGCAACTCTGATTCCCATTTCAATATTATTATGGTGCTTGCAGGCACTTAGTAAAGCCGCCCAAGTGGGTTCATCGGGCTTCAATGGCATTGCATTGATGAGACTCTCAGCTTCATCAAGATGCCCAGACCGACTAAGAAGATCCAAGAAGCATGTGTAGTGCTGCAGGGAAGGACTAATTCCATAATCCTCAATCATGGATTTGAATAGATGACGGCCTTTACTAACTAATCCAACATGACTACAAGCATAAACCAATCCAACAAAGGTCACTTCATTTGGCTTCACTCCAGCTGAAATCATCTCATCATATAAAGCCAATGCCTCCTCTGCTTGCCCGTGCTGAGCCACCCCAACGATTATTGAAGTCCAAGAAACTACATCTCTTCGTTGCATACTACCAAAAACTTCGTTTGCAGCCAGAATATCACTACATTTGGCATACATATCTACAAGTGCATTGCTTATAAATAAGCAAGATTCATAACCAAGAGAAATAGCTAGGCCATGAATCTGCTTCCCAAGGTCCAGCACAGCTAGATTAGCGCTAGCACCAATGGTGCTTGAAAGAACTAATGGGTCTACCATATCAACCCCTTCTCTTCGCATTTCAACAAATAAATGAACTGCATCAACTTCACTACCACTCTGTGCCAACCCAGAAATCAAAGCGTTCCAAGAAAACAGATTCCTAACTGGTACCCTCTTGAACAGCTCAAAAGCATCCAATTTCCTCCCACTTCGGGCATACCCAGAAATCATGGCAATCCAAGAAACTGAATTTTTCATAGAAATTGAATCAAAAACCGCGCGTGCATTATCAGGTAATCCACATTTTACATACATGTCAATCAACGACGAGTTAACTATATCGTCATCTCGAAACGGCGAAAACAGAAAGCGGGCATGCACCTGCTTGCCTGGCCTAACAGCATCCAGTCTAGCACATGCCTTAGCAAGGGTAGCAAGCACAAAATGGTCAGGTTCTAAACCATCATGCCTTAGCATGGTAGGGAGCATGGAGAGACTTAGGTGGGGGAGGTTGGCCTGGTTGAGAGCAGTGAGGATTGAGGCCCATGAGACATGATCTCTGTGGGGCATCTCGTCGAACATGTGAAGAGCGTCCTGAACGAGACAACATTTGCCATACACGTCCAAGAGGCTGTTGGGCAGAGGATCACATTGGTCTAGGCCGGTTTTGATGATTTGGGCATGGAGTTTCTTGGCCGTCAGTGGTATTTGGCGCCTGGCGCAAAGCTGGAGTTGGTAGAGATAGTAAGAGATAAGCATTCATCACCCTTTGGGCCAAATCTGTGTGGGGTTCGTCTTTTTCTTTTGATGCAATGTTTAATTGGCGAAGTTGGCGGGAGACTCTATTATTAGAAAATTATGTCATCACCCCCCTCCTACTTTTCACCAAGGCCTCTATTTACAAAGGCCTTTGTTAGCCATTTCGATCAATAAATAATTGAAACTGTGAAAATACAATTATGCTCTTTTGTTAAAAAAAATTGCCAAAAAAAAAAAAGTTGGAGTTTAATATCACGCAAGTAAAAAAACTATTTTTTACTTTATTAATTTTGCTTTTCTATGTTTTTTTTTTTTTGTAAAAAAGGAAAAAGAAAATAAAAAGGGGTGGCAGCCACCCAAGTAATGATACTCTATATATTGCATGTGTAATGGGCATCGAGAGATAAGAATGCGTGCATTTTCACCTATCCAAGTGTTGCGGTTGTGCCTGATGCCACATTTATTTTCGATAGGAAGTAAATTGTAAAATCAAGATTCGAACTCAAAATCTATGTTTTGATATTATATTAAATCATCAAATTTTTTACAAAAGCTTAAGTTAATAAAAAAATAATAAATTTAATCACTTAATTAATATTTTAACAAGAATAACATATGCTCACAACCAAGCAATCTTTTTCTTCTTCGAAACACGCCAGAGATTTGGGTCGACAACTAGACTTTGCCGACAACCACCACAAAGGCGATAGTAGAGACCACCGATGACCACAACAATGTCAACAAGCTACCACAAGAATGACGGCCACCATTGCAACCACCACAGAAACTAAAACTAAAACTTGCACAAGCTTTATATCTGTCCACTGATATCAGAGTTCTTATATTAGAGAATTGAATCCTGTGGCTAACAAGCAATCACTTCAAACAAAAAAGAAGGCAAACAAGCATATAGCTCAACTGTTTTAGCTGTCGAACTTATTATTAACATGTTAAACTTCAATTTTGAATGTATGCATGCACCTACTTTCTCTATGAATGAGTGACACATCACACAGCTTTTAAGCAATCACAGCCATGATAAAGAATCCATAAAATACAGCTCATGGCTTATAGGTTCATTTTCCAGGGGAAATTTTACTTGAAGAGATTGTCTATTTGCTCCCTGTACAGAGCAACAACTTTGTCCCTCCGAATTTTCATGGTCGGTGTCAATAAATCATTATCAAGCTGCAACCAAAGGGTATAATTAGCTGACTATCACATTTATAGATTATAGAAAATTCTGATGGCATCTACATGAACATCTTACAGTAAAGGGCTCGTCCACAACTAGGATTGGTCCGATTTGAAATGAGCACTCTGAAGTCCTGCATGGAAAAGGGGAAAAAAACAGTTAAAACTTACTAAATTGTACATTAGACTCTGTCACCTTTTTCTTTACCTAATGTAGATTTCACACCGGAATGAAAATCAGAAAAAATATATATATATGTATATATAATTTCAACTCGTCTGTCATACAAAAACAAGAAATCAATCTTCATAACGACAGATAGCCTTTTTTTTCCAACAAATCAAGCCCGGCAACAGATAGCCTTTTTTTCTGCCATTCTATCCCATCTAAAATCATACTCTATGTCACTTCTATTTATCAAATCCTTTATTACAATCACTGTTTCTTAGCAATATTAACCTCATTGCATTTCCAAACTATCGTAAGTGACTTTTCCTCCCGGTGTCACTTTCATCTTTTCCCTCATCTTTTATGTTCATGAACGTGTTACTTCTCAAAAGCCCAACATTAACTACTATGAAGGATAACGGGTCTTAACAGCAGTCCCTATAAAATCTTGCCTTCAATGTATCAGGTATTTTCTAGTCACATAGCATTGTTAATGCACTTCGCTTTATTCTTTGGATCCATTCCTCCTCAATGTTTCATTATTGATTGAAGATGCCAAAAAGGATCGCTCTTTAATATCTCTTAGCTTTCAAGTTTTATCATCACCTTGTCCATATTTCTATTCACCAAATATAATTATACGAGGGTGGGGGGAAGAGAGAGGGGAACTTCTTTAACACCTCATTTAGAAAGGAACTGCCACATTGCTTTCTTATTGATAAACATGCTTAATGTAGTGAACCCTTTATCCTAGCCATATAAGTTTTAGGAATCCAGAACAAATTAGATACTCCAGCATTCTAAAAAGCTTAGCTGTGAATAATTACCCTTCAGTTGAAGCTCAAAGAGAGTGAGACAGAAGAATATAAATTTGTTTCACATACATAATAAATTTATCCAATTTGAAGAATTTTATTGCCCTGCCAATGGCCTTGGGATCTTGGGGCACTTTCATCCCCACTCCAGCTATCCTGCCCTCCTGGTCTCATAAGTGCGGGGTGGTGGGCGAGATCAAGAGTTCAAATCGTACCCGGTGCGTGAGTAAATAACCAAGCATATATATGCATGTGTAATATATATTAAGATTTTTTTTTTCCTCACCCTTTCTCATACTTCACAAGACCAAAAGACAGCTTATAAGAATTTTAAAAAAGGAGTGGTAAATTAAGAATCGGTTATCCAATATGCATGTGTTTCACCTTCCTCACTTGCCAATGCTACATCATTAGTACCCCAACACAGATTTCAACATTATTCCTCAAAAGCATGATAAAAACTATCCAATTTTTTAAAATTATTTCCAAAATTATCGCTAACTCCACTATTCTTTATGACCTGGAAAAAAAAGGCTAAAAGTAAGCAATCCTCTCCGATATTGTTTAAAATAATCAAAGATAAAGAAGCCTTACCATGTTCTCAATTCTTTATATAACAGGCTGGTCATTTTTTCCTTACTAAGGTCAGAGGCATTGGCATCTAAAACGGACAGTTCTTTTGCTGCCAATAGAACCCCTTCTTTGTTTGGAACAATTATAGCTCCAAGACGTCGCTGATCCTGTAATTTACGAATGCCACCCAATAACAAAAATCAATGTAACACCTAAAAAGTAGAAGAATATATATAGGTACAACTCAAGAAAGTAAGGCTGAACGCAGCAAGCCTAATTAAAATGTCTTTAAACTCCACCTGGCCAATAACAACTATTTGTTGAATTAGACTACTTCTGAGAGCAGCTTCTTCAAGCTCTGCTGGTTCAACATTTTCTCCTATTTTTCTCCAAACAAATTAAGTTAATTAATACCAGAAAATGATGACAAGCAGAGTGTTAGAGAGAGAGAGACTTTTCTATGTTGTTAGCAAGAAAGATCCACAGCCACAGTGTTAAGACAATGATTAGTGTACCAGTAGAGAGAACTATAGTATCCTTCGCACGTCCTTCAAGAACAATCACACCTCCACAACGACGACTTCGCCCAGTTGAATGGTGAGGAGCAATCCAACCTATATCGCCAGTGCTTAGCCAACCATCCTCATCTATGACTTGCTTTGTAGCCGATGGATTCTTTTAACAGAAAAGTATCACTTAACATGATTATCAATATGAAACAGCTATCACAACTTGCTAAAAACCAGTTTCTGGGCAAAGACAAAAGGTAGACGAGTTCAGAAATTAAATACTTGCTTTGTTAAGAAAAGACCTGGAAGATTACCAGTCCTTCAATGTAACTATGAGTTCTCAAACTGAATAGAATTCCAATCAATTTAAAAAATTTGTTCAATGTCTTGTAGGAAAAGAGTTTGACATCAAATAAAAGACAAGATTCCTGATTGCAAGGTTTCCCATATGAACAAGCGGTGATTTAACATGGTATCAGAGCCAACGATCCTAAGTTCGAACATTGACTCCGTCAAATGACCTCCCATTTAAATTAAATATTCCACATGTTGGGTTTCACCTATTAAAAAGAAAGTTTGAGTCCACAGGGAGTGTTAAAATAATGATCAAGTGATTAAATTTACCTCTTCCTATCAGTTTAAACTTTTGGGACAACTGGTGATTTAATAGTATTTAAATTATGGGCTCTCAAAGTTCCTTGATGATAAACCACCCCCACAAAACAAAGCAGTTGAATGAGCAAGGGACAAAACAGGCTTTAGGATTTTTGCTTTAGATATACACACACTATTAACATACCATGTTATGTACAAAATTGCAAGTACCCCACCTTCTGGGTTTTAAAGTCATAGAAGTTATAATTACACATAGAAAGGCTACTCAGATCAATCTCTATGTTAATTTTATTAATTTATTAGAATTTCTCATCAAAGAAATATCATCCTCATTTTAAGTAAAAGAAAAGAATAACTACCTTGTAGTAACCTTTCATCACTTGTGGCCCCCTAACTTTTACAATGCCCTTTAAACCAGGTGAGAGAACTTCATTGGTTTCAGAATCTACAATTTTGAACTCTGTATGTTGAATCGGATGCCCAACTGAGCCAAGAACCTTCAAAAGATTATTTCTGTGATATCATCATATGATTTACCAATCTATGTGGGAGTAGATGCAATTACAATAAAAAGCAAAGTGAATAATGAAACAAGACTCCTGGAAGAGAACTGAAAAGAGAAAAGTTCAAGGGCTTATCTTAGATAAGGCTGGAATTGTGATATTAGAGAAGGATTAGTGTACAGTTTGAGTAAAAACTCTTTTAACCAGGTAGGATGGATTAAAAGATGTGGAAAATAAACAATATAACATAGGGTGACGAATCTTATGATAAGATTAGTGATGAATGATTGTTTAAAGTATGACTGGTGATTTGAATAGGATCATAAACAAATATTAGTTGGTTTTTATTAATCATTCAATACTAGCATCCAAGAATTGATGAATCAATAAAACCATATCTCAATCAATTATAGCTTCAGGATGCCCATTGCAATTCATAGATGTCTAAATGATGTTCTAGGTTGGTCCATGCATTCCTGTTGATTTTCACTCCCCTTTTATCCTCTCTACCAGTGCAGCAAGGTAAAAGAATTCACAAATTATTCCAAGTGCAGTGCAGCCTAAATGTGATAATTGCAACAAAGCTGAACTTATCATTACTTTCCAAGCAGATTGAGAAACTTTTGGTGGAATCAAGTGTTGCAGTTATACTAGGAATATTTGGTCCGGAAAGTCACACAATTGAATATTGAATCGGTCCGCTGTCCTGTCGAAGTCTGTCAGATTTTATCTTTTTCAAACATACTATATTGGATTTAGTATTGCAGACAAAACTACAAATTTCTCAGAAAGCTCTTAACTGTTTTGTTAGTTATATGTGATCGCACAGACTTCGCAGGTCTAAGTAACGCACAAGTAGGTATTCTACATCTCGAGTAAAGTAGATGTATTTCTTACATTACAGGTAAGCCGTCGAGCAGCAACAACAGGAGAAGACTCTGTTAAACCATACCCATTCTGCACTTTCACACCAATTGCCTGCATGCAATATTTATTACCCTTTATATAACAAGCAACAAGCAAGACATCCTATATAGCAAGGTAAATAACTATGATCATCTAACCTCAAAAAACTTATCAACATGCAAAGGTAAGCTACCGCCTCCACTTATGCCAGCCTGCAGCATTGCCAGAGATAGCTTTTTCCTTGTAATTTCCTTCTTAAAATCCATGGTATAATTTCTAACTCTATAACAATGAGACAAAGTAAAGTTATAGCAAAGAAAAGGAGGAGACTAGAGTTCCATTTGGATAGGGAAAAAAAAAGGAGAAAAATACATATAACACCACCCCCCTCTCCCCCCCCCCCCCCCCCCCCCCCCCTCTCAAACTAACTACCAGGAAATTGCAATAAGAAAAAAATGCCCCAAAAAAATTTTCAGTAAGAAAAAAATACCCCTATTCGAAGAAAAAAAAAAAGAAGGGATGGTGAAGACCCACTGCTACTGCCATGGATCACCATAGTTTTGGGGGGACATTGCAAAATGTCTGTTAGTTTGAAGGGGGATATGTGTACTTTTCACAAAATATATATATATATACAACTTAATTGCAACCAAAGAGATTTGCAAAAAATGGAAAAAGAACAAAATCAGCTTTTGCAGTAAATATGCAGTGAAGAGAGAGACAGAGAAGTTCAAAGAGTTTTCAGACTGAAAAGAAAAGAAAAAAAAAAAAAAAATTGTTTGTGATAAGAAAACATCAATGGCTCAAACCATTTGTTAGGGGTTTGAGCTCTCTAGCTGAATTTAAAAGTTATTTTCTTCCGGACAGAAAAGCATGAAGAAAGACAGTACTCCATTTCTACACATCCTAAGAGGCTCATAGACAGAAGAAAAGAATTAAATAACAAATAATACCTTTGATATTCCGATAGCAGAGTGGATTTTACTATAAACAACTTTCTTTGCCAACATATGCAACGGATATAATATTGCTGCAACAAATCTTGCCCATAACCAGTCCAACATTGAAACAAGATATGAAGGTTGCTTCTGATTCCTCGTTAGACATTTTCCCTAGAACCAAATTGAAAATCATGCAAGCAATAAACAGTGTTGGAATTGGTGCCAATCACAAACCAAAACAAAAAAAAAACGAAAGCAAATAATTGACAGTGAACTAGGTCTTATCCATTTTGATGCAGAGGACAGTAGGTAAACAAAGCTGAGCTGTTTTTCAGTTAGGACAGTGTACTAAAGAATGATACATTAACAAAATCATTATAAAAGGACGAATCATTAAGTGTCTAAAAAATTGAGATTACATAAGCAGATTGCAGCCACAGATCTGCAACAAATTCAATCATTAACTATTTAGTTTCTGCACTCTGCTTCATAACTAGGAGCTGTGAACCCGTAAAATAGCGGCGGCCACCATTGGTCAGGAGACCAGCATTTATTGCTCATACATTATATTAAAACCATATGTGGCTACCATACAGTGATACCAAAATAGAGCAACTATCATTTTTGAAAGAATGCAGAAGCCTCACAAGCATAGAAATTGACAGACAATTTCAATAGCTCATAAGCATGATACACAATGATCAAACCTCATAAATCCTCTTCAATTCCATGTATGTCAAGCTGACCCTTATAAACATAGATGCAATAAGCTTACGCAGAGGGGAGCTAGTAGAAATTTGCCTTTGGATCCCACTGCAAAAAGAATCAACGAACAAAAGGAATGCTCTAAGAAGCAAGTTTTTTACCCAGAAAAGGCTAAATAAATAGTCCAAGAAAGCCAAGCAGGGGATTCAAGATTCCAGTCTTTAGAAAATATTAGGGAACTGCACATTTTATTCATAAAGCATAAAAGATAAGAAAATAGAAGTTCTGCTCAGAATCAAAAGTTCCTCCACGGTAACTATATAAGATTGAGAATACTACTTTTTCTAAAAATATTACTTATGGACTAAGCAACTGCACATCTAGAAGAAGGAATTTACACTAAAAAAATAACCCCATGTCTTGAAAATGACAAAAATGCTTTTATACCCAGGGAAGTAAGAAAGGATGCCCCTATGCTTAGTCAAATCAACTCCAATCCTAATTAAGATCCCATGTAAGTCTGGTTAGTGTATGATATCTTAAATACCTTGTTCAGTTTCTTTCCTATCAGCTTAAACTTTTTTGACAATGCACTCTCCAGCATTGCACCAGAGCCAGTTTGCCCTTTTGGCTGCGTTAAAAACTAGGGTCTTCCAATTTATATGAATATTTCTTTGAGATCCATGAACAAGTTAAGGATCATTATGAGGTTGGTACGTGGATGGGGGTGTTTGTGTCTATTAGCTTGATACACATTGTTAGGTTTGTTTCCAAACATCTTTTCAGACTTCTGTGCCAATTTATTACCTAACAAAGTCTTACATCAGATTCATGTCAAAATCAAAGCTCCCTCCCGTAGTACACTCGTGGGACTCTAGTGACATCCCCATCAAGTAATTATAGACAACGAAGGACACCACAAACTAAATTAGCTTGACATAATAAAATATTATACTTTCACATCATAACTTCCAATAACAATTATATTTCCAATCGTAAAGTGTCATGAATACGCAAGGATATGTGCTCTAACTAGTGTCCCGAAGTATCAAGGAAACTTCTCTAAGCCTTTAATTATAATCTAGGTTGATGCTTAATTATAATCTAGGCTCCATCAACTCGTTCTTGTGCTCATAGGATGTGACTATTTTATGTTAGCCATCGACAAAAATTACTTTTCTCATTTGCAAGGAGACTGGTTGTATTAAAGGTTTTTTTTAGATAAATAATAAACCAATCTCATTAAAAACATAAGGCGCCCTTAAGTACACAAGAAGTGTATAAAAGGAACCACCTAACTAGCATGGGCAAAATGTATTAAAAGTTAAAACACCAAGTGATGCTAAATAAAGAACTTGGAGAGTTCTATCAATTATGAGAGTTCCAGCAATGGTAAAGGCATGAAGGTGTAGGGTTCCTTTGGTGGGGCTTTGGGTTTGCTTTGTGGGTTTTTGAGTTTTTCTTTGTCTTTTTGCTTTTGTTTTTCTAGTTGGGGTCCTTGTGTATACTTCTGGTGTACTTAGGAGCGCCTCACGCTTTTATTTATAAAAGTCTCTTGATTATCTATTAAAAAAAAACTATTAGTCTGAAAAGGATAAACTTAAAGGAAGTGAGCCACCAATGTGTATCAAGCTCTCTATGATACCAACACACCTTTCTCACAAGAAAACCCACCTAATAATACCAAACCAAATGCGGGCCATGCACGCGCAGATAAAACAAACATTCAAAGAAAAATTGAAGCAAATTGAGGTTCCATGGATTAGAACACAAGACCTTTAGACACACCAAGCTCAAACGCCAAGTTTGATAACCAACTCCCAAAAAGCTTAAATTTATAGGAAGTGGCCCAAAAAATGTATATCAAGCCCTATGCTACTAACGCTAATGCATGACAAAAGTGAAATTTAGAACATCATATAGGATCCGACTTCTATGCGGTAGTGAAAACTGAAAACTACCACATAGATGCAGTTGCCCAAAACGGTCCAAACGGCTTCTATGTAGGTTTAAAAAACAAATAATAAAAAATTCATTAAAACTTAAAAATTATAAATAAAAATAAAAACAAAACAAAACAAAATAAAAATGGGGTGGCCGGCCACCCCATTTTGGCCAAGGGGGAGGCTGGAGCCACCTCCCATGGCCGGTCTGGGGGTGGTCGAGCCACCCTCATGGCCTTTGGGGTGATTTGGCCACCCCAAAAAGGCCAAAAGAAAAAAATAAATAAATAAAAAAAATTGTGGGTTTGGTTTTTGGGGGTGGTTTTGGCCACCCCCCGCAGCCGGTATGGGGGTGACCGAGCCACCCCCATGGCCCTTGGGGGTGGTCCGGCCACCCCCAAAAACCAAACCCAAATTTTTTTTAATTTTCTTTTGCCCTTTTGACGGTGGCCGGACCACCCCCAATGGCCAAGGGGTGGTTTGTCCACCCCCAGACCGGCCATGCGAGGTGGCTCCAGCCACCCCTTTGGTTTTTTGTTGTTCTCTACTTTTTTGTTTTAATTTTTTAATATTTTTAGTTTTTTAATTATTGATTTTTTTATATTTTTTAATAATTTGTTTATTATTATTTAAAAAAAAAAAAAAAAAACTTACTTTTTAGTGCCCAAAACGGCAACCGCAGCTATGCGGTAGTTCTCACTACCGCATAGAAGCCGGATCCCATCATGTAAGGCAATTAATAAACATGTACACAAAATGACGGACGCAGTGGAGAAATGGTCTTGGAGTATCACATGACCATCTAACACCAATAAGGCTAAAAGGAAAAACTTAAAGGAAAATAGATCACATGGATTCCAACAATTATATACAGACATCAATATAGTTTGTGCAACAGTCTTCCTCACTTACATTAATTATGTTGCTTGGGGTTTTGTACGGTTCTGCAGCTTTCTAGATTTTGGTAGAAAGAAAGAAGGGAAGAAAGGACAGGAAAGAAGAGTCTAGCATTTTTGTTAATGCTTTGATACCGTGTTTTGGGATTGTATGATACAAAAAGATAGAATGAGAGAGACAACTATATCGAATAGTCACTTAAGAAAGAAAAGAACAAGAGTGGCCTCACTAATACATAACTTTCTTGATAGCTACCAATGCGTTCCATCGCATCTCATATCATCTTCAATAAATTAATTGCTCAAAATTAAAAATTCCAGGCACCTTGTATATCTTTGAAGAGGGAATCATCTCACAGTGAACTAAATGAACTCCATCTGCAATCTTATGGAGCCTCAAAGAAGTCTTTTAGTACTTTTGAAGTGTTAGAGAGCTGGTATGATGGACCAAGGGACTATAGCGTTTCCTTTAGTTATTTTATCATCTCTCAGTAATTTTCAAGTCCCCCAACAGTTCAAATAGGCTGTATCAACCCAAAGTAATAGCAGGAGGTTTAAACAGGTTGTCTTTTGAGTAGATGTCAAACACAAGGCTAGTATTCTCCAATTGTGTATTACACTGGAGAAATGATTCTAGACCTTGAACTTGATGAATATAAAGTACAATATTGTGAAGATACACTAGAATCAAAATAACTCCCAAGAAAAGGACATACCTGTAGAGCGTCTCATATACTAATGGAACAGAAATCACATAATGTGGTTGATAATGTTGCAAATCATCCTACCAGAAAACAAACAAATAACTTAAAACCAAATTGTTAAATGGATAAAGTGAAATAGTTGTCCTCTTTTTGCAACTGAGGCAGAAAAAAAATTCTTGTGTTAAAATATTAATTTAAATGATTAAATTTGTCATTTCCTATCAGCTTAAACTTTTAGGATAAATGGTAATTTAACATGATATCATAGTAAATGTCTTGAGTTTGAACCTTGTCTCAATCATTCACCCCCCCTCCCCTCATTTTAGTTAAAATATTCTACGTATGGAGTCTTGCTTGTTGAGGGGAATTTGAGCTCACAAAAACATGTGAATAACAAAAGCTTTCTGTACATAAATATGCATAAAGAGATGATCTTAAGAAGAATACCTTCAAGTTTCTCACAGTCGTGTATACTTGTTCAGTTCCATGTGTGAATATAAAATACTCAGAAGCTCTTTCATATGCATGCCAAGGTGGAAGCATGCTTAGAAATCTATCACCAATTTCAGCAGGCACAATGTCCCACAAATTTTTTATCTGGAAAATGATTGACAAAAGAAATAACCTCAATGATATGCTAATTACCAAGTCAACTATTGCCTTTAGTGGTAACAAGATGAAAGCGGAGAAGGTTCAACACAACATACAGAAGGAGCTGCAAACAAACCAATTTCAACACTATAGCTTTGCCAAAACCCGATGGAAGCAAAATGAAGAGTAAATTTGATAGTACTGTCTGATATAAGTAAGCACCAACAATGCAATCCAACTATAAATCCATAATAAATAAGGCAATTAATCTAATCCTCTATTTTAACTTCCATGAAGCTTCAAAGTTGAATCCACCTAATTGTTTAAGAGGCTCAATCCATACTATTCACCAGTTTGTAATCTCACATTGGCCACTAACAATTCCTCTATATTTTTCATGCATGCCTGCATAGGACCCCAAAAAAAATATTCATCAGGGTCCAAGCAATTGGCCTTGAAGGCTTCTACTGTCGCAAAAGCCAACCCAACGGATCAAATTAGAATAGTAATAACAGATATGATGATGATTCCACAATGCTGATGATGTTATTGTAGCTCAATTAAGCAAAATTGTTTACCACATTTATATTATATCACTAATATCACAGTGAATTACATACATAAGAAAATAACACTTCAGTGAATGAAGTTAAAAACTATTGTTCATATAGCACTTGCCAAAGTAATCCGACCAGAAAAGAATGAGCCAAAGTAAACCATAAAACCTGGTGTAGCAGATTCCGATGCGTAAGCAAAACGCCTTTCGGGTTGCCAGTGGTTCCACTTGTGTATACAAGTGTAGCAATATCATCAGAGCTGATGGCTTCATACGTATGGTGTTGTCCTGCAACCAGAATAGTTAATTTCAGAAGCTGGAAACCCTTTGGAGTATCTATACAATTGGTAGATTGATATAAATACTACAAGAAATTTATGGAAAATTTTGAACACCAGAATCAGCATATTAATCAAAAGCGTACCATGTTTTTATCTAAATGGCCCCAATATGTAGTTCGCTAGGGTAGTAGCTATAATGATAGATATGGTTGGAACCCAAATGGATGCCACGTGTTTACCCTTATCTCTTTCTCAACAGAGATGCATGATGTTATTCAAGCTGCAATGCCTATCTAACATGTTACTTAAGTTGCAACACCTATCCTACTTCTCGTCTCAATCCTTTATGCTTTTAAGGGCTAGACATTCCAGCTTTAGTCATTGCAGTTAATGCAAATTCATGAATACTATACCTATAATGATAAAATTAAAAATTTAAAAAAAAAAAAAAAAAATCCCAGCTATCAACATAGACGTACTACTTATCCTAGTTTTATATAATCTCAACAGAAAAGTTCAAAAGAAATTATTTTACGTATATTTGGGGACAAACTTTAGGTCACATATTTTGATCTGACTATACAAAGCACATTTCTAATATTAATAATTCTAGTTTGAAATGGCTAAAACCTTATTCATAAAACCAGCGACCAGCAAAATAGGATAATTTTTTTCAGTACTCTCATGTACTAACGATAATCTTTTTTATAAGTTCTATTACTCAAACAAATGGGATATACAACAAAGCTTAAAACAGGATTAGGAATCCCTATGCCCTAATGCGCACCAAATCTAATGCAATAACAATATGCCAGATCTTTTTTTTTTTTTTTAACTTCTTTCCTTTTACTAATAAATCTTTTTTACATTCTTGGAGAACTTTTTCCATTAATGTGACGATAAACTCGTCAAGTTTATTTATTGAAATTAGAACTTCCATTTTTAGCACATCCTAAGATTCAGCTGTTCAATTCATCCGTTGGGAAACCAAGTCACAAGAGAATATCAAGAGACAGTTTTCATATGAACTTTGAGACCAACAATACATGTAATGGCAATAAGATCCTCAAGTAAAATACATATGCCAATTTTGTTCAAACTCATCTGATTGACTTACTAGCATCATGAGAATCAAGCAGAGACTTGCGACTCTCTTGTCCCAAATCTACAATTTCCTTATAATTAAAAACAGGCATCCCCTCTAGTCCATCACAAGCCAGGGATGACTTCTCCCCCCAAAGTAGAAGAACAAATCTCATAGAAGCCTTGGAAATAAATGTTTTGGCCATTCGATTGAACATTTCAGGACCGTCCACTGCAAGTGCAACACTGTAGTAATAAAAGCATAAAACGAATCAACAATGTAGAGCCATTAAGAATGAAGACAGGGAACCTAACTAATCAAACTCCCAAGAACAAGTTATAGTTATAGCACGTAATTTGTATGTGTGCATAAAACTCTAGTGATTTGTAATTATCTCAACACCTCTTTTGAGTTAATTTTTATCCCGAAATCACCCCATACACTGTATGCATCAGTGTCCTCTCTGATGTTAACAGTACAATGTGAAAGGAAATGAAGTGAAAATGAAAATGAAAAATCATTACTCTACCGAAGCATAGTTTCTACAAACTATTATTCTTACAACAGATAGGACAACATAACTACTTTTGTCCGACAGAAGCAAATAATTTGTCAGCACGTTTAATTAAGATAGTGATACTGTTGAAGATCTCAGCAGAGACTTTATATATCTGCTATGCTCATAAAGCAGTAAATAAGTACTATAAAAAAAATATAAATGAAATACAATTAAAATAAAAATATGAAACATTCCTCTTTGCACTATCCCTGACTGCTTTTCGTTAATAAATTGTAATGCCTTAGTGATGCTCAAAAGGAGGGCCAACATAAAACAAAATAGCCAGTGTTGACATTAATTGCAACAAATAGTATATTAATACTCAGAAGTAGATGAAAAATTTTACAAAACAAGCCAGAAAATGAATTGCAAACAAAAAAACTAATTTATATCAAATATAATCAATCCATATAGACAAACAGATCATATATACACTAAGATGAGAATGACAAGCTTAGTTGGTATAAGCAGAATGCCTGAAATGAAACCTTTTACCGAACCTTTCAGAGTGACTGTATATGTGCAATAGCTCTTCAACTGATGACCTTGAACCCCTTACCACATTGATTGCTCCAGTGGCCATTATACCTAGACTAAAATAAAGAACGATAGTAAGTTTGAAATCCCAGAAATTCAGCCACCAGTGAAAAACATAATTACTGTAAATTTGCAATTGAGCCTTTTATTTTAATTTTTGTTTGACAAATTTATAATATTCTAAAACTACCGTATAGATACACACACAGTATGCAATTTTCAACCTATTACTTTTAACTAGGGTTGTAATCAAGCCGAGCCAATCCGAGCTTGGCCTATTTGAACTTAGCTCGACAAAGAATTATAGGAGATCGAGCTCAATTCGAGTCTAAGCCTCCCTATTCAAACTCAACTCAATAATTTTTATTTGGGTTCGAGCTTGGCTTGAACTCGACAAAAAATTTCCATACAAATGAGTACATAAATGAGTGTCTTACTTTACCTGAACCAAAAGAAGTGCCAATTAAAGCATTCACTTTTTGACTTTCCAATATCCATCCTACTTCAAAATAAATATTGCCCGTCTCTACTTTCCACCATCTAATATAAGAATAGCGATAAATTTGGAACAACAATGCTAAGAGGTGTCACACACTTTCTTTCTTCTTCCTAAAATGGAGGGACTACATAGTATTTAGGCAATGAAGACTGCTGCATACCTTGATCTGCAACAAGCCACCGACATGAATTATCAGCAAAAAGTGCTAGCTTTTCATCTGGCTTTACTCCAACAACTCTTAGGCCCTCAGAGAAGTTTAAAATCTCCTGCTCTAGCTGCAATTTTGAAGAGACGGAAAAATATTTCAAACAATAAAAACCCAAAATAGCAACTTGTTTACTTATGAACTTTGAAAAAGAGGTATCCATTGGAAACATAAAATGCTACCACAAACCTATACGAGTAGAAAAGTAGAAATGATAACAAGATAAAATTAAATTAAAATAGTTTATTTATCTATTGGTCTGATCATTTTAACACTTTTCCTAAAGCTTTCACCTTTCTCTGTTTCCTGTGGCTTCTTGTTCGTCTTCTTTTACATTTTCATAAATAGGTCTAAAGCTCAAAGTGCTAGAACAAGGAAAACATGAAGGTTTCAATGCCTTAAATGCTTCCAGAGGAAACTTAAGGAAAATTAGGGTAGTTGATGAATTTTTTCTTGGATTTAAAGTTTTTTGAAAAAACATGAGGCCTCTTAAAGAGTTGAATGGCGTACTATAAGATAAACATATAAACTCGATATTAGATTGTTTAAGACTCAAGTTAAATTATCTAATTACTCAAATAATAAATTTTAACAATAATTAGTATGAATTTATATATATATTAAACAATCACGACATTTACTTTATAGATGGAATGAATAAGTTAATTGAGTAACTCATGAACAAGCTCAAGCTCGTTCAAAAAATAATTGAACATAGGTTGAACAGATCAACTAGCTCAACAATAAGCTTGAGCTCAGCTTGTGTTCGAAAAAAAAAATTTAACGAACCGAGCTGGAACATTCAATACTCGGCTCGATTACAGCCCTTCATTTTTATTCTATTATTCCAATTAGAAATAAGAAGACAAAGTTTCTCATACTTATTCAAAGTGGAAACTTTAATAAACCACATAAGCTGAAACATGATATCTCCTGCACTTGCTGAGGAGAGGCCAACTGTTAGCCTACTAAACAGGCAAGAGAGAGAGAGAGAATAGAAGGTTTCTATCCAGGTTTAATGGTTGTAGGCCCACTTTCCTCACTTTACCAGGTTTATTAGTAGATCCATCATGAAAGAGGAAAGGGAGAGGTAATGGCACCAGGCATCCTTGATTTAAATAGTTAGGCGTTTCATACTTTTCATCAAGCAGAAACATAGATGGAGTCCATAATACTGTTGATGCAGCCGTGAAAGAAAATAAAGTTGCTGTAATTTTCATTTTGGTGACTTAAAATTTTTCTTGAGTGGAGCTCACATACGACATCCGAGTGAGACGAGTCTTACATGATTTTAAACATCACGCCATTAGGAGTCTAGAGTTAAAAAAGCATTTGCTTTCAGATATTATTTATAAGTTATGGACAATTTGAGTGCGTAGGCAGATCTGAAATTCCATAAACTTTCTGTGCATAATTTATTTATAGGGTTAAATTCTTAATTACGTATGTTCTAAATTATTCTAGAATTTTTAATCATATTAAGACTCATTTGCAGGGTTTTACTAGGAATTTGCATAATATTCTTATTAAGAGTCTTGGTCTTAGTATGTTAGGAGTTAATGAATCTATAAAAATATGAGTCCCTGCATTCACAGAATTAACATTTTGATAATGAAATTGAGTTTTGAATGTTGAGGCAAGATTTCCTAGTGTTCTTCTCTCCTCTTCTTCGTCTGCACAACGCATGATACTGTTTGCAGCCTCTGAACAGCCATGAAATTTTTTCTTTTCTTCTCTCTTCTGCAACTTTAGATTACGCCATTCTCTCTTCCTGCCTGAACCCTAAAACCCCAAATATATTCCCTACCAAATAGCCAATTAAACTATCCATAAATCCCAAACAAAACCGCTGTCCAGAATTTCCCAGCAACCTGTTTGCTTCAAGAAACAGTGCTCCTGCCTTTATTGTCAATTGTTTCAAAACCCTAGTCAATCTTTGAACCCTAATTCTTTCTTCTAAAATTCTAACACTAGATCCACGAATTCTCACAATCTAAGATCCAACATAAGGACTTGTAGATAGAGTACTTAAATCTTTCCTACATCACCTATTGTTTAAATGGTAAAAACTTAAATCATATTTTTGCATGATTCTCCATACTGAACACAATTAATATCCTAGTCATACCTAACCATAGAATTTGCATAGCCAGCGACCTAAAGGGCCGTAAGGAAGGTTGTTTAGGTAGCTTCACCAATTCTGGAGTCCACTCATTACTATAGTTAGAACATCAACAAGACCCTATTTTGTCCATGACAACTGACCAATAGAAGGGAACACGTTGGTAAAAACAAACATGGGAGCGGTGTGCAGTTTAATTTCAGAATCAAGAAGCGAGGTGCTTGGAATTATGCCAGGGTAGAGGTTAGTGCCACCTAGCCTTTGGTAAATTATGATGATTGGATCACCTAAAGAAATGACAGAGTTCAAACTGTGGCAATCATCCAATAAAGGAGTTCTTTTCATGGTTCTTCTCAACTAAATTCCACATGCTAAAACACAGGAAAGAATGAATGGGTATTTGTACCATAGAGCAAATTAAATTTTGGAAAAATAAATAGCAATGTTCTGCATCTAGAATGTAAATGTCGGCTGAGAGTGATCACTTCTTCTACCCATGTCAAAGCACAAAAGAAAAATGTTTGTCTCCAAAGATTATAAGTTATTCAAAAACCATGAACTCAAACAGTTACAGATGGGAGACATGCGCAGCAACAACAAAACCAAAAAATAAAATGTATAGTTCTTCAATTATTTCAGCTTTTGGGGCCAAACGAGATTCTTCAGACACCTCTCAGACTTATAGACAATAAAATACATCTAATAGAAAGAAAAAAAATACTGAATTAAATATAGAAAAGAAAAATGACATGTTTGCCAATGAACACTAGCTCAAATAGCACTTCTCCAAGAGGAGGGTGTGGCTGTGGATTCAATACCCATCAAATGCATGCATGTGTAACTTACAAATTCATTACAAAAAAAAAAAAAAAAGATTTGACCTGTTTATAAGTCATTTGTGAAGGTGGAGAATGGTATGGATCCACCACTGCAACCTGATCACCATATTTATCTGCTGAAGACCTCCATATGTCAGGAACTGCTTTCCACTCATCAGAGGCCAAGGCACCATTACATGACAGTAATGAACTTTCCAGGAAAGGAGAGTACCTTCTTATCTGCATTTCCTCTGTCTTTAACAGAAGGTTTTTGACACAAAATAATTGTTAGTCTCCCTAGCAATGCTTCCTCAGTGTATATTACGAAACTAGACTCAAGTTACACATCTACCAAGGTAAATTATTCTATGCTTTTCAATCTTCCAAGAAGCAATAACATTTTTTTCCACAAAATATATCCACAAGAAGATTGCTATTTAGACCAGCATGGCCAGGATTAATCTAAATAATCAATCATCAAATAAGGCATTATGATTTATGTTCACAAATTGGGCCCTATTCTTTTGTCACCTTCAGAGAAGAGTGGAGGTTGTTCTCATGGTACAATTTCTCACAGGCATTTTGAGGATTTTGTTCATGCAAATGCCTTAATTGATTTCGGCTTCAATGGATACAAATTCAATTGGAGTAATCACCGACAAGGCAGGGCAAACATTAGAGAAATATTGGATAGGGGTTTGGCTAATCAGAACTGGGTATCTATTTCCAAATTCCCTTATCAACCATCTTCCTGCTTCTAATTCGGATCATTGCCCTATTCTTTTGCCCACTGCTGGTACTTATCAGAATTCTCCCTGAGCCTTTTTCCTTTGAGGATTTTTGGACTAGAGATCTTTCTAGTCAGATGTAGTGCCTCAAGCTTGGTTGCCGGACGTGCATGGTTCCCCTGCCTTTTCAGTGAGTAGAAGATGGAAGAATACTAAAATCTGCTCTCAAGTCCTGGCATCAGCATCATTTTGGGAAGATCCAGACTCGCATTAAAAGATTGACAGGTGAAATCAACTCTATTCAAAGCAGCCCGCACTCTATTGCAAATGCTGAAATTGAGCTCTCTTTGCAAGCTGGCAATTGGTTAGGGAGGAAATTCTGTGGAAGCAAAAGTCTTAGTAGATTTGGCTAACCTGCACTGACTTGAACACTAAATTTTTTCTTGCCTCCACAGTTGGAGATATAATTCTCTTTCTTTCCTTAAAACCAATGATGGCAATTATCTGAATACTGAGAAAATATTAGTGCCTATCTGGTTGATCATTTTTCATCTTTGTTTACTTCCACTTGCCCTATTTTGGATGACTTTCTGGATGATCTTATTGAAGTGGTGAGTACTGATGAAGAGAATGTTGATCTGTGTTCTATACCTGAGGAGTCTGAGATTTCTTGGCCATCTCCAATCTTGGTCTTACCAAAGCCCCAAGTCTTGATGGGATGACAGGTCTTTTTTACATGACTTACTGGCCAATTGTTAAACCTTCTGTCATTGCCTCGGTTCGATCGTTTTTCAGAGGAGGGTTTATGCTTAGAGGGTTCAACCACACCAACATTGCTCTGATTCCAAAGATTGACAATCCTTCTCAAGTTCACCATTTTCGTCCTATTAGCCTAACCAATTTCAATTACAAAATCATTTTTAAGATTTTGTCCAACAGATTCAAGCCTCTTTTTCATAAAATCATTTATCCTACTCAATTTGCTTTTCTTTAAAGGTAGATATATTCATGATAATACGGTGTTAGCTCAATTTGCTCTTTCATTAGCTCATGCGGGAGTGAAGGATTTGAAGCTTGATATGGAGAAGGCTTTTGATTCCATGGAATGGGAATTTTCTCATTAAAATTCTGAAGTTATTGGGATTTAGCAATACTTCAATTAACTGGATCCATTAATGCATATCTACAACCTCCTTCTCCTTTCTGATGGATGGATCTCCCTTTGGTAATTTCTCTCCCACCCATGGCCTTAAACAAGGTAACCCCCTCTCTATTTTTCTTTTCATTCTTGACTCTGAAATTTTGTCAAGAATACTTTTGAGAGAAGAGAATTTAGGCAATCTTCACAGCATTAAAATTGCTAGGCAAAGTCCCTCCATTTCTCATCTTCTTTTTGCCAATGATTTGATGATCTTTTCCAAAGCCAAGGCTAGTGAAGCTAGTGTTATTTATTTATTTTTTTAGTAAGTAATAATCCAGTAAGGCACCCCTAAGTACACCAAAGGAATCACCTAACTAGAAAGGAAAAACCAATAAGAAAGTCGTCATTGCTAATCGACTGAGGGGCCACATAAGCGGTAGTCCAAAGATACAGTGTATGGTAAAAAGAAGAAAAAATATCCTCCAAGGCCCTCTCCAAATCCTCAAAGCTTCTATTGTTTTTTTCCCTCCATAAATACCAAAAGAGACAAGTAGACACCATTTTCGACACCTAGCTTTCCAGAAGTGGAAAAAGCTTTACTTTAATTGGAAAACACTTGACGAACCAACTACCAAGGAGAAGCAAATATATACAAACATTAATGACACCCATCAACAGCAACAAAAACAAAAAAAAATTAAAACAAGAATGCCTTGGATTTCATAAAGGGATGTTGAAGAACTACCTTGGATTGGCAAAAGATTGGGAGATGACGATTGAGAGAGAATCGGCCTCGGCCTCGGCCTCGGCCGCGGCCTCCAACCCATATCCCACATTTCCTCTGGACAACTTTGGTCCTGGCGAACTTGTAGCAGAAGAGGTTGGAGGTTAAAGGAGTCGTTGTCAATGTCATTTGGTTAGCAGAAGAAGAACCAAATGCAGTGGAAACAGGGTTCATAAGATCTCCAAACATGCTCTCATCTCTCTGAAGTAAACACCAAGAACAAGAGGAGATGGGAAGTCAAGGAAAAATACAGAAATGAAGAGCCCCACAAGATGTACATGGGTGAGGGTGACCTGCGTGTGGAAATTTTGTTTCTTTGCTAGAACCTACAAAGCTAATACACCGATTAATTAATAATTATTATTATTATTGCCCTCTCACTTTCACGTTGATTTTTCCGTCGTACGTTGACAAGTTCAAGGGAAACGAGTCCATTATTGGTTTATTGCGTCCACAATCCCCATGGATAAGATCCTTTCAATTATTTTCAAAATAGACAAAGTTTTCCTTCAAAGTCAACTTAATCTATAAAATAATATGTATTTTTTTTTTAATAACACGTGAGATGCGCATTTTTTTTAATAACATTTTTTCTAAGTTTGTCTTTACTATTAAAAAAATATGTGACTTTCACATGATCAAATGACACATGTCTTTATTATAGACTAAATTGAAAGAATTTCCTCTAACCCAATTTGGTGGAAAACTCCGTCATTTTAAAATTAAATTATATAGGTTCCTTTTAAGGTGTCGCTCTTCATAATTTAGAGAAAAATATAATATTGTTTGAAGGACGGATATAGATGCTATTCTTTTTTTCTTTTTCTTTTTTTAATAGGTAAACTTATTTTTACTTCATAACATAAAATATTCATAATATAAAGTTCTTAATAACATAGGCAAAAACTATGTGGTTACAAGTCGTAGATACATCGAAAAATCTAACAATCAAATCGTATTCATGACCTTCGATCTCACCCATGTGCAAACTTCATTTATGGCATAGATCTGCTCCTAACAGACTGGATCTAAGATAGGGTTGATCATATCACAAACAGCAACAGCAGGCTCACACAAAAGCGCTTGAGATTCACGTGATCCATGCTTGATGCTCCGGTGCATTCGAACCACAACTGTCACTTGTCGATCGAAGGGAAAACATCTCTTGTCTACAAGATTCGTTGGGGCCTAGGAAGAATGTGTAATGACACGTATAGGATTTGGACCGACGGTGAAACATAGATCTACTTCGGAAAAGGCCGATCTAAAAACCCTTGCAGAAACCGACAAAGCCAAAAAATCAGGGCAAACAAATGAACTGTGAAGTGGAGTAGGTGGCCAAAGCAATGGAAGAGGTTGGGCGTTGCCGGTGGAGTCTAAACAAAATCTAAAACCAAAACAAGGAAAAAGGGGAAGGGTGGAAGGATGGAAGAATCCATCCTTCCTTTTGGATCACAAGGGAAGGGGGTTAGGGTTTTAACACAGTTGCTATTAGATAATCCATCCTTCCTCCCTCTTGGATCGCAAGGAAAGGAGGCTAGGGTTTTAACACAGTTGCTATTAGATAATAATGGAAATCGATATAGATGATATTCTAGTGCCTTGGTTGGACGCTTGTGGTTTTGTTTATGTCTAATGAATATATATATATATATATAGATGATATTCTAGTGCCTTGGTTGGACGCTTGTGGTTTGTGGTTTTGTTTATGTTTAATGAATATATATATTGAATGCAAGTAATATGACACTCTCCACCTCAAGTGCGATAGAGAAGAACTACAATCACTGGGGTGATTTAGTGCCTTGGTTGTGGTTTTGTTTATGTTTAATGAATATATATATATATATATATATATATATATATATATATATATATATATATTGAATGCAAGTAATATGACACTCTCCACCTCAAGTGCGATAGAGAAGAACTACAATCAATGGGGTGATTTAGTGAGTTAAAAGTGAGTTTGAAACTCGAAAAGGATTCAGTCACTCCTAATTAGTATTAATCACTTTAAGTTATAGTGAGGCTGCGTCAGATTATAGCTTAATTGATCTTGAGAGAGCATCTAAGATTCTTTGTTGTTTAGGCCCCTCCTAATAAATTTTCAGCGGGTATATACTATTATAGTCACGTCAAAGTAAAGTAGTCATAGTTGATCGCTCTCTTATGTTCTTCTAAATTGAAAAAATATATATAGAGAATAACTATTTCACGGTCAAAATTTTATTTTATTATAATTAGTAATATATAATGTGTCACATCATTTAATTAAATCATCACTCAATTCCAACACTTAATTTTAAACCAATAAACCTTGCAATTTTATTCATATTCCTATTTGACCTTTCTTTTTCGATTGCATCAATTTCATACCTCAATTTTTAATATTATTGCAATATGATCCATGTGTAGCTACGCTGTAAATCCGTTGTGATTGATCTCATGGGTGGGTCAAATAATTTATTTGCCTGGTTGCTTGAATTTTTATTTTTTATTTTTAAGGTGCTTTTAAATTGTAATTAATTTCACAAAAATAATCTCCAATTTTAAAAAATATCACAAAAAGTCAACTCGATTATTCCTACCTACCTCTGTCTTTAGGTGAAATTATCTCTGTCTCTTTCACAAGACATCGTCCATGTATATCCATTTCGTGTTTTTTTATAAAAAAAAAATCACAAAAAGTCAACTCGATTATTCTTACCTCTGTCTTTACGTGAAATTATCTCTGTCTCTTTCCCAATAAATGGTCCATGTATATCCATTTCGAAGAAAAGTTCTCTTGCTAATTTTGATTGCCTACAAATATGGAATCTTGTCCTTCAACCTGGTGGAGTTCTTTTGAAAACTTCAACCTTAATCAGACTTAAGATAAATGTAATCAGGTGTTAAAGTATTGAGCCTTAAATGTAGATCATCAATCACACTTAGCATATTTATACGACGCTTACCGACTCTAAATCTGTTATTTTCATCGACATATGCGGTTAGTAATTTTTATTTCTCACATTCGCATATACAGATAGAGGCAGCAAGTCTTGCATGAACAAAGCAATTGCATTTTACGAATTTAAGAATATTCTCATAATAAAAGAGAAAATAATAATAATAAATAAATAAATAAATTATGATACGAGGCCAATAAAAGCAAATATCCAAAATATATTATAACAAGTTACATTCACTTAGCCAATATATATATATATATATATATATATATATGTCAGCACACTTTCTTTAGAACTAGTTAAAATATGTGAACCATGCATGATCAAGTGTATCGGCCTTGATCATCTTCATTCTTCAAACAGCCACACTTGGGAACTTGCAAAATCCACGACCTGCTCAATTCATAATCCAAACAAGCAAATAATTATTAAAAAAAGAAAAAAAAAACAAAAACAAAAAAAAAAGGCAATTAATCACTTGGTTCCGATGCCACACAAAACATCATGTCTAACTTTAAAGGTTTCGACGTTTCATGTGTGTAAACAATTTTTTGAAGCCACGTCTGTATGCATAACCATACTCGTATCAGTTGTACGGAATGAGTATTTTGCACCGTATTCCAAAAATCTAGTAGGGCTAAGCCGGCCGGGAATATACCCGTTTTTTTAAGTAGTATTTAGTTGAGAAAACTCACTAGGATTCTTTGTCGTTTGTTGCGCAAGTCCGTTGAAATAGCAAGTCGCGCCCCGACTCCGAAACCTTGCCCAGTAGGAGCTAAATGCATAACTCGCATGCCAGAACAACGAAACGGGTTCGTAACACTCCCTCCTCGGCGCAAGCGCATCACATGTGCCGTTACTTTCACGGCAAGCGAACGCCAATGCTGCTCTTAACTCCAACAAATTCGCCCCTCTAGCCACCACGCACCAAACCTTGCCCCTGTAAGGCACGTTGTTTTTCGCCATCGGCAATGGCACATAGTCCGATAAAGGCCGCTTCCCCAACAGGTCGATGTCGTAAACCGGTGTCCCGTCCGGGCGCAACAACCCCCAATTCCGCTCTGTTCCTGGACCACCCTTTTGGTTCTCATTGTACAACGCGAATAAGAATGTCGGTATAACGATGCCAGGCCTAGCCGGGGTCCCAATGGGTGGTTTTGCTGTTATCTTGTGTACAAGATTCCGGTTGTAGGTGGCTGAATTTTGTATATTTGCTCCCGGTTGTTCGATATCACCTGCGCTTGGCCAACCCGTCTCCGATATCAAAATCCGGATGTCCGGAAAGCCGAGCTTGGTCATGGCGAAGGTCACCGAGTCAAGCATTTGATCAAGCAAATTTGTGTAGATTAAGCCGTTTCCAGGGTCAATGTAGCGAGTCCTTCCTTTAAGTAATGCGTAATCAAGGCTAATGTGAGCGGGGTTGGCCGCCCACGGGAAGTATGGGTACACGTCTAGGAAGAAATACGATTTGGTTTCATGCAAGAATTGTAGCAATGGTATCATCACCGTGTTCAATACATTGGACCTGTGTTAGAATATAAATAAAATGATTAAATTCATCAAGAACAAATATCATGAGTTAAAACGGATTGAGATCCCCTTAGATTAATTTTAACAGTCTAACCCTTCATTTCATCTGAAAGTCTAAATAAATGCAAAGTTTGTGTGTTACCGAGGAAATTAATATTAGTTTTCAACATATCAAATCCACTTGCCTCAGTAATACAAACTTCCGTACTTATTTAGATCGTTAGACAAAATGAATAACTCATATTTTAAAAAATATGAAAGGATCCAAATCCAGTTAAAATGTCGTCTTTATAATTTACGTTTCATTTTAATTAAATATCTATAAAATTTGAGTTTTTGAGATATGATTAACAACCTGAACATCCCGGTTGATGGTGGGAAAGTTGATCGCATTACGTCCATGGCCAACGGGGTACCGATTTTGATGTTGGAGATATTTTGGGCTTTGAGAGAGATTTTGATTTTGTGCATGGCCGGGACAAGATCGAACCACATTTGCCGATCTCGGTCTGACAAGGAGCTGAGGACCTCGTTGCCGACAAGTAGGAAACGGATCATGGTGTCGGGGTAGTACGGAACGACATTGTTTCGGACCCATTCATCGGCGGCGGTCTGGCTGGAAGCAATGCCTGATATTTCGCGGTTTGAGACCATAATAGAAACTTGGAGCTTGGTTCCTGAAAGAAGCCTCAACATTTCTGGGTTGGCGTCGTAGAGTTTCACGCGGCCTGCTTTCACAGCTTGGATGTGCGCCATGGTTTGCCTTGGAGAGGGCAAGTTGTTTCCTAGCCTGCCGTAGTTTATGCCTATCTTGCTCGAAATTTCTGCACCTGTCATGCAAATCAAAGAAAGAAGTGATCAATCATGTTAGCATAATTAATTAATATGGTTTAGTTAATAATTAGTTTGAAGAAATGAACTTACTTGAGAGACCAACAAGACAGAAGAGGAAGAAAGCAACAAGACCCATGTCTCGATCGTACTGCTTAATTTGCTTAATTATATGGATTAGTGGCATGCATATATGGGATGGGTTTCTTGTGGTTCATGCAATTGGGTTGCTTTTAAAGAAGGGAGGGAGATAGAATGCAGAAGGTGTGGATATAGAGATATTGGTGTTAAGGTTTTGAATATCTCGATGATCTTTGTGTGTTAAAATTGGAAATCGAGATTGAATGTATGAATTGGAAAGCATGAGACACAAATGATGAAGTAATTATAGTGAAATGTAAAAAGGAAAAGGCAAGGATTATGTTGGATTCGATTTGTTTCTCGTTCGATCTTCATTTGGTAGATAGTTGAAGGAAGGTAGTTAGAATTAAAGTGAGGAAATGGAGACGTTGGGGCACGTCAAAAGCTACGTTTGAATTATGTAATGAAAGAGAAGTGAGACTTTCATTTTAAACAACTTACATATATAGGGGCGTGAGGGCGTCCAAGGGCAACGGTTTTTTTTCTTTCTTTCTTTGGTTTTTGGGCCCAGGCCCACCAAAGGAAAGGAAGAGTTTGTGGGACTGGGATCCTCTCTCGACCGGAGGGGAACTAGTTCTTTTTGGATAAATTTGCCCATGATTTAACAAGAACCAGCTCCCTTTCAAATGCGAGTTTGTGGGGTATGAACACATATAGTTATTAAAGGGTTCTTAATTGTCTTCCACATTATATTAGAAAAAAAGGGTTACAATGGAATAAAAATTCAAGAGAGGTAGGTTTCTGAACAACAAACCCATACAAAGTAAACAGTGCTGAAATTGGAAATCCGAAATCAGGAAATAGATTCATAAATAATACCAAAGATACCATAGATGACTTGGTCCTCTACATCTTGGGCAAAAGCCTAAAACATGGCCGCATAAAAGGATATAGGCACAAAAGCTGAAGACGGGCCAGGGGCATAGGGATTTTAATGTCACAATAGGCCTACTACTACTTGGGTTGAACGTGGCCTGATTTGGCACAATTTGAGCAATGGGCCGGGAATGCCTGGAGTTTAAACAACATTTGCAAGTGTGGATTGCAAGCATGTCCACAGTAGTCAACTTTCAGCCCAATCGAGTTTATGTGGGCCGACAGAAACAAAAAAAATAATAATAAAAAATGATGTGCTTTGCATAATTGCATTTAGGCTTTCTGCAGTACAATCCTGTGTGTATGAGATGTCCAATTATTCTAGGGTGCATTGGACGAAAGTTAAAATCCAATTGCTATCCTATTAGCGCGCGCTTCAATTGTGATCTAGCCGAGTTTTAACTGCTCGGTTCATTTACGGCCCTAGATAATGGCTATGTACATCCAAGTTGTGTACATACGAATTTGACTTGTTTAATACTTGAGCTAGATTTATTGTTCAAATTAGACTACTTTATTAAACGAACTGAACTCCAACCAAACTTATACGGTACTGTTCATGAACATTTGAGCTTAGAAGTTCAACCCAAGCTCATTAAAGAAGAAGAAAAACAATACTAAAATGCCTAGAAAAGAATAAAAAAGACGTCAAAAACTTGGGAGTCGGCAATCACATGGGTGCCAATTGGGTAGCTTTGACCCCTGATCAGCTTCATATGAATAAATGCAAAATGCCGCCTATGTTTTTGACAAAAACTATTAGATGGATACGTAAATTCATGTCACAACCAATCTTTGATTGACATGTAGTATAATTTGTGACTCAAATTGTTATAAAATTATTGTTTTATTCCCAAAGTAAGAAAAAAAAAACAATTAAATAAAAGACGAGCCACCCATCATCTAATGCGGGGCGATCAACCTCCCCACTCCAAGAGGAGGCTACCCCTCACGGGTGAGAGGCGGCCGGTCACCCTACTCTGAGGTGACTCACCCAATTACCTAATTACAACTAATGCTGACAATTTGTTTTGCTCTAGAGCTTTCTTAAAAACCACGTATGTGTATAGATAGTTCTACGTGATTCATGGCCTTATGCTCCCTCAAAACGCCAAAGATCGAAAAGGTCAATTGATAAAAAAACAAACGCGTATAATTTCTGCAGCCAACCAATTTCATAGTGGATCTACCTAATACTCTCTTTTTTATTGCTATGGTCGGCAGATTTCATTGCCTTTCTCAGTGCTGTAGGAGTTGGTAATTAAGAAAGGCCACACAATGACAAATAAAACATCTACTTATTAGGGATTAGGGAAAGAAAAACAAAACATGTTAGTCTTGAATTATTAAGGTTTTGTGAGCAATTAACTTGACAGTTCTTTGGGTGCTTTTTCTTTTGAAGATTTATTCAAAAGGTTTCTACTTTATTAACAAGTTCTTACGTTGATTTTATTTTATGCTTTGTTGGATTGTAGTGATACCAACTGTAAAGGATAACTCTTATAACTCCTCACCAACAGTTTTAAATTCAAAGATAAATCTCATTGAGAAGGATAAAGCTACCAAAAATCTATCTTCACCAAAGATAAAGTCTGGAGATAAGAATATTGATTTGTAAATAGATGAAGATAGAATTGTAATCCTAGAGCAAGTACATGGCAATCTTGCAGTTATTAAAGCCATGACTCTGTCAAATCACCCCTCATTTAAATAAAATATTCCACGTGTTGGCCTCACATATTAAAAAAGAGTTTGAGCCCACACGTGGGGGAAATGTTGAAGTAAGGATTAAGTGATTAAATTTATCTCTTCCTATAAGCTTAATAACTGGTTTATTAGATAATCTGAATTATTGCTACATGAGTCGAAAATGATTTTTTTTTTAATGGGTATTAGAGCCTTAATCACTTTGTTTGGATTTTTTTCATGAGTAAGATCCTTGACCCTTGTTATTAGAGAGACTATAGAGGTAGGAAAAAGAAAAATACTCAAGACATCAAGTGACATGAGTGTTTTGATTTTGAATATATTTAACCTGAGCGTCCAAATTATATGAAGTCCAAATGAAAGATCATTTAGTGTTTACAAATATATCAAGCGGAATTCAACTTTTGAGAAGCTTAATTGGTTAAGTAGTCCAACTTAAACTTGAGTTTAATTTGTTTAGTTCCCCAAGGAGTTTAAACAAACATTTAATCAAGCTAAACTGAGGTGTTAAAAAACAAACTTGATTTGTTTTAAAATCCTATTTAATTAAAATAATGAAAAAAAATCATATTTATTCCCTAAGTTTTCATCTGATTTGAATTTAGTGCTTAGGTTTCAATTCAAGAATAAGGTCTTTAGGTTTTACCCAAGTTTTAAATAGGTTTCTCTGCCACTCTACTGTGCCACTTTACTGTCAAAATTAACAAATTATCATTCAACAACAACAAAAAACCTCAACTCTATACGTGTAAAACCAATCAATTTGACATCTTATAGTGAAATACTTTTTCAAAAACAAAAACCAGATAATTAACAAAAATTAGTACCCATCATACGAGTGTGTTGATACTTTCTCCATAGAAATCCTTGTCTTGTGTCGTTAACATATGGGCTGCATTTACAATAAGGAGTTACAACTAAAAAAAAAAAAGAGCTAAGGACTTGTAGTTGTAGATTAAGATTGTGTACTTATAGAACTTAAGGTGAAAAATAAAAAATAAAAAAAAATAATTTCTCGCCTCTAAAGATCTCATGTCCTCATCACCTGTCGACGATCGTCACTATACAACAAAAAGTGATGGAAACGATTGGCATGTATTACAATAATTTTTTCTCTTAGCAATCTTCAATACATATTTGGTCATAACGTAGATTATTGGCGATCATACTTTCCGATATATAAAGTTCATACATAAAAACATTTTTGAGTACCAGCCTATAATGAGTACCAAATCTTGTTCTTAAGTTTTTGTTTCTTTTCTCCAAAAGTTTGACCCCCCCGAAGGAGGTTAGATCACTTAGATGGATTAGTTTTAGGCATTCAAAGTTAGCTCCTTTTTTTTTTTTTTTTTTTTTTTGGTATATATCTTATAAATCTTTGAGTAAACGCTCCAAAACAGAAAACTCTTGAACTTTTTTTTTTTTCTCGAATTTTTACTTATTGGGAAAAGGCAAATTAACCCTTACTCTTACATTTTTTCCCAAATGTTTAACGCCCGTCAATCCCAACTAAACACATTGTTTTGCCACATCAGCATATTTATTTATTTATTTTTTTTAAAAAAAAAATTGAAGGAGCGAGTGGAAAGCTACCCCTAACCCCATGGCAAGCCACCCCATAGGGGTTGGGGGTGGCTGCTTCAATTTATTTATTATTTTTTTTTTTAAGATTTATTTTTTAAATTAAATTAATATGTTGACGTGTCAAAACGATGTATTTCTGTATCTCCATGTACACCCCGATAACATGACACCTGATGTAACATTGATTAGGTGTTGACATGAATGTTGATGTGTCAAACGAGACACTTGACATATGATAATCTGTTAATTTTGACAATAAAGCGACCAAACAACCTATTTGAAACTAGAACAAAACTTAAGAACCTTATTTTTAAAATTGGAAATCAATAACTAAATCCAAATCAGATGAAAACCTAACTGCTAAATAAATAAATTTTCACTAAAATAATGGCATAACATGTATAATGGCTCTTTATTATTAAAAAAGACAAATGTATAATAGCTCGTTCGTACAACAATCGAAAGAGCATTTACAGTGGTTTATGTATATTTTTATGCAAAATGCATAATCAAAACTCACTTTATTTAGTTTAACTAATGAGTTTTAAAAGACACCATACATCCGATTATCTTTTTTTTTTTATCTATATCATTTATTTATTTAAATTTTTTTATAAGGATTGTAGTTTTCATCCCATTTTCAACTTTTTAGAAAAAAAAAGAGATATGAAGAGAGAAATAGTATGAAAAAATTTTGGGAAAAGAGAGACGTGAAAGAGAAATAATATGAGAAAATAAAATGGCTCCCATTAATAGTGCCGCTACATGTAGAATTTTTTTTGGCTAATCCAGTATGGGGGGAGATTTACAAATCTGATTAGCCATTTGAGATAAAAATACCATTTGACTCATCCATTGTGAGTGGTCTTAACATGCATAGAATTGACTAGACTTTCTAACTTTACTTAGGGCTTGTTTTGGATTGCGTTTGAGGGGCTTAAAAGTGCTTTTAACACTCAAAAAGTTCGTTTGACGAAAAAAATACTCGTTTGCTAAAAAAATTAAAAGCGTTTTTAAGGGTCTAAAAAGCTTAAAATTGTCAAAAAAAAAACACTTTTGACAAAAGCTTAAAAATGAAGTTTTTGCCCAAAAGCTCTTTTTGACTTAAAAGCTTTATTTCTGAAACGCAATCTCAAACAGACTCTTAGTCGATTAATCAAAAACCAAAAGTATGATATAAAATCTCTTTCCATCTCTCTCTCCTGAATGGTTGAGCTACCTTTTCCAATCCACCAAAACCCCCTACCCTTTGAGAAACATAAGTACAATCCTCCTTGTTTCAACTCAAAATAGATGCAATAAATAACATTACTCTAAAAACAAATATAAAGTATGTGTCATTGAAATGCTCTACGTACGTCTACTACTCATCTCTCGTTGGCAATTACAGTTTTCGTGGTGTAAACTCATCATCAGCTAACAATGATTTTCAACTGCTGCAACTTGCATTTTGGTAGTGACAACACAATTAGACATATATTTCTTATCTATTGATATGCTATGCTATTACATAATTTATATACAAATAATATTAGATATCATGCGCTAGTTTTTAATTTAAAAATTATTATTTTTATAAAAATAGACATATTCCACCGTAAAAGCACCGCTGTTGCGTATCTGAAGGAAGCATCTAATACCTGCCCAAAAAAACAAAAGGTCCCACAACATGTGCCGCATTGCAAAAGTCATCCAAAAGTAAGATGTCCCACTTTTCAAGTACCCTTAACGTGCTGCACTGTCACTGCTGCCGCTTTCTCGTCTCGCATGTGAGATTTTACACTTCCCAGCTAAACAATCCCACCCAACCCCAACTCGCCCTATAAAATAATCAAAAATACCACGTCTCTATCTAAATCTTCTTTACTATATCATAGGGATAGAATCTTCCTGAAACATTTAAAATTATTCCAAGGTTTTCTTATTGTGTTTTTAATGACCATCAACTTTGACTCCAGCCCTTTTCAACGCCAATTACGTTAAGATCTTTGGCATAATATCTAGTTAGTTATATTAAAAAAATATTTTATCTTTTTAATAAGTGAAAAGATAAAAATACCTTTATAACATAACTAACTGAATATTATCTGGTTCATATTTTAAACTAGATAATATTTTAATTTGCAATAATTATAATTATTACAATCTCTTCCATTTATGCTCCTTAATGGGTTCAAATAGTTATTTTTTAGGGATATTTTTGTTTTTTAACTTTTTGAGGATTCAAAAATATCGCCTCCAATATACTTAATTGGATATTATCCTTGAACTGGGAAGGATCCTAATTCCCCGAATGAGATAATCGGGCTATGTTTGAAGATGCATTAAGACTCAGAAACGCCCATATAAATTGTTCATAATCTGAGATCCGTAATCAATAAAGAACCAACATTTTCTTCAACTTTAAAAAAAAATATCATACAAATCGATCTGTACTGTACCCTTTTCCTTTCTTCCAGGATAGCCCCTCGACCATCGCAAATAAATTGGTTAGCTTTAAAGAATCAACAGAACAACAGCAAGCTTGTACATCTGCTGGTTTAGTACAGCAAAAGATGGAGAAAACAACAAACAAAAAAAGAACAAGCAGCTTAGGATCCTGCCCTTTTTTCTTTCCCTCTTGCTCCCCAGTTTTAAGGTTTTTTTTTTTTTTTTTCCCCTCTACTCATCGGCAATCCATTGAATCAAACGAGTCTGCAAACCCTGAAGGTTTTGAGGGGATGCTTGATTGACTTTGGGAGTAGGACATATCATTGAACACTGTGGAAGTACCTTCATTGGCTTGCCATCTTTGAAGAGCTTGAGGAAGGCTCATGTGTAAGTCAATGCCATTGGTCTCTTCTGCTTCTTGAGAAGATGGTTTCCACTGCTCTACAAGAGGGCTTAAGATGTTGACTGCATGCCCCATATCTGGTCTTTGGTATGGCTCGCGAGCAGTGCAATGTCCTGCAAGCTCAGCTACTTTGTATATGCTCTCCATTGTCTCTTCGTCGGGGTCAAGAGTTTGATCAATGGCCTTGGGTATGTTATCCTTGTTTATTAGAACCCGACGGAACCATGTGACCAGATGAGACCTCTCATCTGGCACACTATCATCCAGGGCTTTTCTACCAGTAATCAGCTCCATCAAAACCACTCCATAAGCATACACATCCACTTTTGTTGTCACTCTACCAGTAGCTGTTCACAAAGAAAGAAAATGATCAAGCTGACTTCAAAGAGTGCAATAACAATTAAAAGTACATATTCCAAGCAAGTTAATCAAACCAGACAAGGATTATTCACAGTGGAAATCAGTTAACAAACAACCTGAGACGTGCTCATACTAATATTCCAGAACAAAAATTGAGGGTAATGCTTGAAAAGAAAAAAATTTCGTGCAGAGAAAAATCCATATGACACAAGCAAATTAGAAAACATGTCACCCCCCCATAAAACAGGAAATGCGTGCGAGTATGCAAATGTATAACACCTAGCCCCAAAAAAATTAACAGGGTAATTGGTTAGAGAATAGTTCTGAGTCGACCATGTGATAATGCAAAACTGGTTATTGGGGAACAAAATGCAAATAATCAAGTTCTCATAATCCTAGTAGTATTTTCTATTAATAATTAAGGTTATGTAAACTACAACTCCAAAATACAATGCTTTTTATTAACGGTTAACATTTCCAATCATTCTCATACTAATACTATTTGTGTTCCCTTCCTCTTTTCGGATTTTAGGATCTTGTCAGGCAGAATGCAGGATGTTTCAATAATTTTTTCTTTCCCAAATAAAAGGGGTAAAGCATATGGGAACAAAATGATTACAAATTCTACGAGTTGAGCAGGATGTGAACAGATATTTTGCAAGTAAATATGAAAGTTTGGCAACACCCTGATTGATTCAATTAAAACAAGATAATAGAAATCTCAGACATGTCTTACCTGCATACTCGGGTGCGAGATAGCCAAATGTCCCAGCCAAACGTGTCTCCACAGAGTACTTCCCATCGGGCGCATTTTTAACCAAACCAAAATCTGCGACCTTGGCCCTCATATCATCCCCAAGAAGTATGTTGGAGGGTTTTAAATCTCTATGAATGAAACTTTGTTGAGCTAGGCTGTGGAGATACTCCACTCCTCGTCCCACATCCAATGCTATTGTAACCCTCTGCTTCCAAGTAAGAGGAGAGTGGCCATTCTCTTGCCAATCGAACAAATGCTGTGTTAACGTCCCCTGAGGCATATACTCGAACACCAAAAGCCTCTCATTGCCATTGACACAGGATCCTAAAAGCGCAACCAGATGCCTATGCCTAACTTTAGTAAGGACTGCAATCTCAGCCTGAAATTCATTCATTCCTTTGCTACCCATTGCCACAGATTCCATCCTCTTCACAGCAATCTTAGTCCCATCATGCAATTCTCCTTTGTACACAACTCCAAATCCCCCCCTGCCTAAAATGTTATCTTCACTAAAATTGTTAGTGACTTGTCTAAGAACTTGGATTGAAATTGCGACATTTCCACCCTCGAAAACAGGAAGATCACTAGGATCACCACTGCTCTGGCTTTGCAACTCACTTGGCACTCCTCCATACCCATTCACACCACCGATTATGCCATTCTTAACAACTTCCTTTCCATTTTCAGGGTTCTCCACCCTTCCAAACTTCCTATGCCGCCTACCAACATAGCATTTAATCGAAACAAATATCACAACCACAACGAAAATCACCACAGCAATAACTATACCAGCAATCATACCGGTAGAGACGGAAGAACCACCCGACCCTGTTCCGGCCGAACTCCCAGGCGTTGTGCCATTCGAACCCGGGGATGTACCTCCTCCATTTCCAGGGCTCGGAGTAGTCGTCCCAAGCAGCGGATTGCCGGTCGAACTGAACTTCACCGTTGATGTGAATTTCGGTATCGACCCAGTAAGGTTATTGTTCGAAACGTCAAAAATCTGCAGGTCCGGCAAGGAGGCCAAGTTATCAGGTATGGAACCGGTCAAGTGATTATCATTTAGATTCAAAACCCTCAACGATGTCAGATTCGCAATGGCTGGTGAGATCGTCCCCACAAAACCCAGTTTCGCGAAATTCACGTTGGTAACCTTCTTCTGCGAATCGCATGTAATATAACTCCAACTAACGCAGACGTCGTTACCTTGCCAGGAACTGGCTAGCTTGATCGGGTACCCCAACGCCGCTGCGACCTCGAGCAATACCGTCACCTGTGAATCACAAGGCCCCGAGGTGGTCTTGCAGTAGCTATTGGTACCGTCATTGGCCGTGGTCACAGTGGACGGGAACGCAGGGTAAGGACCTTGGAGCTCATTGTTAGCCAAAGAAATGTTCTTCAAGCTGGGAAGTGACATTAATGAGTCTGGGACGAGGCCAGTGAACTGGTTGTCGCGGAGCTGAAGATCGAACAAGCTTGTGCATTTCGACAAATCTGGGATCGGACCCGTGAACTGGTTCTTGTGGAGCCACACCTGGTACAACTGGGTCATCGAAGACAACACGTCGATGGTACCCGACAAGCCATTTAGCTGGTTGTTGAGCCAGAGGTTCTGAATCCCAGATCCTCCAAAAGATTTAGGCAAAGGGCCAGTGAGATTGTTGTATGAAAGCCGGAGATCCGTCAGACTCGGGAAGCTGTCGAAGATATCCGGTAAGGACCCAACCACATTCGAACTGCTGGCGTAGAGCGTGACGAGGCTAGTGGCCTGAGTCAACTCGTTGGGGATAGTCCAGGGTGCAAGATCAATGTTCTGACTCAAGCTCAAGGTCTGCAAGCTGGTGAGTCCTTGGAAGAAGCCGCTGGGGATGGAGGTGAAATTGTTGTTGTCAAGGTAGAGTTTCTGGAGAGAGGAGAGGTTGGCGAGGGAGGGTAGGGGGCCAGAGAAGGAGTTCCCTTGGAGAGAGAGAGAGGTGAGCTGGGTGAGAGAGCCGAGATTAGAGGGAAGAGTCCCCGACAGACTCTGGGAAGCCAAGTTGATGGAGGTGACACGACCGCCGTCGCAGTTCACGTTTTTCCAGCTACAGGGGGCCGTGCTGGCGGACCAGCCGCTCGGGGCCGGGGTGAGAGCGGCGAGGAGCTCGGACATGACGGCGGCGTCATCGGCGGCGGTGAAGGATGAAAGAGCGAGGAGAATGAAGGCAGAGAGACAAAGAAGGGTCCTCGAGTGACCCATTTCCAGATAGAGAGAGCGAGAGGCGGAGGGAGGGGGCGGATCTTTCCTCAGGCGGCGAGAGTCTGTGGGTTGTCTCTGCGCGTGTTTTGCGAAGGGTGTTGGGCTGGGGAGAGGGGGTTTCTGCTGTGGCTACAAGAGTCGAGGCTTAAATTGTTCGTTTGTTGGTGTTGAGAGGTAAAATAAAAATAAAACAAAATATTGTTATGAGAGAAGAGAGAATCAAAAGAAATAAAATATATATATTTTTATTAATTATAGGCTTCTTGTGTTCATAATTTCATAAGTTCATTGTAGGAAATATTCAATATGGTTATATTTTATATCATAATGAGTGCATTTATAGGAAGTATAACGTAGTAAACAAAATATATCAATAAGGTAATTATATATATTTATTATTTAATATTCCTTCAATGAAAATTTGAGTATTTAGGGAAAAAAAAAAAAAAATAAAGAGATCCCTTTATATTTCAATATAAATTTGACACATCTCAAGTAAAAATATCAAATATATGAAAATAATGTATTTTTTAATTCAAATCAATCATGTGAACTTTTTAATTCGTTCTAATCCAACACCTACCACCCACCACCAAATCTCCACCCATTTCTGAGCCTTCAACATTGGAGTCTCTAAAACTAATCAAAACTCTGGCTTAGATGGTTTTATTAATAGATATTTTGTCTGTGGGGTATTTTGTCAAGAGAATAAAAATTATTTGGTGTGAATGGTTGTATTATTTTTTGATATTTTCAAGTTGAAACGTCTACTTCCTATTGAAATATGTAAAATATCCAATTTACACTATGCCTTAATTGAAGTTATTTAAATAAAAAGTTAATGGAAGTCTCAAAAGTGGACTCTACCTGAACATTAGAGCATTCCTATCAAGCTCTTTATATTTGACATTTCTCTAAATTTTACACAAAATCCATACAAAAATCATTTATCCAACTCTTTATTCAAAGTTAAATTTAACATTTGCTTTAACTCCTCACTAAATATAAAGACACCAATAGCAAAAACTATTTATTTTTTAATATTATTTTGATTGTTGGGGTGGCATTTTGATAAATATCTCACATGGAATCAAAGTGAGTGAGTTCCATGACAATTACATTTATTAATAAAAATAATAATATTTAGTTAAAATAGATATATATTTTTTTAAAAAAAAAAAATTTTTAAAAATTCTCAAAGTTAAATGTAGAGAAATTTTAAAGAGCTTGATGGGAATGATTTTATAGCATATTGAAATCGGTTCGCTCGAGGGTACGCCTCACTGTAAAAAATATCTTACAGAAAAGTAATTAGTATGTCCATGGTTCGATCATGCCATAGATAAGTTTAATTCTAGTTACGGTTGTTAGGTTTTTTTTTTTTTTTTTTTTTTGCATAGACGATAATGAGTAATGATATAAGGAAGACTCTGATGTGTCTCCTTTAATATAAACAAACCCAATGTTAAGCCCTTTGATATTTTGATCAGGTGGAACATGAGAAGAAAAAGACCGAAAGCTTCTTTAACACGCTGCCAAATAGCGAATTGAAGAACATATTTATTGTCTAAAGCATAATACATTCGAAATAGAAAGCCTTGTATACGAAGTCTTAAACAATTTAATGAAGTTGTTGTGTTTGTTTGGATAAAATTCAATGAAGCTAAAACCCTTGCTAGTTCCCATAAAAGGAAATGGATACACCTAATTATTAATAAAGAAGGAAAATAAAGATGCTTGCTCGATGTGAGTCAGGTCATATGGTCCTATCTAGGGGAGGCCCACACAGCCCAGAGAATGAGGATTTAAATTGGCGGTGGGGGCCAGCTAATGCCAGCTAGAGCTTAGCCGATGTCGCGTGGATCCGGCGCTTGGTTCTTTGGGCACGCCACACTCTGGCACCCCGCTCTCTGGAAACACTTTCCGGGGCTTCCGTTGGTTTTGGGAAGTTTCCCTGGGCCCTGTGGGTGGACCGTTGTCTGTACTTTGTGCTTTTACGAATTAACACTTTTCTCTTTCTTTCTTTTTTTCTTTTCTTTGTTTTTCATTTACCAAACATAGCTTTTATTTTATAACTACAACGGAAGGAACCAAAACTACAACCAACGAAGTTTACGACAACAAAAACAACGTAACCAAATACAATCAAATCAACGAAAAAAATCCAATCTAGACAAATCACTAGCTTCTCACTGTTTCTGAGGGATACTTGAAAGGTGAAAAGTGAAACGCAACTAGTACAGCTGGTGGTTGTAGATAATACCATTGAGAGTTTTTTTAATTTAGTTGTTGATCAACTTTCAAGAGAATTGTAGAGACTAAGAATTGCGTGAACTTTTTAAGAGAATATCAATGGTTACTTTTTATTAAAGTAAAAAGGGTTTACCTTTTTTTTGTTGGGTAGTTAAAAGGCATTACTTAGCCATTACGTTGAGGAAAGTTATATAATGCATTGCATGCTTTTATTTAAAGAGTGTATAGCATTCTAATACTAGTTAGAGTCTGTTTGGGTGTACGTTTAAGGAGTTTAAAAATGCGTTTAACACTTAAAAAGTATGTTCGAAGAAAAAAAAACAAGTACTCATTTTGTAAAAAAAAATTGAAAGCGCTTTTGACAAAAGCTTAAAATTAAAGTTTTTGTCAAAAAAAACGTTTTTTTATTATTATTATTTAAAAGTTCTATTTCTCAAACATAATTCTAAACATACTTTTAGTATACTAAATGTTAATATGTTAATGTATGTATTAGTGTATGTTATCTATATCTATACTAACTATAGTTTTTTTTTTTTTTTTTTTTAATTTACTAACTATAGGTTAATATGTTAGTGAATAGTGATATAACATGTTAGTGTATATTAACTATACTATTAACTAACATACTAATGTAGTAGTACTTAGTATGCTAGTAGAATGTTAATACTAAGTTAGGGTAATAAAATATACTAAGCTAATGCCTTATAAGTTAGAATATTATTTTTTCCGTTAACATAGGTAGTACTAACTATACTATTAACTATACTCAACATATCATATATTTTTATATGTTATAATTGTTATTATTATAATTATAGGGTATGATTATATAGGAAATTATATAGTTAGTTAGTTAATATGTGACTAATAAGTCTAACATATATTAATATTATAATTGATATTGAAACACTTAAATCCAACGGCCAAGATTTCGTCTTTGAATTCGAGAATTAATCAAAGGACTAAATAACTTTTGATCTGCCGTGCAATCGTCAAATGAAATCCCAACCTAGGAGCATATGATTGTACGACTATAGATAGATTAAAGACATATATAATGTGAGTAAGACTATTGTCTTAAGAGATAATTGAGATTATATGAAATGTTAATCAATGGATCTTGTAGGATACATTATAACTGAGTAAGACTATTGTCTTAAGGGATAATTGAGATTATATGAAATGTTAATCAATGGATCTTGTAGGATACATTATAACTTTCACATGCATAAATGAACCTTTGAAGACATCGATGATGCCATGATGGTTGGTGGGATGTATGCCGGCCCAACCTCATGATAACTTTGGATGGTGAAGTAATTGTATGTCCATTCGGCCATTACTTTTCATAAACGACATGGAAACCCCATTCACACTTACCTGTCGTTTCACTCCTTCCTAAGAGAAAGACAAGGATGAATGGTTGAAAATATCATTTAGGTTACAAATGGAAAGATTTTGAACAAGTCTTATATAGACAAGCTTATTAGCCTAGCCAGTCGAAAACTCCCTACAGGATCAGAGAATTTTAGGGTCCAAGTAAAATCAACCACAGACACTAAGAGAAACTAACACTATAACAAGGAAACTATGGATGGACCTAACTATCCTTGATTTCATCACCCAACCTCTTCCCTAAAACTACTGTTAAATTATTAGTTATCTCAAAAGTTTGAACTGATAAGAATGACGAATTGAATCATTTAATCAATATTTTAACACTCTACTCAACTGTTTGGATTAAACATGTGAAATATTTTAGAGTAAATGAAGGAAAAATTGAAGAATTAAGGTTCAAACTCAAAACATCTGCTCTGATATCATATTAGTCTCTATCCATCGATCCTTAGATGAAGCCTCTCTTTGGTTTGCCCATTGATCAAGTTGGAGCTCCCTTACTAATGTCTATTTGCCTTTTGATTGTTATTAAAGGGTTTTTGAGGAAAACTATAATTGGAAAAAATGTCAAAACCCTCTCTCTAAGTTTCTACTAAATTTGGAAGGACAACTATTGAAAGCTTTTCCACCCGGACAGATATTAGCATCTAGCCATCTAGGGCCAGCATGCGACAGGCCTGGGCTTGATGTTTTAATCTGGTCTTAGGCTTAGGTCTCAAAATTTAAGTGGGCCAGGCTAGAAATTGCATATTGAGGCTTGATTTAATCATTAGGCCGGCTCAATTAAACCAAGCCCGGCCTATAAAACAATAAAATGAGCCTTGATTTACTTATGGGCAACTTGTTCTGATTGTCTAATTTGCGCACGTATTAGAGATAAGCATTAGATTATTGGTTCCCTATGAGTGAAATACAAGCAAATCAACAACAAAAACCAAAAAAATAATTGCATAATCAAATACAAGCAAATTAATTGAGAAACCCAATTTAGACCGACTTCTAGCTTTGAAAGGAGACCTCAAAAGAAAAGGATGCAACAAAGCTGATAATGGCCTTTAATCGAGAGTGCTAACAAAAAAAAAAAAAAAAAAACCCTTTAAACCTATCCAGCTACCAAGGTATCTGAAAAATAAAATTATATATATATATATATATTAGTCGAGGAACATCAATATTGGGCTATCCAGATTCCCTTCGATTCAAATAAATTAGATAATTTAAATGGAGAGAAACCCGTTCCTTTAACAATAAAAGTAAAATTGTCATTTTACTTTTTTTTTGGAACAATTTTGCCGCTCCTTTTAAAGAATTGGTCATTTGATCTGATTTAGTACCTTTTGACATGTCCGCACAAAATAGAAAGGGGGATTCAAATTAGTGACCATCGCTTCATGAGACGTGGTTCTTAGACAATTGAACTACGTCTCGGGACATCTGATTTTGTTTCTACTCATCTATTATATTCTTAAAAAAAAAAAAATACAATAAAGTGCTTGAGATCTCACAGCCTAATTTACGCATCAGAATGGCGTCCATTATTCTTCTAGCTTAACTTTTCCAAGAAAAGTTTGAGATGCTCCTGTGAAGAACCACCGTCCTTCCCAGCCTGCACAGCCAAACTTTTCCATCTCTCCACATTCCTCCTTATCTCTTCCCCTTTCCCTCCACCTCCCATTATCATCTCCACGCACTTCTTCATCTCTTCCCTCTCCACGATCCCCTCTTCATTCACTCTCGCTTTAATTCCAGTCCCCCACACCTCCTCCACCAGCTTCGCATTTGTTGTCTGGTCCGAAAAATGCGGACATGCCACCACCGGCACTCCGGCCGCCATGCACTCCAACGTCGAGTTCCACCCGCAATGCGTCACGCAACACCCCACTGAATTGTGACAGAGCACCTCCACCTGCGAGCACCATGGCACTATTAACCCCTGTTCTTCTTCCTCCTCCGACTTGTTCTTTATCAGATCCTCTGCTTCTTCTCTTCCATTCTCTGTAGATCGGATAACCCACAAGAATGGACAGCCGCTCTCAACTAGCCCGTGCAAAATCTCATCCATTTGCTTCCTTTGCATCACAACCATGCTCCCAAAAGACACGTAAATGACAGAGTGAGTTGGCTTTGAGCTCAGCCATTGAAGATAGTCCTTAGAGCGCTCAAACAAGTCACATCCAAACGACGAATCGGGAATCAACGGTCCGATTGTTGTCAGATTCATATTATAGACGGTTTTGATTGCTTCTTCTTCCAGAGCATCAAAGGTGTTCAGAAGCACGCATGGGTTCGCATCTTTTTCCAGGGTCCGGATGTGTTCTTGAAAGGTGGGGGTGACTGAAGTGTGCGGACTGGTTGGTAAGAGAAACGAAGGAAGGTCGGTGGATGCAAAGGGTGGCAACCCCTGTAATTGTACAGAATTTGGAGGGTTAGAATTATAGATCTGATGCATACCGTTTCGGCCATTGAAGTAATGATGGTAGATGGCAAACGCTGCGGTGGATTGGATGCACAGAAAAGCGGAAGGTATGCCGATGTCACGCGCCACGTCGGCGGCCCATGGGAGGAGGAGGGTGTAGATTAAGAAGTTGACCCGATGCTGCTCGTCTGAGAGGCGTAGAATCAGGTTGGTGAGTGTTTGTGACCCGACCCGCTTGAACTCGGACATGATGTGGTTGGGGTCGTCGGTGGGCTTGATTCCGTCATCGAAGCCGTCGGAGAAAGACGCATAGGATAAGCCGTCGAGGGAAGGGAAGGCTTTTATTTGTCCGAGGCCGCGGACGGTGGTGGCGAAGGTGACACGTGCACCAGCGCGTATGAGGCGCTTGGCTAGTTCGAGGGTTGGGTTGATATGGCCTTGGGCAGCACAGGATATGAGAAGGAAGTGGCGGCTGTTCATGGCGGTTTCTGTCTCTTCTTTGGTTAGTGTTCAGTTGCTGATCATACAATTGGCTGTGGCTTTATTAGTGGATAAACGAGGCACTAATTTCTATTTTCTTTTTGACTTTAAAAATATTAGGAATCTTTTCTATAATTGATTGCATGAATTTCTAAGATTTTTTGAAATGTTAGGCACACATTAGTCAAATGTTACACCGTGACAAGTAACTTAGATTATGACAAATGATATGAGATAAACTTATCAATTATGAGTATTTTGTGAGATATAACATATCTGAATCACGACACTATATGAACGCACTATATGGTATTTAGTAAACTCTTATATAATTGTTATACAATTATAATAATGTGACAGTAACAATTAACTATTAAATTTTTCTTATTATAAGTTCATATTGATCCAAAGACCAATTTTTTACTTTCAAATCATTATACTTCTTTAAGAGAACAGACAATCGCAGTTTTTGCCAAAAAGTTTTTTTTTTTTTACTTAAAAATTCTATTTTTCAAACACAGTTTCAAACAGGCTTGCACTGAGCCCAACTAAGCTCAAATGCCAACTCCTTCGTTCTTCTCTTGTGGTCTTATTATTAATCCAACTTAAATAGGAAATTTAAATTGTATTAGGCATCGTTTGTTTCGACGTAAAATGATTTTAATGATCATATCTCAATTTGAGAAAAACTTTATGACACATGCAAGGGTAGGTTGTTAATTTAATCTCTCTTTTCTTATGGTTTACTATAATATATATTGATGGTACCCACTTGTTTATTTGAGTTTAGTGGAGAAGTAGATTTATTACTTTACAAAAGAGAGATGTTTTTAGCTAACCAAGTGGTCCAAGTCCCATAACGGTAATTTTAAAATGAAGATTAATCGGTAATCCTATTAACCGGACCAATACCCAGCCTTAACCAAGTCCCATAATGATAATTTTAAAATGAAGATACAAAGAAGACAAAAGTCTGTAATTAGTTTAAACTCTTGCCTAGTCAAACATAGCAGCCGCTTTGCAATAAATTAAAAGTGATATAATTTTTATATAAGACCAGGCAATTCTTAAATCTTAAGTAGGCTGTGCCTACAGTGATACAAAGTGAAGGACAAGAAACTTCATATTTATTTGTAAAAAATTATATTTACACCCTTCTAATTGTTATGAATCACTGTAATTGTTAACACTATAATTCTAATATCATACATATATTATATTATAAATTAAATTTAATATACAAATTATCGAACAAGTATATATTGAATTTTTTTATAAATAAAACTATAAAATTGAGTAAATATGATATTAAAAAAAAGCAAAAAAAAAAAAGAAAGAGTTAATTTAAATAACCCACGTTCAGTGTTATATATCATTATAATTGTTCATATTATAATTGATATGCATATATTATATTATAAAATAAATTTAAAATCTAAATTATTGAACAAATATTTACTGAAATTTCTAAACAAGTAAAACTATAAATTAAGTAAATATGATGTACCAAAAAAGAAAAGGAAAATGAGTTAATTTACATTTGTTTGTCTTCATCTTGCATGACTACCTGATACTGAAATTCGTTTCAAAATACATCACTTTACAATTTAGTTGATGAAAGGAGTAGATGAAGCTACGAAGTATTGGGTAGTGAAAATTGATTCATCTTCGTTTGGTGGCTCTTGAACAGTAATAATGTTGAATCTTTAGCGTTGTCCTTCACATCCATCAATCAATGTAGCTCTTAGCCGAATAATGAATTCTTGTTATGAAGAAAGCCTTCCAAGGCTTTGTATATTAGTAATACCCTCCTACTTACAGGAGAATAATAGTAATATAGGTTTGATGAATCATGAAAATAAGGAGAAAAAAAAAAAGGGAAACAACAATAAGATGGTTTAATTTTTTTTTTTTAGCTTATATTTAAATTAGATTCATGGTTATATTGAAGGAGATCCTACAAAAGTGCAGAGTATACTGATCCTAGAGGGTTTGGAAAAAAAAACTGCATTTGTCTTAACAAATATATTTACAATGGAATTTCATTTCTAGCTGTTAAAGAGTAGTACACAACACCAAACACATAGAAATCAAACATCAAATCAAAACAAATTGCACTGAATAGAACATTGAAGCTTCAGTTTCTGAGTAGATATCATCAATGAGGCATTATAATTCACCATCTATAAGATGAAACTGATACTGAACATATATTGAAGGTTTATATGAGTGAATGCTCATCAAACTTATCCCAATCTTAAAAACAACACCAGGCACTATTCAACACCACAAGATCCTTTAACCATAATACATTTTTTTTGATAAGTAAAGATTTATAAAGCAAAAGCCAACATGATATAACATAATTAGTTCTCAATGAATATTCAAGCATGAAGTTTTCAGATGGTTACAATACATAATACTACTATGAATGGAAATCACATGTCAACATGATCTGATTTGCTCTGTGCAAGTAACTTAAAAAATAGTGTGCAAATGAATGACTCACCTATGACCAGTCAATTAACCCATCCTTAGTCTTCGGAATGGCATCCAAAGGAGAATCAACAGCTGAGCCAGAGCTTTGTATCTGTTAATTAAGAAATAATTTTAGGTTTTATAGAAGCATAAAGAGGTCTACAGCACAACTAAATGCAATGGCAGCATTACAAGGATGAACTGCAGTGTTAATAACTAATGCCCTTCCATACAATAGACTCAAATCATACCTTGCACTACGGCATTTTATTCATATCTCTAATTATATATTAAAATGTTAGAACAATGTGTACAGAAAAAGACAACAGAAAACCAGTAAACAAGGCAGCAAGTAACACAATATCAAGTTTAAAATAAGCAACTGACCACTTGACAAACATGGATTATGTCAATACCTATCATGAGAAACAAAAGAGGGAGGGGATGCCAAGAATAGCTAAAGAATAGATAACGTTTTATTTATTCAACTATGTAGAAGACATCAAGTTCAGATTAGAAAGCACAATTTATATTACCTTACTAAACACAAAATGTAATAAACATTTAACATTATTTAGAAGAAACTATTTTGATCCACAACGCATACCAAAGTAGTCACACATAACTGTTCACCCACGCCTTCACAATATGAAGCTGTAACAATAGGACTTGAGACCCAAACAAATCCATGCTCTTGGAAAAATTTGTGCGTAGCAAAGGCCAATGCATTCCTTACCCTAGCAAACTACAACCAACATGCATCATTAAACAAGAAAAGAGAACAATGATCAAAGGCACTAAAGAAAAAATCAACCGGACATGTAAGCAATTGCAACTTAATACCAGACTATGGTAAGCAAGAAGCAGAACCATGATCTATATAGAATGTTCCAATGATGAACAACCATAAAAAAAAATTAAATGGCACATGACTTCAGCAAAAAAAGTCCCCATAATTTCCAGTTCCATGAAATACAAATCATCCCTGCACTATTTAATCAAACTTATCACCATTTTTCCTTGACCAGATGTAGAGTTTCATGGCAAGATAGAACACCTCAATCTGCTAAATCAACATGCCAAGGAGTGATAGGCATTTAAAGGGTCATGAGGAAATCATGGTATATAAATCCTTTACCATATAGTGATAAATGGACAAATATAGTACGTGGTGAAAAGAAAAGAAACTCAACAAACATCAGTAAAGCATCTACATAGCTTTACAACAACTACTTGACAAAATCCACAACCACGGTAAGCCATTAGTTCCTAAAAATTTATAATCCAATATCAACTTTCAGCAGTCCTCTGCACGTCCAAATCATCTAACTTGCTAGAAACTTTGTCAAGTATCATGTTTATTTTTTATGTTTTCTGACGAATAACGTTTATTTCTATGTTTAACGTTTATAAAATTACTAACGATGTTTTATAATCAATTCCGCCAAAACATAAAGGTTTAAAAAAGATTGCACAGTGGGAAATTAAGCACATTAAAAAATTCCTTACATGTATTGTGAATAGCTTTCACCATTTCCATGCGATACTGCAGCAGCAACAAAGTCATTAACTCAGGCTTGAATACTGTAATAAAAAATTAATGTCATCCTTCATTGTAAAACAAAATGAAATTTTAAGTTTGCAGGCAAGCAGATACTCAAAATGCTAATAGCAAATTTAAAAGTTTTAATTATTATTACTTGAACCATTGGGGAATTATCATGGACTTCAAAGTAGAACCCACCCGGTGGAGGCTCATAATTCTCAAGGATTGCACCAGCAAAGATCTGCACAATTTGAGAAGAAAACTAACAAAAATTCAGCAATAATGCAAATGCAATAAAGTAACAAGACTAAAATAACCAAATCCATAGTTTGAGGAATTATCTCCAGCATGATAATTCACTTCAGGGGAATTCTAAAACTGCCGAGTAAAATCCAGATCAGATGAACGAAGGCTTTTGGAACCTGCCAGACAACTTCAATACTTTTATCATTTTTGTGCTTAGCAATCTCGGTAATATATTCGACCATAGAAAAGTAATTCAAAACCAACCTATACAAATAGCAGAGATTGACCAATGCTTTAGGAAAGATATGCATAAAGACGTTCTTTTAGTCATATGGCTCTTGATTAATTATTACTTTCTATATATAAAAAGCTAAATATATTTTGAAATGACTTTCTATAAAAACCCAATTATCATCAGAACCTCTAGATCTATAACATATTAGACCAAATGATAATAAAAATAAATACAATAAAATAAAATAAAAACATTTAGTATTCATTCATGTTCGCATTATTAAAAGTAGTAAATCACATACACTAATTCCACAACAGTTCACTTCCACACAATTCAACCATATACGATGATAAAATTCTCAACTTTGTCAAATTCCCATTAAAAATTCAAACAAAGAACAAACGGGTTGTATAAACTAACTGAAACATGTGAACTAAACATAAATTACAAGAAACTAAAAACCATAATAATTAGAAAAACAATAATTTGTAACTCCATATGACTTGTAGAATTTATGAACATTTATAATGCAGAATGCCAAGACCTAATTTTTTGATAAAGAAACACAAATTTAAATTGAAAAATAATCACAATGCAAGAGATTTGATTTGTGCATATATTGTCATTTACTGGCTCCTTATTAATTCCAATACCCGCTCATATTCATTGAGCGGTAAGACAATCCACTACAAAGAATGGTAAAAGAAAAACAATCAAACAGTTCCAAGTATCTTCTTTTTCTTTTTTCTTTTTTTTGGTTGGTACTTCCACGTGCGGTAACAACATGAAAAGGAAGAAGCACTAAACGTTTATCCTACCACAGACATGCAAACAGTAAAAACGAAAAGAAAACAAAGGAAGAAAGAAAAGACAAGAAGGAATAATTATTAAAGAAAAACAACGCATGCTCTAACAATTACCAGAAGTCGAAGCAGCATCGCCTCTGTCGGTGATCTCATAATCCCCTGCTTTCCAAAACTGCTTGCAATCACATAAATTTACTCAAAAAAAAAAAGTAGGGAAAATCTCAACTATAAGAACCGATTCGAAGCAAAAATTTAAACTTCAATGGAAATCCCCCCTAAATTAAAATCCCAAATCAGACCAATTAAAAGAGAAAAATTCTTACTTTGTCTCCTACGGAAGGGCACCCATAGCCATCAACAGCCCAAACCCGAAAACTCGATCTCTCGGACTCGTCTTCTCTCTCTGTTTCTCTCCGCTCGCAGTTATAATAGCTTATTTGAGACTGAAACGGTTAATAAGAAACGGTATTGGTAGAAGAAATCGTCATTCGGTTTGGGTGTTAGAGAATGAGAAAATTGAGAGGAATTTTGAGAGAAAATTTTCAAGATAGCAAATCCATTTTTTTGTTCTTTTTCTGTCGAAGAAGTGTGAAGAAAAAAAGAGTGAGGTATTGAGCTTCGTAGATTAAGGGAAATTTGGGAAAAAGAGATCGAAAGAGATAAGAGAAATGAGGACAAACCGAATTTTTTGCTGGAAATCCAGCTAATAGACTGATAGAGTTGGTAGAACCAATAACCGCTAGGCGGTTATAGCGATTAGGCGATTAGTAATGCGGTTAGACGATTAGGCGGTTGACGATTATAGTGGTTAGCGAACGATTTTTAACCGTCCGCCTTTGCACCCCTATCAGCCGCCACCCCTGTGATAGAGTTGGTAGATTCATTTCATCACCCAAACAAAATATTGTCCAATGCGGCATGACAAAATTACACGTGATTCCTTCTTTCTTTTTTTTTTTTTTTTTTTTTTTTTTTTTTTTTTAAGTACGTGATTCCTCGTTAAGTCATCGAGAGTCTCGACGAACAATTGAAGGGCTAAAGGGAATTTCAATATCGAACAAAATTCATTGTTTTGTGTTGCGCATTGGCTCTTTTTATGTATAAAGATAAAAAAAATAAGTTGTATTTTTGATACATTTTGATAGTTTAGTGTGCTATTTTAGTTTTTTTTTAAACAATATTGTAATTCACAAACGCCTGTTAGGTTGGGTTTTTTATTTTTTTATTTTTAATTTATTTATATTTTTCCCGGTTTATTAACCATTTACTTGTGATTGCCAACAATAGAACATTCACCGATTAAAAAACAAAAAAAAGGGTACATTAACCTACGTACGCACTCACTTACATTTGACATTTTGTCCTAACAATATAATAATTAGATTTAATCTTTTCACTAGCTTGCAAGCAAAGTAAAACATAAAATTCTAATCTTTTCACGAGAAACTACAAATCAAAGATTCGAAGGTGGCTCCTCCAAATCGTCACCACAAACGTTATGAGTAGTGATATTTGGCCCACCGGCGTGCTTGAACAGTAAGTACGTCGGTGATAAAATATTATTTTTTTACTGTTTAAATATTAATAATATTTTAACACTATCGTACTTACTATTCAAGCATGCCGGTGGGCCAAATATCACTACTCATCGTATATACCATCGAACTGATCCAATCTTCTATTTAAGTCCACACACATTGGACTCCTACAACATCAGATCGCCAAGCTTAGCCATCCATCATGGTGCATCCTCAAGTCATCCTCGTAACATTTCCCGCGCAAGGCCATATCAATCCTTCCCTCCAATTCGCCAAGCGTCTCCTTCTCTTGGGAGCACGTGTCACCTTCGTCACCACCGTCTTTGCCCACCGTTGCATCACCAAGACCCCTACTCCTGACGGATTGTCCTTCGCCACCTTCTCTGACGGCTACGACGACGGGGTTCCACCCGATTTTGACATGGACCACTACACGTCCGAGCTCAAGCGCTGCGGCTCCGAAGCTCTTACCGATCTTATTCTTTCCACCGCAAACGACGGCCGATGTTTCACGTGCTTAGTTTGCACAACATTCATCCCCTGGGCCGCCGACGTTGCTCGTGAATTTCACCTTCCATCAACGCTTCTTTGGATTCAAGCTGCCACGGTTTTCAACATATACTACTACTACTTCAATGGTTACGGTGATGTCATCAGGAACAACAACAATGACCCCTCATGCTCAATAAAATTACCGGGGCTGCCATTGCTCGCTAGCCGTGACCTTCCGTCCTTTTTGCTTGCTCCAAATATGTATGCTTTGACAGTCCCAGCATTGCAAGAGCAATTTGAAGCACTTGAAAGGCAAGACAATCCCAGAATACTAGTGAATACTTTCGATGCATTAGAGGCCGAGACCTTAAGAGCGATCAGAGGATATAATTTGATTGCAGTTGGACCGTTGATTCCATCTGCTTTTTTGGATGGAAGAGATCCATCCGACACTTCTTTTGGGGGGGATCTTTTCCAAACCTCCAAGGACTACATCGAATGGCTCAACTCCAAGCCCAAATCATCCGTTATTTACGTGTCGTTTGGGAGCTTGACGGTGTTAACAAAGCAACAAAAGGAGGAGATTGCAAGCGCATTATTGGAATCCGGCCGCCCCTTCTTGTGGGTCATAAGAGCTAAGGAAAATGAAGAAGAGAAGGAAGAAGATAAATTGAGCTATAAGGAGGAATTGGAAGAAAAGGGAATGATCGTGTCGTGGTGTTCTCAGGTGGAGGTTTTGTCGCACCCCTCGTTGGGATGCTTTGTGACGCATTGTGGGTGGAATTCAACTTTGGAGAGTTTGGTTTCTGAGGTGCCTGTCGTGGCGTTTCCCCAGTGGTCGGATCAAGGGACAAATGCAAAGCTGATCGAAGACGTGTGGAAGACGGGAGTGAGGGTGACTGCAAATGAGGATGGAATTGTTGAAGCTGATGAGATCAAGAGGTGCTTGGAATTGGTTATTGGAGTTGGAGATCGGAAAGGGGAAGAAATGAGAAGGAATGCTAAGAAATGGAAGGATTTGGCTAGGAAGGCTTCCAAGGAAGGTGGCTCTTCCTATGAGAATCTTAAATCTTTTGTGGATGAGATTGGAGAAGGACTGAAAACATTTGCTTAAGGCTTGAAGCCTTGAAGGGTTTTGTTCCTTCTTTATTTTTTGTTTTGTTTTTTTCTTTGTTCTGTTTACATACACAAGTATTATTATATTCTGTAGCATGGTTACGTATCATATGACGATGTCACTCTTCAATTTCTATATTACAAACTATTCAAAATGTTATTAACTAGAACTAGGGGCGGAACTAGCATTTGGAGTTTTGGAGGTAAAATTAAAAAATTTAGGGGTAAACAGAGTTTGGAAGGCAAAATTAAAAAATTTAAGAGTAAAATTTTAATTTTTAAAAATCTGACGGATGGGCTCATATTAACTAAAATTAAAATTCCAGGGGCTCAAATTGAGTGATTTTGAAGTTTTGGGAGGCTTGTCAAATTGCGTGATAGTTCAAAGGTTTAAAGTAAAGCTACCCATTTCTTTTTTTCTTTTTGACTTGAAAAATGATAGAAATCTTTTCTATAATTGATTGCATAAATTTCTACGCACATATGACTAATGTATCCCTACATCGTGAGAAAAAACTTTGATTATGACAAATGATATGATATAAACTTATCGATTATGAGTATTTTGTGGGATATAACATATCTGAAATATGACACTAAATGAACATGAGATATGTTATTTAATAGACTCTTATACAACTGTTATATAATTATAATGATGTGACAGTAAAAATTAACTATTAAATTTTTCTTATTATAAGCTCATATAGATCCAAAAGGCTAATTTTTACTTTCAAATCGTTATATTTCTTTAAGAGAACAAATTTTACCTTGTCCAATTGAGGTCATATCTGTCTACTTGTTTGGTCAGAAAGTCAATAATTATCTTATAATCGGCTACTTTTTTTATTAGTATTGTAAAACGCTATGCCAACTCTAAATATGTGTTTATCACAATTTATCGCAATAAAGCAGGTAGACACGAATATTTTTGTGGTGAAGAGGAAACTTTTTAGAAATCGATCAAAAAGTAAAATCTCTATGAGGCAGTCAAATTCCGAAAATCACTATTAAAAGATATTCGGAGATTATAGACACTAGGAACACTTACAAACCGATATAAGACCTTAACTTTGTAAGATCGACAAGCCTACAACTATATATATATATATAATCCTTAAACATAATCCTTAGATTAGGCCCTATTAATAAAATTTGATGTGGAGGGCGTGCCACAACCTTCTCACAACAAAAGATAAGCTGCTCAAGCGTAAAGTAGCTAGTAACAGACCCTTCATGTCCCATGTGTACTCTTGAAGCTGAAACTATTTAATTATCACATACTACTGTGGGATTGCTCCTCTGTGAGAGATGTGTGGGGATCGAGTGAGAGATCCATTCAGAAATTTTGTCACCTTAATTGGACCGGACTTTCTTCATGTGGCTGAGGACGTCCTAATAAATCACGTACGGCTAGGAGACTCTCACTACGTACGTTCATACGTACAGCCAGGAAGACATGGTTCCGGAGGAATGCTTTTGTCCACGATGCAGTACTAGTGTTTGCTCACCCTGATAGCATAGTGAGGCTACGGAAGAATTCAGAAGGGCCCAGGAGTTATCTTCTTCATGTCAACCGACCGAAATGCAAATGCTACTGCTCTTGGTTTAGCTAAGGGGGCATCAAAACTAGTTGTAGATAGGGATTGGATGGGGAAAATCCCCCTAACTGTATCTGTGATATTAATTAATGAGATGGAAAAAATTCCTCCATCCCATGAATGATTAATGAAAGTCACAATATTATTTCAACAAATGACAATATAATAATTAGCTTTAATCTTTCCAGTAGCTTGCAAGCAAAGCAAAACGTAAAATTCTAAGAGAAATGCTAAAGGCCAAACTTTTTTGCCCAACAAAAGTCCAACTTTTACCCTTTATTTTTTTTCTAAAAAAAACAAAATGAAAAATGGAAAAAATGTCTGAAGCAACCCTATCTATTTTTTGCCTTTCTTTTATTTAATATTTTTTTAAAAAATGAAAAATAGTATTTTTCTTCATAATAATGACATTTTCTTGAAAAAAATGACATTATTATGAAAAAAATACCAATTTTCATTTTTAAAAAAATACCAAATAAAAGAAAGACAAAAAATAGATAGGGTTGCTTCAAACATTTTTTTCATTTTTTATTTTATTTTATTTTTTAAAAATAAATAAGGTAAAAGTTGGACTTTTGTTGGGTAAAAAAGTTGGGTCCCTATCATTCCTCAAATTCTAAACATATTGGTCCGGCCACTACTTTTGTCCGTTTGACATTTGTTGATTACTACCGGGTTATAGGGAGCAGCATTTTCTTGCATGTTTCAATAGATTATGATTTCATGAGCTAGACCAATATATTACAGGGTAGAAATTTCCTTCTAATTGGTCCGGAGGAAATATCCTTTAACCCATAAATAGTGTCAAGTGTCTATAAACATTTAAAAGATACATTAAATTTAATGAGATTAAGAATTTAATATGCATTTTAAATATTTATAGAAACTTAACACTATTTTATATGAGTTGGAGGATATTTCTTTCGTACTGATTTTAAAGAAATTTTTATCCTATATTATATAAGCATTATTATAAATATATGTATACAAATTAAACACTTCATCAATCACATTAACAATGATAATTTCAAAATGAGATGTTAATCTACACCAATAGATTATTATAATAAATCACATTCACCAACTATTTTTACATTATTATGGATAATAAAGCTATAATTTTTTGGTTTTAACACGGCAAGAAGTGACCGGTGATAGGATACGAAATGATCATATTAATTGAACATGATTCCTGCAATATATATATAGATTATTATAATAAATCACATTCACCAACTATTTTTACATTATTATGAATAATAAAGCTATAATTTTTTGGTTTTAACACGGCAAGAAGTGACCGGTGATAAGATACGAAATGATCATATTAATTGAAGATGATTCCTACAATATATATATATATATATATATATATATATATATATAATAAATCACACTCACCAACTACTTTTACATTATTATGGATAATAAAGCTATAATTTTTTGGTTTTAACACGACAAGAAGTGACCCGTGATAAGATACGAAATAATCATATTAATTGAACATGATTCCTACAATATATATATATATATATATATATATATATATATACACACACACACCAATAGATTATTATAATAAATCACATTCACCAACTATTTTTACATTATTATGGATAATAAAGCTATAATTTTTTGGTTTTAACACGACAAGAAGTGACCAGTGATAAGATACGAAATGATCATATTAATTGCACATGATTCCTACAAAATATATACATCATTATCATCGTTGATATATATTTATCAGCAATGACATATGTTGATGTGGATATGAGTTTTTTTTTTTTTTTTTTAAATAGCTATTAAAAATAAATAAATATAACATTAACTATGACATTATGGTCAATTCAAGGATTGAGCCAGCTTTCCATTTAGGAAGGGACTAAGAATCAAAATTTTTTTGGGAGGGACCGATTGACAAAAAAAAAAAAAAAAAAACCTTAAATTTTTTTTTTTTCTTGTAATTTGGGGGAACTAGGGCGGTAGGACCACTCCCTATGATCCTATCCCCTAAATCCGTCCTTGATGGTCATCACTAATAATCATAAGTATGCTAATAAGACCATCCATGCAAGTTTGACCCATTAATTCGTCATACGAACGAGAAATTACAAATAAAAGATTCAAAAGCTCCTCCTCCAAATCGTCACCACAAACGTCATACGATCCAATCTTCAATTTAAGTCCACCACATTGGATTCCTACCACACCAGATCGCCAAGCTTAGCCATCCATCATGGTGCATCCTCACGTCCTCCTCGTAACATTTCCCGCACAAGGCCATATCAATCCTTCCCTCCAATTCGCCAAGTGTCTCCTTCATTTGTGAGCACGTGTCACCTTCGCCACCACCGTCTTCGTCCACCGTCGCATGAACAAGACCCCTCCTCTTGATGGATTGTCTTTCGCCACCTTCTCCGACGGGTTTCAACCCGATTTTGACATGGACCACTACTGCATGTCCGAGCTCAAGCGCCGCAGCTCCCAAGCTCTCACCGATCTTATTCTTTCCACCGCAAACAAGGGCCGTAGTTTCACGTGCTTAGTTTGCACAAAGCTCATCCCCTGGGCAGCCGACATAGCTCGAGAACTTCACCTTCCATTGGCGCTTCTTTGGATTCAACCCGCCACAGTTTTCAACATATACTACTACTACTTCAATGGTTACGGTGATGTCATCACAAACAACAGCAATGACCCCTCATGTTCGATACAATTACCGGGGCTGCCATTGCTCACTTGCCGTGACCTTCCCTCCTTTTTGCTTGCTTCAAATATGTATGCTTTTGCAAGCCCCAACATTGCAAAAGCAATTTGAAGCACTTGAAAGGCAAGACAATCCCAAAATACTAGTGAATACTTTTGATGCACTAGAGGCCGAGGCCTTAAGAGTGATCAAAGAATATAATTTGATTGTGGTTCGACCGTTGATTCCATCTACTTTTTTGGATGGAAGAGATCCATCCGATACTTCTTTTGTGGGGGGATCTTTTCCAAAGCTCCAAGGACTACATCGAATGGCTCGATTCCAGGCCTGAATCATCCATTATTTACGTGTCGTTCGGGAGCTTGGTGGTGTTGACAAAGCAATGAAACGAGGAGATTGCACGCGGATTGTTGGATTCCGACTGCCCCTTCTTATGGGTCATAAGAGCTAAGGAAAATGAAGAAGAGAAGGAAGAAGATAAATTGAGATGTACGGAGGCCAGGAATTGGAAGAAAATGGAATGATAGTGCCATGGTGTTCTTAGGTGGAGGTTTTGTTGCACCCCTCGTTGGGATGTTTTATGACACATTGTGGGTGGGATTCAACTTCGGAGAGTTTGGTTTCTGGGGTGCCTGTCGTGGCGTTCCCCATGTGGTCGGATCAAGGGACAAATGCGAAGTTGATCGAACACGCGTGGAAGACAGGAGTGAGGGTGACTGCAAATGAGGATGGGATTGTGGAAGGTGATGAGATCAAGAGGTGCTTGGAATTGGTTATTAGAATTAGAGATCAGAAAGGGGAAGAAATGAGAAGGAATGCTACGAAATGGAAGGATTTGGCTAGGGAAGCTTCCAAGGAAGGTGGCTCTTCGTATAAGAATCTTAAATCTTTTGTGGATGAGATTGGAGGACTGAAAACATTTGCTAATAAAGGCTTGAATCCTTGAAGGGTTTTGTTCCTTCTTTATTTTATTTTATTTATTTATTTTTCCTTTGGTCTGTTTACATACACAAGTAATATTATATTTTGTAGCATATATGGTGAGGTAACATATATATGACGATCGATGTCACTTTTCAATTTCCATATTAATTACAAACTATTGATCAAAATGTTATTAATTGACTAGAACAATCCAGCATACACCATCAATAGGTTCAGGTTAATTTGTGATTAATGTATAAGTAATGACTTTATGACCGGTCCACATGCAGCGAAATCAAATCAATGGGCTTGTGTCCCTAAGAGGTAGCTCAATTAGCTAGGACCACGTCTAATGAAGCAGAGGTCACTAATTCGAATCTCTCTCCTCCCTCTTGTGCGACATGTCAAAAAAAAAAAAAAATCAATGGGCTCGCTATATATTTTGTGATTGTGTAAGGAACTGAACGTACGTTCATGAACACACTCAGAAAACGGAGAAAAAAATTCAGTCTCTTTCTACATTCATAATATTTAGGGTGTAGTAACCGTCAAGAACCCGATGCTTATTTGATGTTTCTAATGAGTTTGAATAGCTAGGTCTATATATAAGCATTTAGGTATATTAATGTTTTTTAGAAATTCAAATTTTGAATTTGAGATCATCATACGACATGTTTTAGTCCCATTTTTTTACATGATTATGTCGCTCTTATGATGTCAGTGTAATAACCCTATAATTATATAGTCAAGTTTGTAAAGAAAGAATTTTGAATCCCTAATTTTGTACGTTCTTATTAAGACCGAAAATTATTTATTAAAAAAAAAAAGGCTTAAATTTTGGTTGATGAACGATCGAGAAAGGAGACAACTAATTAAATAATGATACCAGCACATCTTCTTAGGAAAGATTATATTATCAGCACATCTGCAACTCAGGACTCAAGCCATTATGTTCAGTGTATTTGAGTTTTGGCTTTTGGATGAAATGAAATATTCCATTCATGGCCTTTTCGGTTTGGCATCTACATTGGGTTTCTGGAAATTGAGATAAGATGCATGATAAGTATCATCAACATGAGATCCATTTACACTAACGGTTAAGATTAGGATGGTTCATGAGATTTTTACTCTATGATCTGTAAAAAGGTCTTCAGATTTACAGGTTTAGATGATAATTTTGCTGCATCAAGTGGTTGAAACTCTAACTGAAGTTTTTGAACTAGGATATTTTTGAACTTAAAGTTTTGCTTGGGGGACTTTTTAACAAGGGTAGGATATGTGGTTAATCCTCAGTCATCACAGGATGGAAATTAAAGATATGATAGCTAGGAAGGGGCTCTTTTGATATATTGGAGAATTGTAGTTGAAAAGGGTCTTAATTTTTTATATTACAACGTACAACAATTTAGGGCAGTCTTTCATTAATGAAGCTTTGGAGAAAGCTACTTACCATATATCCTCCCAACTCCCCATGTATAGACAATGTGGATGCAGAATTTGAGATGGTGGTTTTCGTGACAACTAGTCTTTCATTTCTCAATCTAACTTTTTCAACTAAAAAAAAAAAAAGTATGCTAATCTCTGAATCCTACAGGAGAATTAGCCACTGAACTCCTCTCATGATGGGCTTCTTAATAAATAGCCCATCTATAATTATATATAATAAAACCTAAAATATATTTTAATATATATATTTTTTATTTTCTCATTTCATTAGTGGCAACACCCGGATGTCGCCGCTATTGGTAGCATCATTAGCGGAGACAATATTCTCTTAGTGAATGCATTCATGTGACACTGTACATGAACTCATGTACGGATTTTGTATTTTGGTTTACATAATTAAATTGATGGACGAGTTTTTTTTTTTAGCTAAAAATTGAAGATGACTAATCTATTGGGACTGCTCTTACAAGTGAAATAAAACCTAGGATATAATATTGTTTTCCCTTGTTAACATTAACTTGTTTATGCCAAAGGTGACTTTCATCTTTTCTTTCATTATAATTTCAATAGTGAGTTCCTGAATTAGAAAAAAAAAAAATCTTGTATTTTATTTGAGATAAAAAAGAAAGCTTTATGTATGTCATCAATTATAAATTTGTAACTTTTATTCTTTTACAATCATAACAACAGCCACTTCCACAAATCCAAATGCAACTAATTAATTCCTTCAAAGTACTTTGGCCATTTCCTCACCCAAAGAACATCCGAACTCGAATATTTTATGACGCTACTATAAGAACATGTACACTATGCATGTTTGGTAAACCAAACCTAATTAACTCATTGGCTTTCATTTATAGAAGTTTGAATTAATTACAGTGAAACATTCTTAACAACACGTCGTGAATACTTGGTCAACATGCATGGTTATGCATGTGTTGTCCTTTGAATTTGTTTATCGGTAGCTGCAACTTATTTTGATTTTATTTAATCCTCGTCTTTAGTTGCCGACCACAATAGCTACAAATTAATATGTTAACATAAGACCCATTTCTCGTCCTCTCGAAAAGAAAAATCACATATTCACAAAGCTCGATCATGGTGCATGCATCCTAACTTCCTCCTCGTTACATTACCCGCACAAGGCCATATCAATCCTTCCCTCCAATTCGCCAAGCGTCTCCTGCTCTTGGGAGCATGTGTCACCTTCACCACCACCGTCTTCGGCCATCATCGCATGACTAAAACCCCTATTCCTGACGGATTGTCCTTCGCCACCTTCTCTGATGGCTACGACGACAGGACTAAACCCGATATTGATAATATGGACCACCGTGTATCCGAGGTCAAGCGCCGCGGCTCCCAAGCTCTCACTGATCTTATCCTTTCCGCCGCAAACGGGGGCCGTAGTTTCACTTGCATAGTTTGCACACCGCTTATCCCTTGGGCTGTCAATGTGGTGTGTGCACTTCACCTTCCATCTGCGCTTCTTTGGATTCAACCCGCCACTGTTTTGGACGTATGCTACTACTACTTCAATGGTTATGGTGATGTCATCAGGAACAACAACAATGACCCATCATTCTCGATAGAATTACCGGGCCTACCATTTCTCGGTAGTTGTGACCTTCTCTTTTATTTGGCTGCGCCAAATATGTATGCTTTTGCAGTCGCAATATTGCAAGAGCAACTTGAAGCACTTGAAAGGCAAGACAATCCCAGAATACTAGTGAACACCTTTGATGCACTGGAGCTCGGGGCGTTAAGAGCGATCAAAAACCTCAATTTGATTGGAATTGGGCCGCTAATTCCGTCTATTTTTTTGGATGGAAAAGATCCATTGGATAATTCTTTTGGAGGAGATCTTTTCCAAAGCTCTAAGGACTACATCGAATGGCTCAACTCCAACCCCAAATCATCCATTGTATACGTGTCGTTCGGGAGCTTATTGGTGTTATCCAAGCAACAAATGGAGGAAATTGCACGCTGATTATTGGAGTCCGGCCACCCCTTCTTGTGGGTCATAAAAGCTAAGGAAAATGAAGAAGAAGAGAAGGAAGAAGATAAATTGAGCTGTAAGGAGGAATTGGAAGAAAAGGGAATGATAGTGCCGTGGTGTTCTCAAGTGGAGGTTTTGTCGCACCCCTCGTTGGGATGCTTTGTGGCACATTGTGGATAGAATTCAACTTTAGAGCGTTTGATTTGTGGGGTGCCACATGTGGCATTCCCTCAATGGTCGGATCAATGAACAAATGCGAAGCTGGTCGAAGAAGTGTGGAAGACGGGTGTGAGGGTGACTGCAATTAAGGATGGGATTGTTAAAGGTGATGAGATCAAGAAGAGGTGCTTGGAATTGGTTGTTGGAGGTAGTGGAAAGAGAGGGGAAGAAATGAGAAGGAATGCTAAGAAGTGGACATTTGCTTTAATTTGGCTTGAAGGGTTTTGTTCTTCATTCATCTTCTTCATATTTTTTTTTCTTTCTCTCTTCTTTATTATTTTTCTCTATGCAAGTATTTAAGTTGGTCATGTCTCCGTGTCTCCATCTGGCTACCACGTGCTAGCGAGTGTACCACATGCGCCGCAAGTAGATCTTACTTATGGGCATGTGTCTAACACGCGCCGAAGCGTCGAACGCCCTACTCAACACATACAGCCTTCTTCTACCCCTCACCGCTGTCGCCGACCTCTTGTGGCGTTTCAATAGCTTTCGACAACCACTGCCGTCGCGTAGTCTTCACGTGCCAACAATTGGCTTCCACGCACTGGCCCAAGCCGCCTTCCTCTGCCTTGTCCACCACCGGTGTTGCTATTCGATGATTTTATTTGATGTTTCTTTATTTTTCGTTGTATTTTTCTGTTCTTTGTGTTTCTTTTTTTGGCAAGTTCTTTTTACTCGGCTATTTTTCAATTTTTGGCAGAGTTTTCCCTCTCTCTACACTACTTATGGTTGGGTTTGATTTCTTGTACCGACTACTGATGCTCGTATTGGTAACTCTTATGGGTTTAGTATCCATTCGTTTGATGGGTCATATCATTTATTTTATCCATTCCCGGCTGTTCTTATGAAGACTATGTCACCTTTGTTTTTTTATTTTCTGGTAATTTCTTCCCCCCCCCCCCCCCCTCCCTACATCGAATAGAAAAAAGTATTTAATTTTCATTGATCATAATTAATAGTTTAAAGAAATTTCTTGAAATTTATTTATGTGGTAAATATGTTCAAGAAGCAGACTAAATTAATTACTAGTTAGTTCATTTTAGGAGTGTTATAAGCAGAGAGATGGAGGAAGGGGGTGGCCCATATATATAGGCCATGCCATCCCCGGCCAACTCATAAGGAAAAAAAATTGAAGGTATTTTTTTTGCATATCGGCCTCTAACAACACAATTTATTGGCCCTTGGCTTCTGCCCATACTAAACTCTGCCTCTATCCATGTTTACAGGACAAGCCTTAAGTCTTAAGATGTATGTTTTGATCGATACATATATATTCTAAATTCAGCAAAACACAAGGTTATATACACCTTCCTAACGTATAGGCAAACTGGTAATTAAACTCTGAATAATTAATTGAATTGTTCTACACCCAACAAGCTAAATCACTTTGAAGATTTAAACATGGACGAGAAAAATCCCTAATTGCTTTAGACACACATGGAAATTAGGAGAAACGAACGAAATACGACCGTTCATATGAAAACATAAATGAGCTTAAACTGTTTGGACAAGCGTTTAGGTACCTAGTCAGGATATCCTGACAGGTGCCCAATCAGAAAATATCCACCTGTCCTCGTATTACATGACATCCAATCCAACTCGAATCGGCCATTCGGCCCACATCTATTGTTAGATTAAAGATAATAATGGTGATTTAAAGTGCATTAAATAATCCTGCCGGCACCGGCAATAATGGTTACACATTCTACACTCTGGATATTTCTCTTTCGAGGCATCATGTAGATAACTTGATTTAACTTGATTTAAGCATTTTATATCTAATCAATTTTATCTAATCAGGACTTAAACATTGAGTATTTTCTCTCTCTCTCTCTCTCTCTCTCTCTCTCTTCTCTGGGTTCATTCACTCACAACTCACAAGTACTAATAAATAAATTGTCTTGTTAAAGCTTCTTTTATAACTTTTTTTTTAGATCTTTAAAATTTTAAAGAAATAGTAGATTTTTAAATTATGTAATTTTTGCTATTTTTAGTTATTGAAACGTTTGAAAATATTATAAATTAAAAATGTGGAATGTTACGGTTAAGAAATCAATATATTTTTTTTCATATTTTTACTTTTTATGTTGTTTAAAAACTTTGAACCAATTTTATTTTATTTTATTTTTTATTTTTTTTAAATTTTATGAAGAAGAAAAATGATCCCTACAAAAGTTAAAATGAGGCATTTTGAGAAGAAAATTATTTTTAATTATCTCGATAACATGCTATATTTTTAATGAATATCATTTTTTAAACATTTTGATGCATAAAATAATCTAAAAAAATTATACGAAATCTAGATCAAAAATGGCCGCCGGAGAGTAAAACTATAAAAACCAAACATCCTCGTCGAAATGAAAGCCAGCAAATCCTTGCTTAATAAAGTGACAAATTAAAACGTGATCATGTGAAATAATCGAAGTACTTGTTGGATAAATTTGGAATTTCGGGTCCCGGCCTACCGAAACCAGTGCCGTAGATGCAACTCCTTGAGCAGATCACGTGCATGCATGATCAACCCAAGGCAGTCCTTGGCCCTCTCGTATAGACAACAATATATTACAGGTCACCGCCCCCTCCAAATCGTCATCTCAAACGTCATAAATGCTACATATATCTTAATTATTATTTTGATGTATATATATATATATATATATATATATATATATATATATTTTGTGGTTATGAATATTTTGTTTTTGGGTGGTTTGGTAGGATTTTGTTTTGAAAAACTGTGCATATTTCGATCCGCTTGAGATTGCATGTCCCATAAATTGACTCGTACCGCATGATCAAATGTATTCCCATTAATTGCAGAGAGCAGTCCACGACGATCATGGTGCACCGCCGCTTCCTTCTCGTTACATTTCCCGTGCAAGGCCATATAAATCCCGGCCTCCAATTCGCCAAGCGCCTCATTCGCTTGGGAGCCCACGTCACCTTCGCCACCAGCGTCTCCGCCCGGCGCCGAATGAGCAAAACCCCCACGTTCGACGGGTTGTCATTCGCCACCTTCTCTGATGGCTATGACAACGGGGTTAAACCTGGCGATGACGTCGAGCACTACATTTCGGAGCTTAGACGCTCTGGCTCCAAAACTCTCACTCAACTTATTGTGTCCAGCGCAGACGAGGGTTGCCCGTTTACGGGCTTGGTCTACACGCTCCTACTCCCATGGGCGGCGGAAGTGGCACGTGAACTTCACCTCCCATCAGCCCTCCTTTGGATTCAACCCGCCACGGTTTTGGACATATACTACTACTACTTCAATGGGTATGGTGACGTCATCAGGAACAACAGCAATGACCCCTCATGTTCGATACAATTGCCGGGACTACCATCGCTCACTAGCCGTGACCTGCCCTCCTTTCTGCTTGCTTCAAATTTGTATGCTGTTGCGCTCCCGACGTTTCAAGAGCAACTTGAAGCGCTTGAAAAAGAAAGCAAGCCGAGAATTCTAGTGAACACCTTTGATGCACTGGAGCCTGAGGCGTTAAGAGCGATCGAAAAGTTCAATTTGATCGGAATTGGGCCGCTGATTCCGTCTGCTTTTTTGGATGGGAAAGATCCATCGGATAATTCTTTTGGAGGAGATCTTTTCCAAAGCTCAAAGGACTACATTGAATGGCTCAACTCCAAGCCCAAATCATCTGTTATTTACGTGTCGTTTGGGACCGTGTCGGAGTTAACGAAGCGGCAGACGGAGGAAGTTGCTCGTGGATTGTTGGGTTGCGGCCGCCCATTCTTGTGGGTCACAAGAGCTAACGAAAATGGAGAAGAGAAATTCATGAGTTGTAAAGGGGAATTGGAGCAAAAGGGAATGATAGTGCCATGGTGTTGTCAAGTGGAGGTTTTGTCGCACCCCTCGTTGGGATGCTTTGTGACGCATTGCGGGTGGAATTCAACTTTGGAGAGTTTAGGTTGTGGAGTGCCTGTCGTGGCATTCCCCCAGTGGTCAGATCAAGGGACAAACGCGAAGCTGATCGAGGACGTGTGGAAGACGGGAGTGAGGGTGACTGTAAATGAGGATGGAATTGTGGAAGGTGATGAGATCAAGAGATGCTTGGAATTGGTTATCGGAGAAGGAGGGAGAGGGGAAGATATTAGAAGGAATGCCATGAAATGGAAGGCTTTGGCTGGCGAGGCTGCCAGGGAAGGCGGTTCTTCGTATAACAATCTTAAAGCTTTTGTCGATGAGATTACACAAGATGGTTGTTAAAAATAATACCTTTCTTTTTTTCTTTTTTCTTTTTTTTTGTGTTTTTAAATAAAAGTTTTAAAAATATTTTGCGTTTAAATCGTTTGTTAATGCTTTTGCTAAAGCAAAAAACTCCCTAAAAAATCGTTGTCAGGCTAGGCTTGAAAAGGTTTGTGTGGCATCTCACATTGTCTTGACTCCTGAGTGTGAGAAAGGGTTGTGCTTATATAAATTATGCTCTTTCTAAGTAGTTTATTCGATAACAAAACTGTGCGGGTTAATGCCCCCAAGTTAAGGCTCAAAACGGAAAATATCATACCACTTCAAACAATGATATTATAGTTTGTGCTAAAAAAAAAATGGCTTGTGCATTATTGATTCTTGTTTTTCACTTTTGCCTTGCAATTTTGTTTATTTTTTTTCCTTTTCAGACGAATTTTTTGGTGTACATTTGTAACTTAGAAAGTACGTCACTCGGTACAATCTACCTCGTGATTTTCATGAAATAGACAAGCTGAATTATACAAACTCCAACAATTTAACCTCTAAAACAATGACATGTGTTGTTTAATATGTCAGAAGAACATGTTATTAAAAAGATACATGTCACTTTTTTAATGTTGAGTTCCTACAATCTAGTTTGCAAGAAATTTAAGTCTTGATGAGAGCCGAGAACAATTTAGACTTGCACCTTTTATTTAGGTAACTAATTAAACTTGCACCCTTATACATTGTTTCAATTTTGGGGAAATAAGTTATGTTTATTTAAATTAATTTAAAAGAGAGTTAAGTCCAGTACTCATACCAATGTAATGGACCAACGGCTATTAGGGCAACAAAGCTTGCAACTAAATCAAGGGATGCATGAATTCTCGTAGCAGGGGATAAGAGGGCTCTCATAAGCGACCGGTGAGAATGATATAATCAATAAAAGTGTATGGTGTAGTAATGAAGTGTTCAACGATGCCATAATACATCAATGAGTGTTAGTAGTATGGAGGCGTAGCAGTAATGCAAAAAGTTCATTGGAGTATCAAAATGAACACTTCATTATTTATGTGTACTCCAAAAACTCTTAAAATATTTTGATACCACAAAAGTGCAGTACAAATCAAGTAAACTACGTGAACTAATTTTACATTTTTCCAAAATTAAAATAAAGATTACAATTTAGAGTTTAATAGTATCATGTAATAATAGTGATCACATCCTTAATAGAAGGTGAATATGTGAGGTTAGCGGGGTTTTATTTGCTTTTAATTAATTGTTGGGAAAAATACGCTTTACCCCACTGAATTATCCACTCATTTACACTTTTAACCTCAATATTTAAAAAGTGACATTTTACTCCGCCCCCTCCCCCCTAAAAAAAAAGTATCTGACATTGACACTTAACCTCCATGAAGTACACTTTACCCCTGAAGCATTTAGAATTGACACTTTACCCCCAAATTAACACTTTACCCCTCCAAAACTTAGTTACTTCGGGGGGTAAAGTGTATTTGAATCCCTCCGTCAGATTTAGTTGTTAACTTCCCTGATTTACCCCTAAAAAGACCAAAATATCATTGATTTTTTTTTAAAAAAAATAAAAATTGGAATTAAGGGTAAATTTGGAATTTTATAAAAAGTCAGGGATATAAACGTCATTGTCTCACTTTTAAAGTTTAAAATCTGAAGGAAAGGTTCAAATTGATTGCAATTGAAAGTTCATGGGTTCAAATGGAGAGGTTTTGAAGTTTGGAGAGATTCTTAAATCATTTGGTAATTCATGAGTTTAAAGTGAAGTTACCAAAAAAAAAAAAAAAATTGTATCTTCATAATAATATTCACATCATATACAACCCCATGGTAAGTAATATATATATATATATATATATATATATATATATATATAGAGAGAGAGAGAGAGAGAGAGAGAGTAATGCCGTACCATCTTTTTATCCTTCTAAAACTGACTTGACTTTTAAAATCACTATTAAATTTTAGATGAATAATACTAGAATTTTGATCCAATTGTGATTTTCAAAGCTACATCAGCTTTAGGAAGATTTTAGGAGGATAAAAAAGATGGTACCTAGCATTACTCATATATATATAAATATATATATATATATCATCAATGTTTATATTTTTTAAATTAATGTTAATTATTATTAAAATTTTATTATCTGAATTAATTAAATAAAGGGTAAAAAAGTTCACTTAACCCTCTCAAACTACCACCTCAATGACAATTTACCCCCCAAACTACCAAAACAATGACTGTACCCCCAAATGCTAGCAAAATGACGAAATTACCCGTATAAAATTTTCAATAAGACAAAAATACCTTAAAATTTTGAATAAAAATTTAAATTTTTTATTTTTTATTTTTTATTTTTTATTTTTATTTTAGTAAGGGTAATTTCGTCATTTTTTAAAAAAATAGGGGTAAATTGTCATTATTTTAGTAATTTGGGGGGTAAATTATTGCAATCGATAATTTAGAGAGTAAATTGTCATTGGAATGATAGTTGGAGGGAGTTAAATAGACTTTATCCGTAAATAAATTAACTTAAAATGACATCCCATTCATCCCACAATGCACATGGTTGAGGCAGACTGCTGGCACATCCTCTTAATTAGTTTTTAATGATATCCGAGAGCCAACGAGAAGAAAGAAGAAAAAGTGAGATAGAAATTAGAAAGTAATAAAATACACATCAGTTTTCCTACTTCTTGTCAAGCATCGTGCCAATTTGAATAACCATTTGTCTCTCTGCTGTACAACCACAAGAGACAAAGCCTTGTACGTGTTCCACTTTCTTTTTTTTTTCTCGTCCACAAACGTACTCTCGAAAGCAACTGCTTGATTGGATAAGATTTGAGTTCTTCGAAAGATTGTTTTCATTTTCAAATTGATAGACTCAACCAGGCATTGTTTTCGAGACTGCCATAACTTTACTTGGCCACCGTCAGGTTTTCCACTGAAAATATTCAACGAAAATCATTTTATCAAACAAAATCTTGGTGGCATGTACAAATTTTCAAAGGGAAAATTTAAGGGAATTGACCCATGATAGTGTTGTAGGAGACTTTTTGAGTAGCCAGCAAGCAAAACACCTTTTTCATTTGCCAATCAAAATAGAGCGTCAGTCTTAACTCGTGTAACAATCGGAAGAATTATTTATCCACAATGATGCTGAGGAATATTCTGTACACATGATAAAGCTTTTTTTTTTTTTTTTTTTAGTTGGCTTGATTGCCCTTGGCCAAAGCAATACTTTTCAACATATAAGCGCACAATTAATCTCGACTAGAGAGGAACTTGATCCTTATATTGTAAAAATGATTGGCTTTTCAAATAAACTAGAGAGAATTTGGTTAGTAAAAGAATTCCTTTAGGAATTCCAAGGGACCTGAATCCGTTGAATAAAGTGTACTTAATTAACTTCTAACAATTCCTTTAAGAGAATATAAATGAATTTGAGACATGACGACTAGCTACCGTAAAAACATTATTTATTTAAAAGTTTAAGTTCACAAAAGAAATTATTGATTTAATTATTTAATTAATATTATAACTCCTTTATTATATTATGAATTATCGTCCAAAATACAGATGAGGCGAAATTGCATAAAACAAAGATGGTCACGAGGGCAAGTTTTGTTAGAGCATTCAAAGCAGCTCCTTTACATGTGGTTTCTTTTTTTAAGTTTAGAAAAAATGTTAAAAAAATCACAAAAAAGTAACCCACGGTAAAGTCTCTATATTATTTTTAAACATTATGATCGCTATAGTACAACCCAATATATAAGATTGTGCTCTAGCAATCTTTATGCATATTAAAATAAAATAAAAAATAAACTTATTTTCTCCCCGAATCATTAAAAAAGTTAAAAAATAAAGAACTAAATAAATAAATAAAAGTATAAAAATTATATTTAATTAGTATATGAAATGATAAAAGAATGTTACGGTGGAGTACAAGTAGATAGAGAACTATAAAAAGTAGTTCTAACCTATAAATTTATAAAAAATAAAAAAGGAAGCGCATAGGAATGGTCCTAAAAGGTTGTTTTTTTGGGGTTGGAAATGGCAGGCCTTTCTCCAAATCGTCACCGCAAACGTCATAACAACTATTCCCCACCCATCCTATATACACGGTCCTTCTGCGTCCTCAGCATGAATGTCTCAAAATTTGAGCAACCAGAGCCATTTGCACAGAGCAGTTACAGCCGATACACCATAATGGTCCGGCCCCACTTCCTCCTCATAACATATCCGATCCAGGGCCATATCAATCCCGGTCTCCAATTCTCCAAGCGCCTCATTCGCTTGGGGGCGCACGTCACCTTCGTCACCACCGTCGCCGCCCGCCGCCGCATGGCCAAAACCCCCGATCCCGACGGCTTGTCCTTCTCCACCTTCTCCGACGGCTACGACGACGGCTTTAAAGATAATGATGGCGACCTCGGCAAGTACATGTCCGAGATCAGGCGCCGTAGCTCCCAAGCTCTCACTGATCTTGTCGTGTCCAGCGCAAACGAGGGTCGTCCATTTACCGGCTTGGTCTACACCATCCTCCTCCCTTGGGCTGGGGACGTGGCGAATGAATTTCACCTCCCATCAGCGCTTCTTTGGATTCAACCCGCCATGGTTTTTGACATATACTACTACTTCTTCAATGGTTATGGTGATGTCATCAGGAACAGCAGCAATGACCCCTCCTGTCCGATACAATTACCGGGACTGCCATTGCTCACTAGCCGTGACCTGCCGTCCTTCTTGCTTGCTTCAAGTACGCAAACTTTTATGCTCCCAGCACTTCAAGAGCAACTTGAAGCGCTTGAAAAAGAAAGCAAGCCGATAATACTAGTAAACACCTTTGATGCACTGGAGCTGGAGGCGTTAAGAGCGATCGAAAAGTTCAATTTGATTGGAATCGGGCCGCTAACGCCGTCTGCCTTTTTGGATGGAAAAGATCCATCCGACACTTCTTCTGGAGGAGATCTTTTCCAAAGTTCCAAGGACTACATGGAATGGCTCAACTCCAAGCCCAAATCATCCGTTGTATACGTGTCGTTCGGGTCCTTATTAGTGTTATCCAAACAACAAATGGAGGAAATTGCACGCGGATTGTTGGATTCCGGCCGCCCATTCTTGTGGGTCATAAAAGCTAAGGAAAACGGAGAAGAAGAGAAGGAAGACAATAAATTGAGTTGTATGGAGGAATTGGAAGAAAAGGGAAAGATCGTGCCGTGGTGCTCTCAATTGGAGGTTTTGTCACACCCCTCATTGGGATGTTTTGTGACACACTGCGGGTGGAATTCAACTTTGGAGAGCTTAAGTTGTGGGGTGCCAGTGGTGGCGTTCCCCCACTGGTCAGATCAAGGAACAAACGCGAAGCTGATTGAGGACATGTGGAAGACGGGAGTGAGGGTGGCTGCAAATGAGGATGGAATTGTGGGAGGTGATGAGATCAAGAGATGCTTGGAATTGATTCTAGGAGGAGGGAGAGGGGAAGATATTAGAAAGAATGCTATGAAATGGAAGGCTTTGGCTGCGGAGGCTGCCAAGGAAGGCGGTTCTTCGTATAACAATCTTAAAGCTTTTGTCGATGAGATTGCACAAGGTGGTTGTTAAAAATAATACCTTTCTTTCTGACAATGTATTCGAAGTTGATTTTTTTAAAAAAAGGTGTATTCAAAGTGAATGTTGACACTTCTGTTTAAAAATTTAAATAATAAAAAATCATGTACATTATTGTTAAATGCATAAAATTTGAATTCTGATCATAAATTGGATAATATTCGTTTGTAATTGAGAGATTATTGCCTCTAATTTAGGGTAAGTGGCGGTCAAACACACTCAATGCTTTCAATGAAGATAAGTGTTGCATGCACTTCTCATTTGTTTAATAATTCATGAGATTTAAGGGAGTTTAGTAATTAATTCAGAAGTCTAAATAAAGTTTTTTTTTTTAAAAAAAAATTGTATCTTCATAATAATATTCACATCATATACAACCCCATGGTAAGTAATTTTTATATATATAAAATAAATATAATCAATGTTTATATTTTTGTAAATTCATGTTAATTATTATTAAAATTCTATTATTTGAATTAATTAAATAAATTAACTTAAAATGACCGCCCATTCGTCCCACAAAGCACATGATTGAAAGAAACTGCAGGGGCAATGGCGCATCCTCTTAATTAGTTTTTAATGATATCCGAGAGCCGACGAGAAGAAAGAAGGAAAAGTGAGATAGAGATTAGTAAGTAATCAAATGCATGTCAGTTTTCCTTCTTCTTGTCAAGCATTGTGCCAATTTGAATAACCATTTGTCTCTCTGCTGTACAACCACAAGAGACAAAGCCTGATTGTTCGTGGTCCACTTTTTTTTTTTTTTCTCGTCCATAACGTACTCTCTAAAGCGGCTGTTTCATCGGATAAGATCTGAATTCTTCGGAAGATTGTTTTTATTTTTGAAAATGATAAATAATTTTTAAATTATAACATCTCATTTTCAAATCGATAGAGACTAGGCGTTGTTGTCCATACTGCCATAACTTTACTTGGCCACCGTCTGGTTTTTCGCTGAGAATATTCAACGAAAATCATTTTATCAAACAAAATCTTAGTGGCATGTAAAAAATTTTCAAAAGGAAAATTTATGAGAATTGACCCATGAGAGTGTTGTTTGAGACTTTTTGAGTAGCCAGCAAGCAAAATACTATTTTAAAAAAAGCATGTGTATTAAATAAATTAATTCGACGTAAAAAGTCGTACTACATTTTTCATTTGCCAATCAAAATAGAGTGTCAGTGGTGACTCGTGTAACAATCGGAAGAATTATTTATCCACACATGATTTTTGTCTTTCAATGATGCTGAGGAATATACTGTACACAGGATAAAGCCTTTTTTTTTTTTTTTTTTTTGGTTGGCTTGATTGCCCTTGGCCAAAGCAATACTTTTCAACATATGAGCGGCACAATTAATCTAGACTAGAGAGGATCCTGATCCTTATATTGTAAAAATGATTGGCTTTCCAAATAGACTAGAGAGTAAAAGTCTTTAATGCTTGGTGATTTTAATGAGATTGTTGCTTTATCTGAAAAAAAAATGGGGTTGTTTCTAAGGCTAGGGGACAAATGGTTGCTTTTCAAGAAACTTTGAAGGATTGTGGTTTACATGATTTGGGCTTTACAGGACCAAAGTTTACTTGGAATAATGGGAGGTTTGGACACCATTATACGCAAGAGCGACTTGACCGGGCGGTGGCAAATGAGAAGTGGTGCTCTTTGTGGACGATGGTGCATGTGGAAGTGTTGGCGTGTCGTAGCTCTGATCATCACCCCTTGCTGCTTTCTACGGAAAGTTGTGAAAGAAGGGTGAAAAGAAAAGGTGTTTTTCGCCTTAATGCGGACTGGGCAAAAGATAAAGGTTTTAAGGAGGTTGTTCGTAACTCTTGGGCTGATTGTCCACGGCTGGGTGATCCATGGTTGGATGTTCGTGGCAAACTCAACTGATGTAAACAAGATATTCAGCAATGGGTAAAAAAGAAGGAATGGGCATCAGAAGGTCTTATCAAAGAAAAAACAAAAGAGCCGGAAAAGATTCAAACAGAGGCAAATCCAGCTAAACGACAAAGAGAGAAGAAGCTGAAGGGGGAGTTACATGGTTTGTTGGAACAAGAAGACATAAAGTGGAGGCAAAGGGCAAAGGTGACTTGGCTGTGCAATGGAGATAAAAACACAAAATACTATCATGCATGTGTGCGCCAACGTCAACGGAAGAATTCTATTGAGCAGGTTCATGATGATGGGGGACGTTTATGCTTTACTCAGAAATCAATTGAACATGCTTTTGTTGGTTTCTATCAAGACTTGTTCTCGTCGGCCCAACCGTAGTAGGTGGAAAAATGTACAGATGCAATATTGGGGAGAATTACTGAGGAGATGACCAACCAGGGATGCCCATTTTTCTGTTGAAGAGATCCAAGGAGCTTTGAAACAAATGGCGCCGCTCAAAGCACCGGGACCAAACGGGTTCACAGCTAAATTTTACCAACAAAATTGGCCCACCGTTGGGGCGGAGGTATGTAATGCAGTCCTTCATTTCCTTAATAGTGGCAAGATGGATATAAACATAAATGCGACACATATTGCTTTGATCCCAAAAAAGATGGATCCCACACATGTGCCTGATTTCATATCAATTAGTTTATGTAATGTGACGTATAAGCTTATATGAAAAGTTTTGGCTAACCGGTTAAAGAGGGTGTTGCCCCCAACTTATTTCGGGGCAAAAACTCAACAAGGAGAAAACATCTCTTTTCTTTAGCCGCAATACTAAGCAGGAAAAACGGGAGGAAATATCAAGACTGTCGGGGTTACAGGCTACCCAAAGTTCTGATAAATACTTGGGGCTGCCAACATTAGTCGGAAAGTCAAGGGTGCGGGCTTTCCAAAGTCTGAAAGATAGAGTATGGAATTGTTTACAAAATTGGAAGAATAAATTCCTGTCACAAGCTGGGAAAGAAGTGTTATTTAAGATGGTAGTTCAGGTCATCCCGACTTATTGCATGAGTGTGTTTCTCCTTCCTTTGTCCTTGTGTAAAGAAATTCAAGGTATGATGCAGCGGTTTTGGTGGGGCCACAAAGAAAATACTTCTAGAGTTAATTGGGTGAGCTAGGAAAAAATGGGGAAAGCAAAAAAGGATGGAGGTTTGGGATTTAGGGACCTAGTGGCTTTTAACAAAGCATTTCTTGGAAAGCAAATGTGGAGATTACTTCACGCCCCCAATTCTTTGGCCGCAAGAATTATTATAGCAAAATATTATCCCTCATCATCTATTTTGCAGGCTCAAGTAGGGATGCACCCCTCATTTGCTTGGCGAAGCATTATGGCGGCAAAAGTAGTCCTCAAACAGGGACTTATTTGGAGGATAGGTGATGGTTCGGACATTCAAGTGTGGGGGTGATCCTTGGCTTCCAACCCCGACAACTTTTATGATCCAATCACCAAGGAAGGATATGGAGGGGAATGCAAAAGTTTCTGGCCTCATTGATAGAGACTCCCGAAGTTGGAAGGAGATGCTTATTGATGAAAATTTTCTGGCCCATGAAGCACAAGTAATCAAAGGTATTCCTTTAAGCCCAATTTCATCTAAAGATAAATTGATTTGGCGATACACCCTCAATGGGCAATTTTCTGTTCGGAGTGCTTATCATTTAGAGATGGAAACGAAGCTTAATTTGCAGGGTGGAGTATCAAGCCCCCATGATTTTGATGGGGTCTGGAATTATTGTTGGAAAATTGGCGTACCAAGTGCAGTTAAAATGTTCCTATGGAGGGCCCTAAATAATTCACTCCCCACTAGGGTGAATCTACATAGTAGAGGCGTGATCCACGATAAGCGATGTCCTATCTGTGAACGAGAGGAGGAGACTGTCGAACATATTTTGTGGAGCTGCCCATCGGCACAGGATGTTTGGGGCTGTGGGATAAAAAAATTACAAAAGAGCAAATGTGTGGGTCAGTCCTTCTTGCAAGTGTTTAAGGAGATCATGGACAGCTGTGATACAAATGAGGCTGAGCTGTTTGCGGTGACAGCGAGACGCCTATGGCTACGCAAAAATGCAATCGTTCATGGAGAAAGGTTCATGGATCCAAACCAACTCATACAGGAGGCACATGAAGCATTGGCTTTGTTTCAAGAAGCAAATTTAAGTGGGGATGATGGACACCCAGATGGTGAAGTCTCTGAAGTGCGGCAACATGTGGAAATCTGGAAGGCACCTCCAATAGGTCTAGTCAAGATGAACTGGGACGCTGCAGTGGACTCTCAACAAGGAAAAATTGGATTGGGTTGTATAGCCCGGACATCAAATAATGCTTTTCTAGCAACTCGGAGTATGACGGAACTGATGAGAGCCGAACCAGTAGTGGCCGAAGCTTTGGCAGCTTCATATGCGGTTATTTTTAGCAGGGAATTGGGTTTACAGCGAATCATTTTCGAAGGGGATGCCCAGACCATTGTCAAGGAAGTTAACAAAGAAGGTCCCTGTTTGAGCAAATATGGGCACCTTGTGGAGGGAATCCAAGGTGAAATGAGGACCTTTGAGACTGCTCAGTTTAATTTTGTAAGGAGGGAGGCTAATAAGGCTGCTCATCGGTTAGCTAAACTAGCTACCGCCCATGTCACAGATGCTACTTGGCTGGATTTTGTTCCGCCGAAGGTCTGTGGTATTGTAAGAGGAGAAGCAAATATCAATTCTTTGTGATATTCTGTTTTCTAACTATTGAATAAGATTTTCTCATCTTTTGAAAAAAAAAAAAAAAAAGTCTAGCTGAAACCAAAGAAGATATTACAATTATTGTAATTAGTTTACAACTTGGGTTAATAATGGTGACAGGTTGAATACGGATTCAGATTCCTTGGAATTCTTAGGAAAATTTTAGTTTCTGAAATTTCAGATTCAAGTCATTTATTTTCATCCAATGGCCATTATCCTACCATATGTCCCACTACTAATAAAATAATAAAATAATGATGATTATTAATATCATTAAAAAATTATTATTATTTTATTAGTAGTGGGACACGTGACATGATAATGACTCTTGAATGAAAATGAATAGCTTGGAACTAAAATTTCAAAAACTAGAATTCCTCTAAGAATTCCAGGAGATTCGAATCCGTTGAATACAGTGTACTTAATGAACTTCTAACAATTCCTTTAAGAGAATATATGCAATGAATTTGAGACAAGACGACTAGCTACCGTAAAAACATTATTTATTTAAAAGTTTAAGTTCACAAAAAAAAATTATTAATTTAATTATTTAATTAATATTATAATTCCTCTAGTATATTATGAATTATCGTCCAAAATAGAGATGAGGCAAAATCACAATCTTCTACGATTTCTTTAAAATTGCAAATTCTCAAATTACGTAATTTAAACTATTTTAAAGCATTAAAACACTTGAAAAATGCTACCTATTAAAAAAGTGACATATTATCGAGATAATCAAAAATAATTTCTCTCTCATAAGGTTTCATCTTCACTTTTGTATAGACGGTTTTTTTTTTTTTTTTTTTCATAAAATTAAAAGACAATTTTTGACACCAAGGTTTTTTACAACATAGATAACAAGAACCCGATTAAAATATACTTAATTATCAACAGTAACATATCAAATTTTTAATATGTAAAATTTTTCAAGCATTTCGGTAGCTAAAAATAACCAAAATCATATAATTTGATAATCTACTATTTCCTTAAAATTGTATGGGATCCTTATTCTTCAAAATACTTAAAGCATTTCATATTTAATCAACTTTAACTTATGGTTTTTATCCCTCTTTTCTTTTTGGAGTGATTTATTAGTGCCTTATTTTGAAAAAATAGAAGAAAAAAAAAAGAATAAAAACTCGTTATCAAAATAAAGCCCAAAATGCATAAAACAGAGATGGTCACGAGGGCAAATTTTGTTAGAGTAGCTCCTTTATATGTGGTTTCTTTTCCTATTTCTTAAGTTTAGAAAAAATGTTAAAAATGTCACCAAAAAGCTATCCACAGTAAAGTCTTTATATTATCTCTAACTATTAGGATAGCTATAATACAACCAATGCATATGGTTGTACTCTAGTAATCCTTATGCATAATCCTTATGCATATTAAAAAAAAAAAAAAAAAATTATTTTCTCTCTTAATCATTAAAAAAATAGAAAAATTAAAAATTAAATAAATCAATAAAAGTATAGAAATTATATTTAATTACTATATGAAATGATGGTAGGTTGTTTTTTTTCTGGTTGGAAATGGCAGGCCTTTCTCCAAATCGTCACCGCAAACGTCATAACAACTATTCCCCCCAACCTTTATACACGGTCCTTCTGCGTCCTCATCATGCATGTCTCAAAATTTGAGCAACCAGAGCCATTTGCACAGAGCAGGTACAGCCTATACACCATCATGGTCCGGCCCCACTTCCTCCTCATAACATTTCCGATCCAGGGCCATATCAATCCCGGCCTCCAATTCTCCAAGCGCCTCATTCGCTTGGGGGCGCACGTCACCTTCGTCACCAGCGTCGCCGCCCGCCGCCGCATGGCCAAAACCCCCGATCCCGACGGCTTGACCTTCTCCACCTTCTCCGACGGCTACGACGACGGCTTTAAATTTATTGGTGGCGACCCCGGCAACTACATGTCCGAGATCAGGCGCCGTGGCTCCCAAGCTCTCACTGATCTTGTCGTGTCCAGCGCAAACGAGGGTCGCCCATTTACTGGCTTGGTCTACACCATCCTCCTCCCCTGGGTTGGGGACGTGGCGAGTGAACTTCACCTCCCATCAGCGCTTCTTTGGATTCAACCCGCCATGGTTTTGGACATATACTACTACTTCTTCAATGGTTATGGTGATGTCATCAGGAACAGCAGCAATGACCCCTCCTGTCCGATACAATTACCGGGACTGCCTTTGCTCACTAGCCGTGACCTGTCGTGCGTCAGCCTTGCTTCAAATGCGCATACTTTTATGCTCCCAACACTGCAAGAGCAACTTGAAGCGCTTGAAAAAGAAAGCAAGCCGATAATACTAGTGAACACCTTTGATGCACTGGAGCCGGAGGCGTTAAGAGCGATCGAAAAGTTCAATTTGATTGGAATTGGGCCGCTAACGCCGTCTGCTTTTTTGGATGGAAAAGATCCATCCGACACTTCTTTTGGAGGAGATCTTTTCCAAAGCTCTAAGGACTACATCGAATGGCTCAACTCCAAGCCCAAATCATCAGTTGTATACGTGTCGTTCGGTAGCTTATTGGTTTTATCTAAGCAACAAATGGAGGAAATTGCACGTGGATTGTTGGATTCCGGCCGCCCCTTCTTGTGGGTCATAAGAGATAAGCAAAACGGAGAAGAAGAGAAGGAAGAAGATATATTGAGTTGTATGGAGGAATTGGAAGAAAAGGGAAAGATCGTGCCGTGGTGCTCTCAATTGGAGGTTTTGTCACACCCCTCATTGGGATGTTTTGTAACCCACTGCGGGTGGAATTCAACTTTGGAGAGCTTAGGTTGTGGGGTGCCAATGGTGGCGTTCCCCCACTGGTCGGATCAAGGGACAAACGCGAAGCTAATCGAGGACATGTGGAAGACGGGAGTGAAGGTGACTGCAAATGAGGATGGAATTGTGGGAGGTGATGAGATCAAGAGATGCTTGGAATTGATTTTAGGAGGAGGGAGAGGGGAAGATATTAGAAGGAATGCTATGAAATGGAAGGCTTTGGCTGCGGAGGCTGCCGACGAAGGCGGTTCTTCGTATAACAATCTTAAAGCTTTTGTCGATGAGATTGCACAAGGTGGTTGTTACAAATAACACATTTCTTGCTGACAGTGTATTCGAAGTTGAATTAAAAAAAAGGTGTATTCAAAGTGAATGTTGATACTTCTTTTTAAAAATTTAAATAATATAAATTCATGTAAATTGTTAAAGGCATAAAATTTGAATTATGACCATAAATTGGATAGCATTCATTTGAAATTGAGAGACTATTACCTCTAATTTAGGGTAAGTGGCGGTCAAACACATTCAATGCTTTAAGTGAAAATAAGTGTTACATATACTTCTCATTTGAATTATAATCATCTTCATTTTATTTGATTTGGAGAATATCTTATTAGTTATAGTAGATGTTATTTTTGTCCATCTTAAAAAGTAAAAAAAAAAAGACAAAACCGGATATTCTCCACTTCATTTGAACCGAAAAAGATTTTGTTCCCTCCCACTTTTACATTCTCTAGTATGTATTCATTGATTAGAATTTGAACAGATCCCTATTCGATTTTGGATCCAATGATAATTTTCACTGTTATGCAAAATATTATGAGAGTAAAAATATGTATAGCATTTATCTTGTGTGATTTTTCAAATTAGATGGTAATCAAATAGGAATTTGGTTATATAAGAAAAGAAAAGAAAAATCTGAGGAACAACATATAATTTCTGCAGTTTAGAGGGGGGTGATGAGTATTTTCCTTGCAAGGAAGATGCCCCCAGCGTTTGCGTTTCTCGACCTTCTTCTTTTATAAGGAAGTTGCCACACCTGGGCCTCATAATTGGGTTGCATATGATACCGTACTTCCAATGGGTCTACGTGGTAGAACAACGGTAAAATTGTTGACCTCCGATTATTGAAACGGAATCAACACCTTCATGGATGGCGAGCTTAGAAGACTTGATGAAATTTCACCAGCACTTCTCTATCCTCAAAGCGATTGAGGAGCCAGGTCTAGAGACTAAACTTCATCTAGATGGTACTTGGACGAGCTTGATTTGTCCAAAAACAACTGGTCTGCAGTCTCTACCGTTGTTTTACTGCGTAGATCCATCAGCAGTACGTGTTGGATTCTCCATTCGCTGAACTTGAAGAAGAGTTCAAGGATGATGAACTGAAGGTGCAGAGGTGTAAGCAGGTATTTCTAACCACTCCACCCTTGCACCTTCATTTCATCATCCTTGAACAGGGGAAGAAATTTGCTCATCTCTGCTTCAAGTAAGCTGGATTTGCAGGGCAGCGCACATGAAGAATAAGGGTATCTTATAAGTTTGTGTTTTACAGATGAATTTTGTCTTCTGCTCATATAGAGATATTTCAAGTAACTCTCTGAGTGTATATATCCCTCGGTCACTTGGGAAGCTGGATGAGCTCATTATTATTGTTGCCTTTTTGGACATTTTGAAGCAATGTGTCAACCAATTTTCTGATGGGGCCAATACCCTCTGATGGTGTGCTAATCAACTTCACAGAAAGCTCATCAGTGCAGCTTCTCCTGATCTGTTATGTTTATAATGTGAATTTTATCATCAAGCAGCTATTTGCTTAATAATTCATAAGATTTAAGAGAGTTTAGTAATTCAGAGGTTTAAAGTGAAGTTATAAAAAACAAAAAAAAATTGTATCTTAATAATATTCGCACCATATACAACCCCATAGTAAGTTATTTTTATATATATAAAATAAATATCATCAATGTTTATATTTTTGTAAATTCATGTTAATTATAATTAAATAAATTAACTTAAAATGACCGCCCATTCGTCCCACGAAGCACATGGTTGAAAGAAACTGCAGGAGCAATGGGGCATCCTCTTAATCAATTTTTAATGATATTCGAGAGTCGACGAGAAGAAAGAAGAAAAAGTGGGATAGAAATTAGAAACTTAGAAAGTAATAAAATACACGTCAGTTTTCCTTCTTCTTGTCAAGCATCATGCCAATTTGAATAATTATTTGTCTCTCTGCCGGACAACCACAAGTGACAAAGCCTGATTGTACGTGTTCCACTTTTTTTTTTTTTCTCGTCCACAAACGTACTCTCGAAAGCGGCTGCTTGAATGGATAAGATCTGTATTCATTGAAAGATTGTTTTTATTTTTAAAAATGATAAATATTTTTTAAATTTAAGCATCTCATTTTTAAATTAAGACGTTATTAAGACTGCCATAACTTTACTCGCCCACCACCAGGTTTTCCGCTGAAAATATTCAATGAAAATCATTTTATCAAACAAAATCTTAGTGGCATGTACAAATTTTCAAAGGGAATTGACCCATGATAGTGTTGTTTGAGACTTTTTGAGAGAAGAAGTAAAATAGCTTAGCACGCTGGCAAATTTTTTTTTTTTTTTTTTTGCATTAAAATATTTAATTTTTTTTTTTTTCTTGTCCACAAACGTACTCTCGAAAGCAGCTGCTTGATTGGATAAGATCTGAATTCATTGAAAGATTGTTTTTATTTTTAAAAATGATAAATATTTTTTAAATTTGAGCATCTTCATTTTCAAATTAAGACGTTATTGAGATTGCCATAACTTTACTCGCCCACCACCAGGTTTTCCGCTGAAAATATTCAATAAAAATCATTTTATCAAACAAAATCTTAGTGGCATGTACAAATTTTCAAAGGGAAAATTTAAGGGAATTGACCCATGAAAGTGTTGTTTGAGACTTTTTGAGGGGTGAAGTAAAATAACTTAGCACGCGGGCAATTTTTTTTTTTTTTTTTGCATTAAAATATTAAAAAAAAAATTTCTTGCACGACATGCTAAGCATGCCGTGTGCTCTGAATCACGACTCCTTTTTTAGTAGCCAGCAAGCAAAATACTATTTTAAAAAAAGCATGTGTATTAAATAAATTAATTCAACGTAAAAAGTCGTACTACATTTTTCATTTACCAATCAAAATAGAGCGTCAGTCGTGACTCGTGTAACAATCGGAAGAATTATTTATCCACACATGATTTTTGTTTTTCAATGATGCTGAGGAATATACTGAACACATGATAAAGCCTTTTTTTTTTTTTTTTTTTCGGTTGGCTTGATTGCCCTTGGCCAAAGCAATACTTTTCAACATATTAGCATTAATCTGAATCAGAGAGGATCATGTTCCTTATATTGTAAAGAGGATTAGCTTTCCAAATAGACTAGAAAGGATTCAGTTCCTAAAAGTCTTGCTGAAATCAAAGAAGATATTACAATTATTGTAATTAGTTTACAACTTGGGTTAATAATGGTGACAGGTTGAATACACTTCATTTACTTCTAACAATTCCTTTAAGAGAATATATGCAATGTACTTGAGACATGACGACTAGCTAACGTGAAAACATTATTTATTTAAAAGTTTAAGTTCATGAAAAAAAAAATTATAGATTTAATTATTTAATTAATATTATAACAACTCTATTATATTATGAATCATTATCCAAAATATAGATGAGGCGAAAATCGCAATTCCTTACAATTTATTTAAAAATTGAAAATTCTCAAATTACGTAATTTAAACTATTTTAAAGCATCAAAACGCTTAAAAAATGCTACCTATTAAAAAAGTGACATGTTATCGAGATAATCAAAAATAATTTTTCTCTCATAATTAAGGCTTCATCTTTACTTTTGTAGAGACTATTCTTCTTCATAAATTAAAAGATAATTTTTGATACAAAGCTTTTTTACAACATAGATAACATGAATTTGATGAAAATATACTCAATTCTCAACGATAATATATCATATTTTTAATATGTGATATTTTTTAAGCGTTTCGATACCTAAAAATAGCCAAAATCACATAATTTGATAATCTACTATTTCTTTAAAATTGTAAGGATCCTTAATTCACAAAATAATTAAAGCATTTCATATTTAATCAACTTTAGCTTATGGTTTTTATCCCTCTTTTCTTTTTGGAGTGATTTATTAATGCCTTATTATTATTATTTTTTTTAAAAAAAGGATAATAAAAAAAATAGAATAAAAACTCGTTGACAAAATAAAGCCCAAAATGCATAAAACAAAGATGGTCATGACTCATGAGGGCAAGTTTAGTTAAAGCATTCAAAGTAACTCCTTTATATGTAGTCACAAAAAGTCACTTACAGTAGAGTTGTTATATTACCAACCTGAGTCGTGATTCAGAGCACTATGCACCTAGTGCAGGAAATTTTTTTAAAAATATTTTAATGCACCAAAAAACAAAAAAAACAAAAATTTTGCCGGCGTGCTATTTTACTTAACCGTACCTATATAACTCATACTATATGTATAGGGTTGTACTCCAATCATTGCATATTAAAATTAAAAGAAAAACTTATGTTCTCTCTGAATCACTACAAAAAAAGTAGAAAAAATGACAAAGAAGTCCTAAAAGTTTGTATTTTTCTGGTCGGAAATGGCAGGCCTTTCTCCAAATCGTCACTGCAAACGTCATAACAACTATTCCCCCCATCCTTTATACATCCTTCTGCGTCCTCATCATGAATGTCTCAAAATTTGAGCAACCAGAGCCATTTGCACAGAGCAGTTACAGCCAATACACCATCATGGTCCGGCCCCACTTCCTCCTCATAACATTTCCGGCCCAGGGCCATATCAATCCCGGCCTCCAATTCGCCAAGCGCCTCATTCGCTTGGGGGCGCACGTCACCTTCGTCACCACCGTCGCCGCCCGCCGCCGCATGGCCAAAATCCCTGATCCCAACGGCTTGTCCTTCTCCACCTTCTCCGACGGCTACGACGACGGCTTTAAAGATGGTGACGACGCCGGCAACTACATGTCCGAGATCAAGCGCCGTGGCTCCCAAGCTCTCACTGATCTTGTCGTGTCCAGCGCTAACGAGGGTCGCCCATTTACAGGCTTGGTCTACACCACCTTCCTCCCTTGGGCTGGGGACGTGGCGAGTGAACTTCACCTCCCATCGGCGGTTATTTGGATTCAACCCGCCATGGTTTTGGACATATACTACTACTTCTTCAATGGTTATGGTGATGTCATCAGGAACAGCAGCAATGACCCCTCCTGTCCGATACAATTACCGGGACTGCCATTGCTCACTAGCCGTGACCTGCCGTCCTTCTTGCTTGCTTCAAATACGCATACTTTTGTGCTCCCAACACTTCAAGAGCAACTTGAAGCGCTTGGAAAAGAAAGCAAGCCGATAATATTAGTGAACACCTTTGATGCACTGGAGCTGGAGGCGTTAAGAGCGATCGAAAAGTTCAATTTGATTGGAATTGGGCCGCTAACGCCGTCTGCTTTTTTGGATGGAAAAGATCCATCCGACACTTCTTTTGGAGGAGATCTTTTCCAAAGTTCCAAGGACTACATGGAATGGCTCGACTCCAAGCCCAAATCATCCGTTGTATACGTGTCGTTCGGGACCTTATTAGTGTTATCCAAGCAACAAATGGAGGAAATTGCACGCGGATTGTTGGATTCCGGCCGGCCATTCTTGTGGGTCATAAAAGCTAAGGAAAACGGAGAAGAAGAGAAGCAAGAAGATAAATTGAGTTGTATGGAGGAATTGGAAGAAAAGGGAAAGATCGTGCCGTGGTGCTCTCAATTGGAGGTTTTGTCACACCCCTCATTGGGATGTTTTGTGACACACTGCGGGTGGAATTCAACTTTGGAGGGCTTAAGTTGTGGGGTGCCAGTGGTGGCGTTCCCCCACTGGTCGGATCAAGGGACAAACGCGAAGCTGATTGAGGACATGTGGAAGACGGGAGTGAGGGTGGCTGCAAATGAGGATGGAATTGTGGGAGGTGATGAGATCAAGAGATGCTTGGAATTGATTCTAGGAGGAGGGAGAGGGGAAGATATTAGAAGGAATGCTATGAAATGGAAGGCTTTGGCTGCAGAGGCTGCCACCGAAGGCGGTTCTTCGTATAACAATCTTAAAGCTTTTGTCGATGAGATTGTACAAGGTGGTTGTTAAAAATAATACATTTCTTTCTGACAGTGTATTCGAAGTTGATTTAACAAAAAGGTGTATTCAAAGTGAATGTTGACATGAAAATATAGCCTGAGTTTATCCTATTTTATTTTTAACGAATTTACACAAGATTTGCAGGGCAGCGCACATGAAGAATAAGGGTATCTTATAAGTTGCAAAATGTTGAAGCAAACAGGGGACCGACCATTTATTGCTTCATTGCTCAATTCCAAATGATATTTGGTTAAAAATAATAAAAATACTCATGTTATGTGGAGTTAAATGAGTAATGCCAAGGATGGTGGCTGATCTACTCTCTTGCTGGGGATGTAGACTAGATCAGTACAGAAATAGTGTATGGAACTTGGTGCCATTATGTCTAATGTAGATATTAGGGCTTGAAAGGAATTTTTTTTCCTGTTGAAGGATTGAACTTCCTTTAGACAGATTGAAGCATCTATTTTTTTTATTGCTTTTTAACTGAATGTCTCTAGATTGTAGCAGTCCTGTTTTAGAGTTATTGGACTCCTTGCATTTGAATACATCCTGCGTGCTTCATTATAATTAATAGTATTACTTATCAAGGAAAAAGTTGAACCAAATTATGCCTATCAGATATTAATTTCAGATGAAATGAGCCTGAGTTAATACGGTTTAAAGAGTTGAAAGTATCACAATATGTTGTCTGAGTTGAAAAATGTTAAAAGAATGGTCAATATTGTTGAAGTAAATTATGCCTACTTTAATCCGTTTATACAAGTTATTTGATTGAATCAAGTTAGTGTTTTACAGATGAACTTTGTCATCTACTCATACAGGGATATTTCAAGTAACTCTCTTAGTGTATATATCCCTCGGTCACTTGGGAAGCTGGATGTGCTCATTATTATTGTTGCCCTTTTGGACATTTTGAAGCAATGTGTCAACCAATTTTCTGATGGGGCCAATACCCTCTGATGGTGTGCTAATCAACTTAACAGAAAGCTCATAAGTGCAGCTTCTCCTGATCTGTTTTGTTTATAATGTGAATTTTATCATCAAGCAGCTCATTGTTTAATAATTCATGAGATTTAAGGGAGTTTTCTATACTAAATTCATTTTCTTTTAATAATTTTGTTAGTTGGTAAGAGACAAGTATTATTAATGAAATATTACAGAATATTGTTGATGATGGGGAAGGCGACAGATTTCATTGCTACTCTACTCTTGACAAAACTTTGTTTATGTTCTGTAACCTGCCACAGTCACTGGCCAGTTGTTTTAAGCTTAACAATGCAGTAATTTACCCAAAATATTATCCTAATGGCCAGACCATTGGGGTACTTATACAGTTGTATTAAGCTTAACAATGCAGATTTGTTGGCAATCGTGGTTTGTGTGGTAAGTAAATCAATATGGCATTCAAGGAAGATGATGGAGGACCTGAAACTAATTCCCAATCTCCAACCTCAGGTAAATAATTACACATAGGAACTTCGTTGGTTGTGTTTTATTTCAATGGAGAGAGGTGGAAATTTTGGATCATGGAGCATTCAGCTTCCATTTATTAGACAGTGAGGATTATACTATTTGTATGGTCTCCATACTGATCTGAAGAGTTATTAGAGTCCTGATGGAGCGCAATCATTTTAGTTAATCGATTCATACTTTTGACATCATTGTATTCAACATTGGATTAATTCTGAGGACTTATACTATCTAGAATTTCACCTTAGTAGCCCAAAATCAGGCATAAAATCAAACTCCAGATGTGTTTTCTTGTTCCATACCATCAGGATGTGGAGAAACTGATAGAGGAGGTTCAAAAGGCTAGAAGAATCAAATTGTTGCATCAGCCAAGCAAGGTGCAATCTCCTAAGCTTTGTTTTCACTCATAAATTTTTTTGGATTTCAACATATACCATAATACAGATACCTGTGCATTGCCTGATCTGACACATATTATAGTATTGCCGAGGCTAGCTGTTGTCATAACATTCATACCATGTAGAACTTGAGAGGTTTCTTGCTAAGTCTTAGTTTTCAATTTTGTAGATGTTACCACTTTTGTCCTCTTGTTCTGGAAACCTTTCAACTGTGTAATTTTGATTTTGACTGGAAGCATAAACACACACAAAAAAAAAAAAGAACGCTGCTAACATTCAGAACTTTTTACTTACTGTTGCCTAAAATGCCGCTACTATTGACTTTTCCCGGCATTTAAAACGCTTTGGTAATTTTTTGCAGACATTTTTGTGGGCTGTAGTGCTCCCAAAAGGACAATCTGATTTGTTTGCAAAATAAACTTCTTTATAAGATCCTGGAGACTCCAGTAAAATTGATTATGGAATTAATTTGATAAAGTAGAGGGTTTTCTTTAAAAGGGTATTTGTTCTTTTGATTACTTATCAAAAATAAAAAATAAAAAATTATAGTTCTAGCAAGTGTTAAAATCTCGTCCTTTGCAGTAGGCTTTAAGAACTTTATAATAATATTCATATCATATATGAACTCAAGCTTGAGTGTCATCAAATTTTAGGTACTACTGTTATGGCTCAGCATTGTGAAAGTGACTCGTTTTGATGATAAGCTAGAATTCTGTGTGGGGATTGCTTCTGCAGATTTTGCAGTCAGTAATTTCGATGAGAGCCCAACTTGTGGATGCGGGTTTGATTGTGTTAATGGAAAAGAAAGGAAGACTAAGCCCAAGAATCCGGTGTGCTCTTCTTAAGTGAGCTTAAGTAGTTTAAGCTTTAAGATAAATAACATGATTACCAATAAGCAGGTTGGATTCTGTATGCTTAAGTACTTGTCTTGATGTACATGTATGAGATAATTATCTTTCATATCTGAAATGGGGTTTATTTTTTGTACTTGATATGTTAGATTTTTTGCATCTTAGCCGTCTGAGTTTGTATATGCCACCAAGTTTTGCTCAACTGACCATGTTGGTTGAGTTATTGTTGTAAAGCATTTTGACTTGCTGGTTAACTTCAAGTGGTATATATATATATATATATATATATATATATATATAGATATATTTTTTAATTATTTTGGAGCGGGGGCATTGTTGTTGTTGTTGATTTTTTTTTTTTTTTTTTTTTCTCATAGTGTGAAAATTGATAGTGTAGTTGGAAGAATCTTAATGGAAATATTCTCGGGTCGTGAAGACGATTGTGCACAACCAATTAACCCAAAAACATGTACATCATGCACATTGATGCACGTATTAACGGGCGAGGCTTAGATACATTGCGGTAGTTTGGATGGAAGGTTGAGATCTTCTCGGACAATAAAAAATTAATTTTTTAAAGAAATAATATAAGATTCATTAATTATTAAAAAAAAATTAAAAAATTAAAAAATTAAAACTATTAAAAAATAAAAAAATAAAAAATTAAAGGGGGTTGCTTAGCCGGTCTGGGGTAGACAAGCCACCCTTTGCCTGGGTGGTCCGACCACACCCCCCCCACAAAAAAAAAAAAAAAAAAAAAAGAAACAAAGCTTTAAAAAAAAAAAAAAAAAAAGAGGGCATTTTGAGGATGGCTGGACCAACCCCAAAACCTCCCAGGAAGTGGCTGAAACCACCCCAGGCCCTTGGAGGTGGCCCCCAAAACCTTTTATTTATTTATTTTTTTAATTTTTGACCTTTTAGGGGTGGTTGGATCACCCCCTTGTCCAAGGGCAGCCACCCCATGTTTGCCGAGGGGTGGCTTTTCATTTTTTATTTTTTATTTTCTTTTATTTTTTTAATAATTAATGAATTTTATATTTTTTTAAAAAAAAATTAAATTTTTATCGTTCGAAAAAATATCAGCCTTCCATTCAAACTATGCAACCCCACATTAAATGCAATAAAATGAAGGGTGCGTTTGGGAGTGCATTTTTAAAAAAATAATCTGCGATTTTAAACCAAATTGCAATTTTAAGATGTTTGGGATTGCGATTTTAAAGACGCTAATTTTAAAATCGCAAAAAAATCTGCGATTTTCATAAGCTGATTAGAGGGTGCTTATTTGAAAAAGTGCGAATTTAAAACAAAATCACGATATCTATTAAAAATATATTTGGCGCAATAGTTACCTTTTTTAAAGCATGAATGAAAAAAAATACCAAGAATACCCGCCTAAAATATATTAAAACCCTTATTTTCTCTTTTTTTTTTTTTTTTCTTCATCCTCTCTGTCTCGTTCATCCTTTCTCCACCCTATAGCAATGTGCGTCGTTGTTGTCCAACTCTCCGCCCCCTCTACCACATAATAATCTCACCTTAATATTTTATTTCTCTCCATATAATTCCTTTGCTTTTGTAAAACTTTCCACTGTTTGGTATTCGGTGATATTTTATTTGGTTTGTATGATTACTGTGCCTTTCCATATATGCGTTTATGTTCTTCGACCATTTCTACAGAGTAAAGTTGTGATTTTTTTTTTTCAAAATTTTATTTAGATTACCGTGCATGCATAGTGATCTGCAATCCATCATAGTATGCTGTGATAGATCACTGTACACGCACAATAATGTGATAGTGCGTGTACAGTAACCGTTTGAGGCTTTTTCTTTAAAAAAATAAAAATACTATACAGTGACCAAGATGATGATTTTTCTTTGGTCAATGTGCACTGCATAGTGATGTGCACAGTGACGATTTTTTATAGATTTTTTTTTTTTAAAAAAAAAAGAACTGTACAGTAACAATTTGTTATGGATTTTTATTTTTATTTTTTAATGAGTATTGCACTATAACAGTTGGTGATATATTTTTTTATGGGTAATAAACAGTGATGATTTTTTATATATATATTTTTTAATGGGTAATAAACAGTTATCAAGTACTAATTTAAATTATTGATGAATTATGTAATAGTTAAATTTGATAAACATTATTAGTTTAATTTGATGGATTGTTCTTATATTTTTTATTATATGTCTATTTGGAATATGTTTAAAGAAAAAAAAATTCAAAAACAAAAAAACATATAGAAACAAGTAATATAGCAATATATAATTGCCTAAGTAGAAAACTCAAAGTTAATGTCAAATTATAAATCATACTTTTGTTTGCATAGGTGTTAAAAATGAAGGCTTATAGACAATGTTAGTTATTTTACTGTTATAAAGAAATGTCTTTGATGGTAATTTGGTCATGAAACCGCAATTATATACTAATGTTATCCAAACACTCAATTGATAAAAAAAATACTTTTTATCATATTTTATCAAACGCCTGTGCGATTTTAAAAACGCAATTTTTAAAATCGCACTCCCAAACGGGCCCTTAGAAGAATCCAGTACGATTAATTGAGCACCAGCACCATAATTATTACTGCAGCAGCTTGGCTGGGCAATTAAGAGCCACTGGCCCTAGTCAAATTATAACAAGAGGCACATTTGTTTGAGCAGAACTATCTCACGTGTATTGTTGTAGCTTTGAATTGTCCGTTGTCATAATACTATTCATATCATATACAACCCGATGGTAAGTATATATATATATATATATAAACATTTATGTAAATTCATGCTAATTATTATTGAAATTTTATAATTTGAATTAATTTTTGTTTAAAAAAAAAAAAAACTTAAAATGATCACCCATTCATCCCACGAAGCACATGGTTGAAAGAAATTACTTGGGGCATCTAGTTTGTAATAAATTTATGTCTTGATACAATTTAGATTTGCACCTTTTATTTAGGTAACTAAACTTGCACCCATATACATTGTTTCAATTTTGGGGAAACAAGTTTTGTTTATTAAAATTAATTTAAAAGAGAGTTAAGTCCATTACACTCATACCAATGTAATGGACCAACGGCTATTAGGGCAACAAAGCTTGCAACTAAATCAAGGGATGCATGAATTCTCGTAGCAGGGGATAAGAGGGCTCTCATAAGTGACCGGTGAGAATGATATAATCAATAAAAGTGTGTGGTGTAGTAATGAAGTGTTCAACGATGTCATCATACATCAATGAGGACTGTTAATAGTATGGAGGCGTAGCAGTAATGCAAAAAGTTCATTGGAGCATCAAAATGAAGTATGAACGCTTCATTATTTATGTATACTCCAAAAACTCTTAAAATATTTTGATACCACAAAAGCGCATTACAAATCAAGTAAACAACGTGAACTGATTTTACATTTTTCCAAAATTAAAATAAAGATTACAATTTAGAGTTTAATAGTCATGTCATAATGGTGACATCCTTAATAGAAGGTGAATATGTGAGGTTAGTAGGGTTTTATTTGCTTTAAATTAATTGTTATTTCTTAGATATGAACTTCAATTGACATACATACATGCTTGTTAACGTTTTTTTATTCTCCTTTTTTCATATATATATATATATTACAAATAACTTAAAATATAAAACACTTAAAAACCACTTTCACATTTATGTGACATTAAAACATTTTAAAAAAAAAAAAATCATCTAAAAAGCATTAAAGAGCTTCTTGTACCAAATTTGTTCATATAATGCTACGGTTCCCCATGGTGGTCTCATCATCCTATGTGTATATTGTTTTATATATAAAAAAAAAATGTATAAGGGATCGGTGAGGTAAGTTTTTTTCATTTATTTTTTAGAAAATAATATCCATGTAGTGTGGGGTTGTTGACAAGGTGCCCACTTCCAATAGGGGGCCGGAGATAAGCCACATTTTTTTCCCAGATGACAGTTTACTTTTTTTACAGATCTAATATCTCTTAGTGGAACCATATGACGTCTACCTTGCAGCAATATGAACTGGCGTTAGGACAGAAAATGAACAACAATAAGACTGCCATCTTTTTTAGTAGAAATACCTCAAGTGCAAACAAGGAACTAATCCAAAGGATTTCAAGGATTCTAACAATATAGCATTATGATACTTATTTGGGGTTGCCAGCCCTTGTGGGCCGGTCACAGATGGTTGCATTCAAAAGAATTATGGAGAGAGTGTGGAAACGCCTTTAGGATTTGAAACTCAAATTCATGTCCCAAGATGGGAAGGAAATTCTCAAATTCAATTATGCTAAAGGCAATTATCCAGACAATACCAACCTATTGCATGAGTGTTTCCATGCTTCCAAAAGCACTGTGCTCAGAGATCAATTCGTTGATGATGAAATTTTTTTGGGGCCACCAAGAAAAGGAGAAAATGATCCGTTGGATGAGTTGGAGCAAAATTGACTTTCAAAGGCTTATAGAGGTATGGGTTTTCGAGACTTTTCTTGTTTCAATAAAACTTTTTTGGCAAAACAAATTTGGCACTTGTGGAAGACACTTTTTTTTTTCTTGTCCACAAACGTACTCTTGAAAGTGGCTGCTTGATTGGATAAGATTTGAATTCTTCAAAAAATTGTTTTTATTTTTGAAAATGATAAATACTTTTTGAATTTGTGCATCTCATTTTCAAATCGACAGACTCAATCTTATTGAGACTGCCATAACTTTACTCGCCCACCATCAGGTTTTCCGCTGAAAATATTCAACGAAAATCATTTTATCAAACAAAATCTTAGTGGCATGTACAAATTTTCAAAAGGGAAAATTTAAGGGAATTGACCCGTGAGAGTGTTGTTTGAGTAGTGACTCGTGTAAGTTGAAAGAATTATTTGTCCACACATGATTTTTGTTTTTCAATGATGCTGAGGAATATACTGTACACACGATAAAGCTTTTTTTTTTTTTTTTTTTTTTTGGCTTGATTGTGCCCTTGGCCAAAGCAATACTTTTAAACATATGAGCGGCACAATTAATTTGGACTAGAGAGGGTCCTGATCCTTATATTATAAAGAGGATTGACTTTCCAAATAGACTAGAGAGGATTCGATTCCTAAAAGTCTTGCTGAAACCAAAAAAGATATTACAATTATTGTCATTAGTTTACAACTTGGGTTAATAATGGTGACAGGTTCAATACACTTCATTTACTTCTAACAATTCCTCTAAGAGACTCCATGCAATGTATTTGAGACATGACGACTAGCTATCGTAAAAACATTATCTATTTAAAAGTTTAAGTTCATAAAAAAAATTATAGATTTAATTATTTAATTAATATTATAACAATTCTATTATATTATGAATTATGGTCCAAACTACAGATGAGGCGAAAATCACAATCCCCTACAATTTATTTAAAAATAGAAAATTATCAAATTACGTAATTTAAACTATTTTAAAACATCAAAACGCTTGAAAAATGCTACCTATTAAAAGAGTGACATGTTATTGAGATAATCAAAAATAATTTTTCTCTCATAAGGCTTCATCTTTACTTTTGTAGAGACTATTCTTCTTCATAAATTAAAAGACAATTTTTGACACAAAGCATTTTTACAACATAGATAACATGATCCTGATGAAAATATACTCAATTCTTAACGGTAACATATCACATTTTTAATATGTGATATTTTTTAAGCGTTTCGATACCTAAAAATAGCCAAAATCACATAATTTGATAATCTACTATTTCTTTAAAATTGTAAGCTAGGGATCCTTAATCCCCAAAATACTTAAAGCATTTCATATTTAATCAACTTTGGCTTATGGTTTTTATCCTTCTTTTCTTTTTTGAGTGATTTATTAATGCCTTATTTTTTAAAAAAATAATAAAAGATAATAAACAAAATAGAATAAAAACTCGTTGACAAAATAAAGCCCAAAATGCATAAAACAGAGATGGTCACGAGGTCAAATTTTGTTAAAGCATTCAAAGTAGCTCTTTTACATGGGATCACAAACTACAGTAAAGATCCTATATTACCTTTAAGATCCTATATTACCTTTAAACATTAAGATCGCTATAGAGTAACCTAATGTATAGGGTTAGAGAGTGACTTCTATAAGAAGGTGGTGTAAACCCACCCTTTTATGCCCACCACTCGTCAAGTGACACCTCAACATTATAAAATAAACCTAAATTTAAAGAAAAAACACTATCACACTAAATTATTCCACATAAACCCTAAAAAATCAGAATTTTTTTTTTTTTTTTAAAAAAAAAAAAAAAAAAACAAAAATTGATGGGGTGGCTGGGTGGCCACTCCATCCCCCACTGGCCACCCCCAGGCCATGGGGTGGTCGGCAAGCCACCCCATGAGCGAAAGTGGCTGCTGCAAATATTCTTAAAAAAAAATAAAAAAATAAATAAAAAAATTGAATAAACCTAAATAATTTGGTGTTTTTGTTCTTATTTGGGTCTGTACAATAATCCTAAGTGACAGCTTCTTATTGATGGGCATAAAGAAGATAGTTTACATCACCTCCTTATATAAATTATATTCGTAGGGTTATAATCTAGTAATCACATGTTAAAATAAAAATAAAAAAACTTATTTTCTCTCCTAATCATTAAAAAAGTAGAGAAAATAACAATGAAGTCCTAAAAGTTTGTTTTTTTCTAGTCGGAAATGGCAGGCCTTTCTCCAAATCGTCACTGCAAACGTCATAACAATTATTCCTCCCATCCTTCATACACGATCCTTCTGCGTCCTCAGCATGAATGTCTCAAAATTTGAGCAACCAGAGCCATTTGCACAGAGCAGTTACAGCCAATACACCATCATGGTCCGGCCCCACTTCCTCCTCATAACATATCCGGCCCAGGGCCATATCAATCCCGGCCTCCAATTCGCCAAGCGCCTCATTCGCTTGGGGGCGCACGTCACCTTCGTCACCACCGTCGCCGCCCGCCGCAGCATGGCCAAAATCCCTGATGCCGACGGCTTGTCCTTCTCCACCTTCTCCGACGGCTACGACGACGGCTTTAAAGATGGTGACGACGCCGGCAACTACAAGTCCGAGATCAAGCGCCGTGGCTCCCAAGCTCTCACTGATCTTGTCGTGTCCAGCGCAAACGAGGGTCGCCCATTTACAGGCTTGGTCTACACCATCTTCCTCCCTTGGGCTGGGGACGTGGCGAGTGAACTTCACCTCCCATCGGCGCTTATTTGGATTCAACCCGCCATGGTTTTGGACATATACTACTACTTCTTCAATGGTTATGGTGATGTCATTAGGAACAGCAGCAATGACCCCTCCTGTCCGATACAATTACCGGGACTGCCATTGCTCACTAGCCGTGACCTGCCGTCCTTCTTGCTTGATTCAAATACGTTTACTTTGATGTTTCAAGAGCAACTTGAAGCGCTTGAAAAAGAAAGCAAGCCGATAATACTAGTGAACACCTTTGATGCACTGGAGCTCGAGGCGTTAAGAGCGATCGAAAAGTTCAATTTGATTGGAATTGGGCCGCTAACGCCGTCTGCTTTTTTGGATGGAAAAGATCCATCCGACACTTCTTTTGGAGGAGATCTTTTCCAAAGCTCCAAGGACTACATCGAATGGCTCAACTCCAAGTCCAAATCATCCGTTGTATACGTGTCGTTCGGGAGCATATTGGTGTTATCCAAGCAACAAATGGAGGAAATTGCACGTGGATTGTTGGATTCCGGCCGCCCCTTCTTGTGGGTCATAAGAGATAAGCAAAACGGAGAAGAAGAGACGGAAGAAGATATATTGAGTTGTATGGAGGAATTGGAAGAAAAGGGAAAGATTGTGCCGTGGTGCTCTCAATTTGAGGTTTTGTCACACCCTTCATTGGGATGTTTTGTGACACACTGCGGGTGGAATTCAACTTTGGAGAGCTTAAGTTGTGGGGTGCCAGTGGTGGCGTTCCCCCAGTGGTCGGATCAAGGGACAAACGCGAAGCTGATCGAGGACGTGTGGAAGACGGGAGTGAGGGTGACTGCAAATGAGGATGGAATTGTGGGAGGTGATGAGATCAAGAGATGCTTGGAATTGATTCTAGGAGGAGGGAGAGGGGAAGATATTAGAAGGAATGCTATGAAATGGAAGGCTTTGGCTGCAGAGGCTGCCACCGAAGGCGGTTCTTCGTATAACAATCTTAAAGCTTTTGTCGATGAGATTGTACAAGGTGGTTGTTAAAAATAATACATTTCTTTCTAACAGTGTATTCGAAGTTGATTTAAAAAAAAAAAAAAAAAATGTGTATTCAAAGTGAATGTTGACACTTCTTTTTTAAAATTTAAATAATAAAAAATCAGGTATATTGTGAAATGCATCAAATTTGAATTCTGTTGAATAGTATTCATTTGAAATTGAGAGACTATTGCCTCTAATTTAGGGTAAGCGGCCTTAAATTGAGAGAATATTGCCTCTAATTCATTTGAAATTAAATGAAGATAAGTGTTACGTGCACTTCTCATTAGAATTATGATCATCTTCATTTTATTTGAACGGGAGAATATCCAGTTGGTTATAGTGTAGAGTGTTTTTGTCAATCTCAAAAAGTAAAAAAAATAAAAATACTCTTCTAATATAACTAATCGGATATTTTTCACTTTATTTGAACTGAAATGGATTTTGTTTCTTTTTACTTTTATACTCTCTAATATGTATTCATCCCTATTCGATTTTGGATCGAATGATAATTTTAACTGTTATGCAAAATATTATGAGAGTAAAAATATGTAAAGCATTTATCTTGTGTGATTTTTCAAATTAGATGGTGATCAAAAGAGGAATTTGGTGATATAAGAAAAGAAAAGAAAAATCTGAGGAACAACATATAATTTCTGCAAATTAGAGGGGGGTGATGAGTATTTTCCTTGCAAGGAAGATGCCCCCAGCGGCCAGCGTTTGCGATTGTCGACCTTCTTCTTTTATAAGGAAGTTGCCACACCTGGGCCTCATAATTGGGTTGGATATGATACCGTACTTCCGATGGGTCTACGTGGTAGAACAACGGTAAAATTGTTGACCTCCGATGATTGAAACGGAATCAACACCTTCATGGATGGCGAGCTTAGAAGACGTGATGAAATTTCACCAGCACTGCTCAGTTCTCAAAGCGATTGAAGAGCCAGATCTAGAGACTAAACATCATCTAGATGGCTCTTGGACGAGCTTGATTTGTCCAAAAACAACGGGCCTGCAGGTTCTACCGTTGTTTTACCGCGTAGATCCATCAGCAGTACGTGTTGGATTCTCCATTCGCTGAACTTGAAGAAGAGTTCAAGGATGATGAACTGAAGGTGCAGAGGTGTAAGCAGGTATTTCTAACCACTCCACCCTTGCACCTTCATTTCATCATCCTTGAACAGGGGAAGAAATTTGCTCATCTCTGCTTCAAGTAAGCCGGATTATTACCCCTTTCTCTTAATTGTAGTATAGGGCCTCCCATCTCTTTCAAATGGAAATCTATCATAATCCATTGACATTTCAGTGCCTGTCAGACATGAAAACATAGCCTGAGTTTATCCTATTTTATTTTTAATGAATTTACACAAGATTTGCAGGGCAGCGCACATGAAGAATAAGGGTATCTTATAAGTTGCAAAATGTTGAAGCAAACAGGGGCGGATTCATTGCTCAATTCATTTATTGCTTCACTGCTCAATTCCAAATGATATTTGGTAAAAAGAAAACAAAAATACTCATGTTATGTGGAGTTAAATGAGTAATGCCAAGGATGGTGGCGGATCTACTCTCTTGCTGGGGATGTAGACTAGGCCAGTACAGAAATAGTTTATGGAACTTGATGCCATTATGTCTAATGCGGATATTCGGGCTTGAAAGAAATTATTGGCCTTTTGAAGGATTGAACTTCCTTTAGACAGATTGAAGCATCTATTTTTTAATTGCTTTTTCACTGAATGTCTCTAGATTGTAACATTCCTTTTTAAGAGTTATTGGAAATGAATACATCCTGCGTGCTTCATTATAATTAATATTATTACTTATCAAGGAAAAAGTTGAACCAAATTATGCCTATCAGATATTAATTTCAGATGAAATGAGCCTGAGTTAATACGGTTTAAAGAGTTGAAAGTATCACAATATGTTGTCTGAGTTGAAAATGTTAAAAGAATGGTCAATATTGTTGAAGTAAATTATGCCTACTTTAATCAGTTTATACAAGTTATTTGATTGAATCAAGTTTGTGTTTTACAGATGAATTTTGTCTTCTGCTCATACAGGGATATTTCAAGTAACTCTCTGAGTGTATATATCCCTCGGTCACTTGGGAAGCTGGATGAGCTCATTATTATTGTTGCCTTTTTGGACATTTTGAAGCAATGTGTCAACCAATTTTCTGATGGGGCCAATACCCTCTGATGGTGTGCTAATCAACTTAACAGAAAGCTCATAAGTGCAGCTTCTCCTGATCTGCTATGTTTATAATGTGAATTTTATCATCAAGCAGCTCTTTGTTTAATAATTCATGAGATTTAAGGGAGTTTTCTATGCTAAGTTCATTTTCTTTTAATAATTTTGTTTGTTGGTAAGAGACAAGTATTATTAATGAAATATTACAGAATATTGTTGATGATAGGGAAGGCGACAGATTTCATTGCTACTCTACTCTTGACAAAACTTTGTTTATGTTCTGTAACCTGCCACAGTCACTGGCCAGTTGTAGTAAGCTTAACAATGCAGTAATTTACCCAAAATATTATCCTAATGGTCTGGCCATTAGGGTACTTATACAGTTGTATTAAGCTTAACAATGCAGATTTGTTGGCAATCGTGGTTTGTGTGGTAAGTAAATCAACATGGCATTCAAGTAAGATGATGGAGGACCTGAAGAATCGTTTTAGTTAATCGATTCATACTTTTGACATCATTGTATTCAACATGGGATAAATTCTGAGGATTTATACTATCTAGAATTTCACCTTAGTAGCCCAAAATCAGGCATAAAATCAAACTCCAGATGTGTTTTCTTGTTCCATACCATCAGGATGTGGAGAAACTGATAGAGGAGGTTCAAAAGGCTAGAAGAATCAAATTGTTGCATCAGCCAAGCAAGGTGCAATCTTTTAAGCTTTGTTTTCACTCATAAATTTTGTTGGATTTCATCGTATACCATAATACAGATACCTGTGCATTGCCTGATCTGACACATATTATAGTATTGCCGAGGCTAGCTGTTGTCATAACATTCATACCATGTAGAACTTGAGAGGTTTCTTGCTAAGTCTTAGTTTTCAATTTTGTAGATGTTACCACTTTTGTCCTCTTGTTCTGGAAACCTTTCAACTATGTAATTTTGATTTTGACTGGAAGCATAAACAAAAAAAATAAAAAAACACAGCTAACATTCATAACCTTTTACCTACTGTTGCCTGAAATGCCGCTACTATTGACTTTTCCCGGCATTTAAAACACATTGGTAATTTTTTGCAGGCATTTTTGTGGGTTGTAGTGCTCCCAAAAGGACGATCTGATCCATTTGCAAAATAAACTTCTTTATAAGATCGTGGAGACTCTTGTAAGATTGATTATGGAGACTCCAGTAAGATTGCTTATGGAATTACTTTGATAAAGCAGAGGGTTTTCTTTAAAAGGGTATTAGTTCTTGATGATGTGGATCATTCATTCAGTCTAGTTTGTTTCTTTTGATTACATATCAAAAAATATATATATATATAGTTCTAGCAAGTGTGTTAAAATCTCGTCCTTTGCAGTAGGCTTAAGAACTTTATCATAATATTCATATCATATATGAACTCAAGCTTGAGTGGCATCAAATTTTAGGTACTCCTGTTATGGCTCAGCATTGTAAAAGTGACTCGTGTTGATGATGAGCTAGAATTCTGTGTGGGAATTGCTTCTGCAGATTTTGCAGTCAGTAATTTCGATGAGAGCTCAACCTGTGGATGCGAGTTTGATTGTGTTAATGTGAAAGGAAGGAAGATTAAGCCCAAGAATCTGGTGTGCTCTTCTTGAGTGAGCTTAAGTAGTTTAAGCTTTAAGATAAATAACATGATTACCAATAAGCAGGTTGGATTCTGTATGCTTAAGTACTTGTCTTGATGTACATGTATGAGATAATTATCTTTCATATCTGAAATGGGGTTTATTTTTTGTACTTGATATGTTAGATTTTTTGCATCTTATCCGTTTGAGTTTGTATATGCCACCAAGTTTTGCCCAACTGACCACGTTGGTTGACTTGTTGTTGTAAAGCATTTTGACTTGCTGGTTAACTTCAAGTGGTATATATATATATATATATATATATTAATTATTTTGGGGCCCGGGCATCGTTGTTGTTGTTGGTTTTTTTTTTTTTTTTTTTTTTCAAAGCGTGAAAATTGATAGTGTAGTTAGAAGAATCTTAATGGAAATATTTACGGGTCATGAAGACGATTGTGCACAACCAATTAATCCAAAAGCATGTACATCATGCACATTGATGCACGTAATAAAAGGCGAGGTTTAGGTACAGTGCGGTAGTTTGGATGGAAGGCTGAGATCTTCTCACACAATAAAAAATTAATTTTTAAAAAAAATTATATAAAATTCATTAATTATTAAAAAAATAAAAATATTAAAAAAATAAAATAAAAAATGAAAGGGGTAGCTTGGCGGGTCTGGGGTTGGACGAACCACCCCCATGGCTAAGGCTACCCCCAAAAGGCCAAAAAGCCGAAAGAAAAAGAAAAAACAAAAACAAATATATAATTTGCAAGTCAGCAATATTTTTCTTCATGTTACTAATCTCATGCTGGAAATCTGAGATAGTAACTACCTTGGATTTTTGTTTTGAAAATCGTTTCAAGGTATCTTCAAGAGAGATTTTAGTGCCAACAGGTTTTTCAAAGTCTTTAATCATGAGTTTCTTAAGTCTTTTAAGATACTCTTCTTTCAAATCAGGATTTTCAATTTTTGAAATCAGGGTAAGAAGTAAATCTTCTTGTTCTTGATACTCTAATCTTGGTTACATCCAGCAATACATGGATGGATCTGTTAAAATCAATTTTTCTGATTTAGTACTTTCAAGTCGAATTAAAAGGCCTCTGTTGGTTAACGAACGAAAGAATTTTTTTGCTGGTTCTACCACCAAAGAAGGACTCCGTCGTCGTGATAAAGATGTGGATGAGTCTCTTAACGCTCCTCCTCCTCTTTCTCCTCCTGTTAACCCTGATTTGAAACTAACTAAAAGGAATTTATACCCATTCCCAAGTTTCTTCTGTTTTTTATTCTACTATAAATCATCCTTTAACGGATGACGAAGGTGGATCTGTTTCTCCTACTGCTTCTGACTTTGTTGCTTCTCTTCCTCATTAGTGTAATGTTATCACTGCTACTGCTCCCATTAAAGATTTCTTTTCCATTATTGATTGGCCAGCTCTGCATAAAGATTTTAATTCAAAAGAAAATCAAGCTTTGCGATATGCCTACCGTGCCAAATATTTTGAAAATGAACGAAATCTCATCAAAGTCAAATGGACCCAGATGATGATTAAGTCCCAAAAACATATTTTATTTTTTGATTATCTTCAAAAACATTTCCCTGTCGATAATGTTTTGAATGTTGTCAAAAAGAATTTTGTTAAAGAAGATAAATCTATTGTCAGATCTTCTCATCCTCCTCTTGAAAAGACTCTTCTTGAGGTCAACAAAATTGTTGTTAAATGTTCTCATTTCAAAATCCTTGATAAGGATCCTATTGATAACGATAGGAAAATTATCGAGCAAAATAATTTTATTGGCCATTATCTTCATGTCATGGGACAACAATTGGACCAGATTGAAGAAATGATGCCCTCTTCCTCTTCTAATTTAAAATTTTCTTCCGCTCCTCCTAACAAGTGGGAGCAGTTAAGAGGCTTTTCGAACCAGGAGCCGTTATGAGGCCAAAGAATCACAAATCTTCTATCTTGAAGAGATATCAGTCTTCATCGTCAGAAATGGAATCAAGAAAGACTTTAATCCATTGTTTCTTTTTAGAAATAGGTGAAGAGGAGGAAACAGGAATTGGAGAAGGAATAGGTGTTAGGGGTGGCAAAGTAATAGAAATTTTTTGTATCAATTTTTCAACATTTTTGACAATGGGATCAATCCTGGGAGAATCTTTCCAAGTTCTTGCTTGAAACCAATGTCTTTCAACTTTTTCTTCGTTTTTTGCATAATTCCATCTCAGAAACCAAGGGACTCTGTATTTTTTAACAAAATGAAGTATAGGTGGGAAAAAGGGATTATAATCATTGCAGCAACCGTCACAGGTAATATGGGATGAAAATAGATGGTAAGCATAAACAAGCTGAGGAGGGAGAGAATCTAAAATAAGACCAAATTGATTCTACCATTGGTTGAATCATGCGGGGAGGAAACCATTAAATGTTTTATCAAAGTTGATATACCAAAAATGGTTAATATATATATATATATATATATATATATATATATTGCATCTTGGCCATGGGCGCCACCTCATGTTGGCCAAGGGATGGCTTTTCATTTTTTATTTTCTTTGTCTTTTTTATTTTTAATAGTTTTAGTTTTTTAATTATTGATTTTTTTAATAATTAATGAATTTTATATTTTTTTAAAAAAAATTAAATTTTTATTGTTCGTAAAAATCTCAGCCTTCCATTCAAACTACGCATCCCCACATTAAATGCAATAAAATAAAATTTAGAACAATCCAATAGGATTAATTGAGCACCATAATTAGTAAAAAAGGACGATTTTAAGGAGCAAAAAACCCTAGCTCTTTTCTCTCTAGCCGTCAAAGAGAAAAGCGAAACCCTTCAGCCACACAGGGGAGGAGGGTTGGCCGTTTGGCTACCTCTCTCCTCCCCTCGTCCTCCTCGCTCAGGTGCTAGTTATTTACCTGATGCCCTAGCCCCCGTGCCTCATTTCTTCCCCTTCCTTGCCGCTTCTTTCCCCCTCTGTTTTTCTCGGTTTTTGGTCCTTCCCTGCCACTTTTCTTCCCCCGCCTTCATTTTCTACAGCGGGCTCCTTGCCCTTGTTTTGGCTCTTTGTGGGTTTGGCTTGTGGGGGGCTTTCTTTCAAACTCCCCCCGGTTTTTGTCTGTGGTTGCCGCTTCGCTATCCGCAATTAGGATTTTCTTTCATGCGTCTCCACCGCGTCGAGCTCACATGCCCCTTACGCGGCGGTTTTCGGCCTGCACGGGTTCGGCTCCCTTCCGGCTACCGTCTTCCCACTTAGTGCTCATTTTCCCTCTTTTTTCCTTGTTTTGGTGGTTCCTTGTTGTTTTTTCCCTTTTTTTTTTTCTTTCTTATTTGTGGTTGTTTTCAGGTCCTGCTTTGCCGGTCTTCTCCCCACCTGTTCACCACCCATCGTCCACTGCTGGGCCTTTCGACGCATCCCCGCCGCGATGAGCTTCCAACGCCCCTCCGGTTTTCGGTTCCCGGTATGTGCGTGATTGGAGTGTGCTGTTTCTTTTCTTGTTTTATTGCTTCTTTAAGATGTATTTGTGTTTTGGCATGTGTTTTTTTGCCTGTATTGTTTTATTTCTCTGTTTTGTTCGGCTTGTAATAAGGCTCTTTCCTCTCACTCAATCTATGGCGTCTTCGGGTTAATTAGTTTTGGTCCAGACCTTTGGGTTGTGGATGTGATCATTATCCTGGCCTTCGGGTTGAAGAGGAAGAGTTTCGGCATGAGAGTCTTTCCACTCTCAAGGTCGAGGAATGATTGTTATTCATGCATTTGGTTGAGTCTGTCTGTCACAGATCTAGTATTAAATCTGATTTTAGTCATGAGTTAACGGATTGGTCTCGAATCTTGTACTAAACCTTGTAATCTTGTAGTTTTATGCTATGGTTGCTTCAGAACTTTGCTCTGTGATGTAAGAGCTTTATACTCGTGATATTATTGAATGAAATATTATATTTTTCTCAAAAAAAAAATTGAGCACCATAATTATTACTGCAGCAGCTTGGTTGGACAATTAAGAACCACTGGGCCTAGTCTAATTACAACATGAGGCACATTTTTCTTTTTTCTTTTTTATCTATCTATAAAAAATAAAAATAAAAACTATCTCATGTATATTTTTGTAGCTTTGAATTGTCCGTTGTCATAATACTATTCATATCGTATACAACCCGGTGGTAAGTAATTTTTTTTTTTATAAACAAATATCATAAATGTATAAACATTTATGTAAATTCATGCTAATTATTATTGAAATTTTATTATTTGAATTAATTTTTTTTAAAAAAAAAAAAAACTTAAAATGACCGCCCCATTCGTCCCCACGAAGCACATGGTTGAAAGAAACTACTTGGGGGCATCCTCTTAGTTTTTAATGATATCCGAGCCGACGAGAAGAAAGAAAGACGTTTTGCGTGATGAATGACGTACAAATAAGGAAGAGTCAAATAAAAGAAGCCAAGTGAAGAGCCACACGTCTGTTTTCCTTCTTCTGTCACTGTCAAGCGCTGTGTCATGAGTCATGCGAATGGATAAACCTCCTATGCGGTCGGGCTGCAAAACTGATGTTTTGCAGCATCCAATAGCATGCGTACACGTTAGCTAGTAACACAGAATCAAATAGGAACAAAAGCACTGGATTTTAAATCCAAAGGCCAAAAAAATACCCATTTTTTTATCACGTACCCTCTTTTTCTTTCTTTCTCTGGTTCATCTTCACCTATGGTTCATCCTCAGCACCCAATTGGTTCATCTTTCTTTTTCTCTCTCCATTTTCACCTTCTGGAAAACCAGAAAGAAATTAGACTTCCTTTGATTTCTTTTGTCATAACCAAAAACACAAGCATTGAAGAAAGCACAGGATTTTTCGCAAACCATCGCTGGCCAACCGTTTGAGAAAATTTTGGTTTTTTCGTGGAAATGGCAGTGACCCTTCTGAGAAAAAACAAGGTTTCGTGACTCATTTTTTGAGAAAAAAAAAAATCAAGAAGCTTTCCATCTTCTAAATCTCCCCGTGTTGGCTTATAGAGAAAAATGGGTTCTTCATCGTCTACGGTTGATATTGGTGTAGATAGGATCAACGCCTATGGAGCGCCCTCAAGTTGCTTTGATTTTCTCTAGTTGTATTTGATTTTGGAGTTTGGCTATGCATGCTAGAAATAGATAGAAACAGATTGGCTTGATATGGTGAGTCTGGAGTGATATTGTGAGTTTGGAGTATAATTTGGCTTGAATATGGTGAGTCTGGAGTGATATTTTGAGTTTGGAGTGATATTGTGAGTTTGACTTGAATTCCATCAAATTGTGTACCATTTTAATCTGTTTTGCTTAGTTAAATTATAAGGCTTTGTTGTTTTCTATTGTTTCTGTACTGCTTGGATTGGCCATTAGCATTGGCCATTGTCTTTGGTATGGCCTCCCACTCAATTAGCATTGGCCATTGTCTTTGGTGATCAAATCAATACGCAAGCGAATCAATACTCAGTCATTCCTTCAAACAATTCGACTCATCTGCACAAAACATTTCTTAACAAAATTCACAGTGGCTAATACATATGGCTACAACTCAAATCAACTCAGAAAAATGGCTAATATATATGACAGTCCCTTTGAAGCTCAGCTTTTCCTTGGTCCCCGCTTGGTCTCAAAAATTTCAGGTGTGCACGCTTGGTCTCGATCCACCTGCCCGGGCGCCAGCAAACCCACAACCAGACACCGGCGCCAGCCAGCATCCCGGAGTGGGTCTGCTGGGCGTTCAGCCAGACCAGAAAAAAACAGAAAAAAAAAAAAAAAAAAAAACACAACCCCAATCAGCCAAACCAGAAAAAACAAAACCCAAACTCCAAATCAAGAGAGACACAACAAAATCAACGAAGAAAATTTCTTAAGCTGCTAGACCCACGGCGTTCGCAGACCCAGAACGCTGCTGGGCGTTCGCCAGACCCACGGCGCCATAGGTCTGGCGAGAACCATTCGTGTGCGCTGCAACCCATTCTGTACATGAAAAAATCGACGAAACCCATTCGTGTGCGCCACAAATTCGAAACCCATGAACAAAAGCTGCAGAGAGGGAGAGACTTTCAGAGAGGGAGAGCCTTCTTGGTGAAAGAGATGGTGTTTCAGGGAGAAGAGGAAGAGTATTTTTCATTGTTTTTTTTATGGGTTCGATTTATTAAAGAGGAGGAATTGAATAGGTGTTTCAGTTGTATTGTGTAGTTGTGCAATAAGGTGAGGTGTCAATCAACTATTGGATGCTGCAAAAGGTCGAGTTTACAAACGGACCGCATAGTAGGGGCACCCCATGCGAATCATCTTATGGCCAAAATTATAGAAGCTAATGGCAGAACCATTTGTCTTTCTCTGCTGGACAACCACAAGAGACGAAGCCTGATCTTGTTCCACCTCTTCTTTTCTCGTCCGGAAACGCACTATCGAAAGCGTTTTTTTGTTTTTTGTTTTTAAATTAAAAAAATGGTAGATCAAGAAAATCAATTGTGGCTATTCTAGTTGAGCGTGACTATAGTAGCACCTACCTGCTGAGAGTTGCATAGAAAGGGCTTAGACAGTGAAAATCATAGGCGCTCCCTCAAATCCGATTGAGCTATAGCCTGACCCAACCCCACTAAGACATCAATGAGAATCCAAGGCGGCTAATACTAATAAGACATATGTGAAAATTCTTCATTGCGGAGATTCAAATCCACTCTTAGTACATGTCATGACTACTTGAAAATTTTTTTGGACCATTGAACCACCAGTACCACCCTTATTGGTAAAGCGGCTGATTGATTGGATACGAACTTGATTCTTCGAAAAATCAAGCTCATAGAATCATTTTCATTTTCAATAGCTTTATAAAAAAAAAAAATTTCGTATTTTTTAGTGTTTAGTAAGACAAAAAATAATACTCAATGGCAAATATTATTAGTTTAATCGAAAAAGCTTGCTTAATTTTTGAAAAATAATTTATATTTTGAAAAATTGTAAATTATTTTTTGAGTTTGAGCATCTTATTCTCCTCAAATCAACAGACTCAATTAGAAGGTTGTTAGGACTTTGCCAAAACTTCACTGGGCCATCGTCGGATTTTCTGCTTAAAACATTTTTCGATACAAATCATCCAGACAAACGAAATCTTACAAATGTTCAAAGGAGAAATTGAAGGGAATTGACCCATGAGGTTTTTGTTTGAGACTTTGAGTAGCCAGCAAGCAAAATAATTTTAAAACAAGCATGTGTATTAAATAAAATCATGGGACGTGAGAAACAAAAGTCGTACTAGATTTTTCATTTGCCAATCAAAATAGAGCGTCGGTCGTGTAACAATTGGCTACCCAACAACATATGTACCCAAAAAGGACTTGGAAGAATTGATTTGTCCACACATGATTTTTGTTTTTGAAGGATGCCGAGGATTATACCGTACACATAAAGCTTCTTTTTTGTTTGTTTTTTGCTTGACTACCGTAAAAACAGTATTAGTTGATAAAAAAAATTATTGATTTAATTATTTAATTAATATTTTAACAACTCTATTATATTATTGTCCAAACTCTAAAATACACTATCTCCAACACTTTCTTTAAAATTGTATATTCTTAAATTATGTAATTTTTTTTTTTTTTGCAACATCAAATTAATTAATTTAAACTATTTTTAGGTATCAAAATGCTTGAAAAATGCTACCTATTAAAAAAGTGGCATGTTATCGAGATAATCAAAAAAAAATTTCATCTCATAAGGCTTCATTTTCACTGTTGTAGAGACGTTTATTATTCAAAAAATCAAAAGACAATTTTTGAAAATTTAGAGAATAATAACCTGATGAAAATATACTCAATTATCAACCGTAACATATCACATTTTTAATATGTGAGATTTTTCAAGCATTTCAATACCTAAAAATAGTTAAAATCACGTAATTTGATAATCTACTATTTATTTTAAATTGTTGGAGACCCTAATCCCAAAATACTTGAGCATTTCATATTTAATCAACTTTAACTTATATGATATAAGCATTGCACATTAATTAATCTTGGCAATTTGTTGGTTTTTAATTTTATCCCTCTTTTTTTTTCTTTTTTTTTTTTGGAGTGATTTATTAATGCCAAAATGATAATAAACAAAACAGAATAAAAAACTCGTTAACAAAATAAATCCCAAAATGCGTTAAACAGAGATGACCACGAGGGAATGTTTTGTTAAAAGCTTTGTTTTTTTCTGGTCGGAAATGGCAGGTATTTCTCCAAATCGTCACCGCAAACGTCATAGCGCCTACCCCCCCCCCCCCCATCCTTTATATGCGATCCTTCTGCCTCTTCAGCTTGCAATTTGCACAGAGCAACCAATACACCATTTGCACAGAGCAACCCAGAGCCATTTGCACAGAGCAGTTGCAGCCAGTACACATGGGCCGGCCCCACTTCCTCCTCGTAACATTTCCGGCCCAGGGCCATATCAATCCCGGCCTCCAATTCGCCAAGCGCCTCATTCGCTTGGGGGCGCATGTCACCTTTGTCACCAGCGTCGCCGCCCGCCGCCGCATGGCCAAAATCCCTGATCCCGAAGGCTTGTCCTTCTCCGCCTTCTCCGACGGCTACGACGACGGCTTTAAAGATTTTGACGACGCCGGCAACTACATGTCCGAGATCAAGCGCCGTGGCTCCCAAGCTCTCACTGATCTTGTCGTGTCCAGCGCAAACGAGGGTCGCCCATTTACAGGCTTGGTCTACACCATCCTCCTCCCTTGGGCTGCGGACGTGGCGAGTGAACTTCACCTCCCATCAGCGCTTCTTTGGATTCAACCCGCCATGGTTTTGGACATATACTACTACTTCTACAATGGTTATGGTGATGTCATCAGGAACAGCAGCAATGACCCCTCATGTCCGGTACAATTACCGGGACTGCCATCGCTCACTAGCCGTGACCTGCCGTCCTTCTTGCTTGCTTCAAATATGTATTCTTTTATGCTCCCAACACTGCAAGAGCAACTTGAAGCGCTTGAAAAAGAAAGCAAGCCGAGAATTCTAGTGAACACCTTTGATGCACTGGAGCCCGAGGCGTTAAGAGCGATCGAAAAGTTCAATTTGATTGGAGTTGGGCCGCTAACACCGTCTGCTTTTTTGGATGGAAAAGATCCATCTGACAAATCTTTTGGAGGAGATCTTTTCCAGAGCTCCAAGGACTACATCGAATGGCTCAACTCCAAACCCGAATCATCCATTATTTACGTGTCGTTTGGGAGCTTATTGGTGTTATCCAAGCAACAAATGGAAGAAATTGCAGGTGGATTGTTGGATTCTGGCCGCCCTTTCTTATGGGTCATAAGAGATAAGAAAAACGGAGAAGAAGAGAAGGAAGAAGATAAATTGAGTTGTATGGAGGAATTGGAAGAAAAGGGAAAGATCGTGCCGTGGTGCTCTCAATTGGAGGTTTTGTCACACCCCTCGTTGGGATGCTTTGTGACACATTGCGGGTGGAATTCGACTTTGGAGAGTTTGGTTTCTGGGGTGCCTGTCGTGGCATTCCCCCAGTGGACGGATCAAGGGACAAACGCGAAGCTGATCGAGGATGTGTGGAAGACGGGAGTACGGGTCACTGCAAATGAGGATGGGATTGTTGAGAGTGTTGAGATCAAGAGGTGCTTGGAATTGGTTCTTGAGGGTGGAGAGTTGAGAAGGAATGCTAAGAAGTGGAGGGATTTGGCTAGGGAGGCTTCCAAGGAAGGTGGCTCTTCGTATGAGAATCTTAAATCTTTTGTGGATGAGATTGGAGAAGCACGTTGTTAGAAAAGTGTATGTTAAATTGTTAATTTGCTGATCAAAAACATTTGCCTTTAGCTTCTTGTTGTTAGGGATGAATTTGTGGAGTTATATTTATATCTTAGAATGCATGTAAGCACTCTCTGTCTGAGTAATCAAATATGTTATAAAAGATGTTCTTCAATATTATTATTATTATTATTTTTTTAAAAAAAAAGGGAAAGAAAAACATCCTGGATGATATTGATAGGTATGTGTGGCGTGTGAGTTGAAGTCTAATCACGTGCTTGGGCCTTGGGGCCCCGGCACTGTTTGGTTTGGTTTCGAATTGTCATCTTCGATTTCCTTGTCCACGTTCAAATGGTTCAATCGAGAAAGAACGTGGAAAAACACATACAACTGCAATGAGTCAATTCAGTGTAACTTGGAGGGTTGAGTTGCAATTGCAAATTGCATAATATGCTTCTTTTATGGCCACCTTGTCCAAGTGCATGCTTCAGTGAGAAAAATCGCATGCCACGTACATAGCCATTTTTCATTTTCGGCCGCCATACACAAAGAGTTATATGGGCCCCATTTGGTAATGGATATTTTAGGTGGTTTTTTGTTTGGAAGTTATTTATGGAATATAATGTAGATAAAAATTTTGAATTTTTTTATATGAAAAAATTAAAAAGTTTTGTTTTATAATTTTTTTTTTTTTTAATTTGAATAGTAATAACAAATGGTTGATGTTGATGTTATATAAATAGTAAGAATGTTGGGGAGTTGAAAAAATTAAAATTTTGGCCAAACAAGGCTCATGTAGATGACCTAGAATTTTCACCTTCGTGTTTTTTACGGAAAGAGTTTTTAAAATATTAGCTTTAATTTAACCATTAAAGTTAGCGTTCTAAACTCTAATTAAGAGTATTAGCAACAACTTTTCTAATATTTTCTTTAAATTTAGAAAACCAAAATATTAGGAAAAAGAAAAAGGAAAGAGACGAGAGAGAAAAAAAATTTTAAATAAAATAATAGCAAGGGAAGCAAAAAACGAAATGTTATATGTACCAAATATTTTACAAAAGATGGATACCGAGATGATGTAGATTGATATTGTAGAGTTTATTCATTGGTACGGGGTTTCATTTTTTTACTTTTTTTTTTATTAATTGTTTTGATTCTCTCCAATGAATAATTTTCACATCATTTTAGTATCCATCTTGATAAAAAAATGTAGTACCCTTAACATTTCTCAACCAAAAATATTACCATAAATCTTTAGTACGAACACTTTTGGTTCCCTTGGTTTAGGTTATATCAAGCAAGAGAATTTGTTACAAGAGGCGTTTTATGAGTTTTCTTGGAAGCATGTTAGTGCTTTAAGAAAAAAAAAAAAAAAAAAAAAAAAAACGCATGATGTCCACACTCCACGCATGTTAGGTTTTAGGTCGAAAAAGTGACAAAACGTTCGGTGAAGTAAGAAAAAAAAATTTCTACAATTAAAAAAATTTGGCATAATTCGTTATGTTATGTGCCACATTAGCACGTGTGAACTACCACTCATTTTCACATTGTTCCTATGAACTACCATATGTTAAACTCACCACCTTCAATTACTATTTCTTGACAAAAAATTTCATTTTTTTAGTCATGGTCGTTAAATTAGATAGAATATGTGTTTTTTAGAAGTAAAATGGTGGAATACCCTCAAATAAAATATACAAAGATTAAAAACTATATAAAAATTAAAAACAAAAAAATGGGAAAAATACAAAAATTGCTAGCCTTATGGGACATTGACATTTTTTAATACTTTAGTAGAATATTAACACAATTCATAATTTAGAGAAAATATTAAATGATTGAATGATATATAGTTTGTGTGAATATATATACCATGTCAACACCAAAAAAGAAAAAGAAAAAAAAAAGGTAAAGCCGCTTAACCCCCTCAAACTATTACACAATGACAATCTACTCCTCAAACTATCAATTGCGACAATTTACCCACCAAACTACCAAAACAGTGACAATGTACATCCAATTTTAACAAAATGACGAAATTACCCTTACTAAAATAAAAACAAAAATACTAAAATTTATTTATTTTTTCAAAATTTGTCTTATTGAAAATTATATTGGGGTAATTTCGTCAATTTACTAGCATTGAGAAGTACATTGTCATTGTTTTGGTAATTTGTGAAGTAAATTGTAGTAATTGATAGTTTGGAGAGTAAATTATTATTGGGATGGTAGCTTGAGGAGGTTAAAATGACTTTACAAAAAAAAAAAAAGAAAAAAAAAAAAAAGAGGCTTTAATCGGATGTGGGCTCTCAATCGAGATTGATATGAGAGGGTACCTGATCCAACCCAGCCCGACTCTGTTCTTATTTCCCGCCAAACGGATGCATCCTTCCCGCCACAGAAAAGCACCCAAAACTATTCTTGAACATTTCCCGCCATCTCTCTCTCTCTCTGTGTCTGGGTGTGCAACACACAAGCAGCCATGGACCCAAAGCGAATAGCCAAGAAACGCAAGCTTCCCCCGGCCCCATCCCATCCCATGATCGGCATCTGCACCCGCACCAGATCCCAGATCCACCAATCCTCTTCTTCCCACGACGACGCCGAACTCCGATGCCTCATCAAGGATCTCCGCACCAGACGGGTCTTTTCCCCCAAATCAATCCACGCCGATCAGAATGTAGGCAGTGTTTATATGGGTTCTCATGGTACAGTGGCGGCGGAGAATATGAAGGATATAAGCACGGTTTTGTCTTCGATTGATGAGGAGTCCCGGTTTGATAAAAATCCATATAATGATGAGAGTGAAGAGGTTGATGTGAACGGGCAAAAGGGTAGTTCGGAGAAGAGTGATGGTGATGGTGAGTATGTCGGGCTTGTGAAGGCTGTCGGTGAAGTGAATGAGGAAAGTGTCCAAACAACGCCGCCCGATGGCAAGGTGTTTGATGATGGAGCGGTTAATGAAAATGGAGGACAGAGCTTTTCCCCCAAATCAATCCACGCCGATCAGAATGTAGACAGGGTTTATATGGGTTCTCATGGTACAGTGGCAGCGGAGGATATGAATGATATAAGCACGGTTTTGTCTTCAATTGTGGAGAAGTCCCGGTTGGATAAAAATGCATATAATGATGAGAATGGAGAGGTTGATGTGAACGGGCAAAATGGTAGTTCGGAGAAGAGTGATGGTGATGGTGAGTATGTCGGGCTTGTGGAGGCTGTCGGTGAAGTGAATGAGGAAAGTGTCCAAACAACGCCGCCCGATGGCAAGGTGTTTGATGATGGAGCGGTTAATGAAAATGGAGGACAGATCTTTTCCCCCAAATCAATCCACGCCGATCAGAATGTAGACAGGGTTTTTACGGGTTCTCATGGTACAGTGGCGGCAGAGGATATGAAGGATATAAGCACGGTTTTGTCTTCAATTGTGGAGGAGTCCCGGTTGGATAAAAATGCATATAATGATGAGAATGGAGAGGTTGATGTGAACGGGCAAAAGGGTAGTTCGGAGAAGAGTGGAGGTGATGGTGAACATGTCGGGCTTGTGAAGGCGGTCGGAGATTTGAATGAGGAAAATGTCCGGACAACGCCGCTCGATGCCAAGGTGTTTGGTGATGGAGAGGTTAGTGAAAATGAAGGGAAGCCTTCTAATGGAATTTTTCAGAGAGTTGACAAGTGTGTTGGAGAGGCTTTAGGTGCCAACATTGACAAGAAGAATCACTCAATTTCCGACACCAAATTGGTAAGGAAGACGCTTTCTGAGCAGAATGAATGTCTTTGTGTGTGTGCTTATTTCTTTTTCTTTTGGTTAATTGTGCTGAATGTTGATTACAATTAGAACTTTACACATGGAAATTTCTGTAGTAGATTCTATAACTTTGATGCTTAATGCTAATGTGAAATAGTCTGGGATTTTGGATAGGTGCTCAGACCATGTTTTAGTAAGAAACTATTCAAAACTCCGGGTTCATTTAGCTATAAAAGATTGCTTCCTTATCTGATGGATATCGCAAAAGATAATTCTTGTAAGTTGTAATTTTTCTTTCTTTTCTTGAATCTTGAATTACAAAAGCTGATTTTTCAGTTTGGAGAAGTATGTCGAAGGAGCTGACAATTCTTCTAATGAATTTCAAATAGGTACTCCAAAAAGTAGTCAGTGCCCGAAACTGGTAGTTCGAGAAAATTAATTGTGACTATTTTAGTTGAGCGTGACTATAGTAGCACTTACTTGCTGGGAGTTGCATAGAAATGGCTTAGATAGTAAAAATCGTAAGCGCTCTTTCAAATCCGATTGAGCTATAGCCTGACTCAACCTCACTAAAACATCAATGAGAATCCAATACGACTAATACTAATAAGACATATGTGAGAATTCTTCATTGCGGAGATTCAAACCCACACTCTTAGTACATGTCATGACTACTTGAAATCTTTTTTGGCACATTAAACACCACCCTTATTGGTAAAGCGGCTGATTGATTGGATACGAACTTGATTCTTCGAAAAATCAAGCTCATAGAATCATTTTCATTTTCAATAACTTTATAATTTTTATTTTTTATAGTATTTTTAAGTGTTTGGTAAGACGAAAAATAATACTCAATGGCAAATATTATTAGTTTAATCGAAAAAGCTTGCTTAATTGTTGAAAAATAATTTATATTTTTAAAAATTGTAAATTATTTTTTGAGTTTGAGCATCTTATTCTCCTCAAATTGACAGACTCAACTAGAACATTGTTAGGACTTTGCCAGAACTTCACTGGGCCATCGTCGGATTTTTTGCTGAAAACATTTTTCGATACAAATCATCCAGACAAACGAAATCTTACAAATGTTCAAAGGAGAAATTGAAGGGAATTGACCCATGAGGTTTTTGTTTGAGACTTTGAGTAGCCAGCAAGCAAAATAATTTTAAATCAAGCATGTGTATTAAATAAAATCATGGGACGTGAGAAACAAAAGTCGTACTAGATTTTTCATTTGCCAATCAAAATAGAGCGTCGGTCGTGTAACAATTGGCTACCCAACAACATATGTACCCAAAAAGGACTTGGAAGAATTTAGTTGTCCACACACATGATTTTTGTTTTTGAATGATGCCGAGGATTATACTGTACACATAAAGCTTCTTTTTTGTTTGTTTTATGCTTGCTTGATTGCTCATGGGCAACCGCAATTCCTTTTCAATAGATGAGCGTCACAATTAATCTGAGATATTATTTTGTCAGGGCCTAATTAGCATGAATAATTATATGAGATATTAATTACGACTGTCTAAAAATCTTACTAGGACTAAAGAAGATACAACAATTATTGTAATTAGTTTACAACTTGGGTTAATAATGGTGACATTTTTTTATTTTTTTTTCTTTAGGTATCAAAACGCTTGAAAAATGCTACCTATTAAAAAAGTTGTATGTTATCGAGATAATCAAAAAGAATTTTTCATCCCATAAGACTTCATCTTCACTGTTGTAGAGACGCTTATTATTCAAAAAATCAAAAGACAATTTTTGGAAATCTAGAGAGCAATAACCTGATGAAAATATACTCAATTGTTAACCGTAATATATCACATTTTTAATGTGACATTTTTCAAGCGTTTCAATACCTAAAAATAGTTAAAATCACGTAATTTGATAATCTACTATTTATTTTAAATTGTTGGAGACCCTAATCCCAAAATACTTGAGCATTTCATATTTAATCAACTTTAACTTATATGATATAAGCATTGCACATTAATTAATCTTGGCAATTTGTTGGTTTTTAATTTTATCCCTCTTTTTTTTTTTTTTTTGTTCGGAGTGATTTATTAATGCCAAAATGATAATAAACAAAACAGAATAAAAAACTCGTTAACAAAATAAATCCCAAAATGCGTGAAACAGAGATGACCACGAGCCACGAGGGTATGTTTTGTTGAAAGCTTTGTTTTTTTCTGGTCGGAAATGGCAGGTATTTCTCCAAATCGTCACCGCAAACGTCATAGCGCCTACCCCCCCATCATTTATATGCGATCCTTCTGCCTCTTCAGCTTGCAATTTGCACAGAGCAATCAATACACCATTTGCACAGAACAACCCAGAGCCATTTGCACAGAGCAGTTGCAGCCAATACACCATCATGGCCCGGCCCCACTTCCTCCTCGTAACATTTCCGGCCCAGGGCCATATCAATCCCGGCCTCCAATTCGCCAAGCGCCTCATTCGCTTGGGGGCGCATGTCACCTTCGTCACCACCGTCGCCGCCCGCCGCCGCATGGCCAAAATCCCTGATTCCGACGGCTTGTCCTTCTCCACCTTCTCCGACGGCTACGACGACGGCTTTAAAGATGGTGACGACGCCGACAACTACATGTCCGAGATCAGGCGCCGTGGCTCCCAAGCTCTCACTGATCTTGTCGTGTCCAGCGCAAACGAGGGTCGCCCATTTACAGGCTTGGTCTACACCATCCTCCTCCCTTGGGCTGCGGACGTGGCGAGTGAACTTCACCTCCCATCAGCGCTTCTTTGGATTCAACCCGCCATGGTTTTGGACATATACTACTACTTCTTCAATGGTTATGGTGATGTCATCAGGAACAGCAGCAATGACCCCTCATGTCCGATACAATTACCGGGACTGCCATCGCTCACTAGCCGTGACCTGCCGTCCTTCTTGCTTGCTTCAAATACGTATACTTTTATGCTCCCAACATTTCAAGAGCAACTTGAAGCGCTTGAAAAAGAAAGCAAGCCGATAATTCTAGTGAACACCTTTGATGCGCTGGAACCGGAGTCGTTAAGAATGATCGAAAAGTTCAATTTGATTGGAGTTGGGCCGCTAACGCCGTCTGCTTTTTTGGATGGAAAAGATCCATCCGACAAATCTTTTGGAGGAGATCTTTTCCAAAGCTCCAAGGACTACATCGAATGGCTCAACTCCAAACCCGAATCATCCATTATTTACGTGTCGTTTGGGAGCTTATTGGAGTTATCCAAGCAACAAATGGAAGAAATTGCACGCGGATTGTTGGATTCTGGCCGCCCTTTCTTATGGGTTATAAGAGATAAGAAAAACGGAGAAGAAGAGAAGGAAGAAGATAAATTGAGTTGTATGGAGGAATTGAAAGAAAAGGGAAAGATCGTGCCGTGGTGCTCTCAATTGGAGGTTTTGTCACACCCCTCGTTGGGATGCTTTGTGACACATTGCGGGTGGAATTCGACTTTGGAGAGTTTGGTTTCTGGGGTGCCTGTCGTGGCATTCCCCCAGTGGACGGATCAAGGGACAAACGCGAAGCTGATAGAGGATGTGTGGAAGACGGGAGTACGGGTCACTGCAAATGAGGATGGGATTGTTGAGAGTGTTGAGATCAAGAGGTGCTTGGAATTGGTTATTGAGGGTGGAGAGTTGAGAAGGAATGCTAAGAAGTGGAGGGATTTGGCTAGGGAGGCTTCCAAGGAAGGTGGCTCTTCGTATGAGAATCTTAAATCTTTTGTGGATGAGATTGGAGAAGCACGTTGTTAGAAAAGTGTATGTTAATTTGCTGATCAAAAACATTTGCCTTTAGCTTCTTGTTGTTAGGGATGAATTTGTGGAGTTATATATTTGTATCTTAGAATAATGCATGTAAGCACTCTCTGTCTGAGTAATCAAAAATGTTATAAATTAAAGATGTTCTTCAATATTATTAAAAAGAAAAAAGAAAAGAAAAGAAAAACATCCTGGATGATATTGATAGGTATGTGTGGCGTGTGAGTTGAAGTCTAATCACGTGCATGGGTCCCCAGCACTGTTTGGTTTGGTTTAGAATTGTCATCTTCGATTTCCTTGTCCACGTTCAATCGAGAAAGAACTTGGAAAAACCCATACAACTGCAAGGACTAAGGAGTCAATTCAGTGCAACTTGGAGTGTTGAGTTGAGCAAGTGGTGGCTTAAATGCTTCTTTCTCTGGGTAAGCGTTGCAAATTGCAATTGGAATTGCATAATGCTTCTTTTATAGCCACCTTGTTTGACTGTTTTTCCAAGTGCATGTTTCCGTGAGAAAAATCGCATGCCACGTACATAGTCATTTTTCATTTTGGGCCGCCATACACAAAGAGTTATATGGGCCCCGTTTGGTAATGGACATAATAGGTGGTTTTTTTTGTTTGGAAGTTATTTATGGAATATAATATAGATAAAAATTTTGAATTTTTTTAAATGAAAAAATGAAAAAAATAATAATAATAATAATTTTTTATTTAAATAGTAATACAAAATGGTTGATGTGATATAAAAAATAAGAATATTAGGGTGTTAAAAAAATTGAAATTTTAGCCAAACAAGGCTCATGTATACCTAGAATTTTCGCCTTCGTGTTTTTTGTGAAAAGAGTTTTCAAAATTAGCTTTTAACTATTAAATTGCTATTAGCAGCAATTTTTCTTATATTTAGGAAACCAAACTATTAGGAAAAAGAAAAAGGAAAGAAACGAGAGAGAAAACATTTTTTTTTAAAAAATAAAATAGTAGCAAGGGAAGCAAAACGGTAAATGCTATGGGTATCAAAATAATGTAGAGTTTATTCATTAGTACATGTATCATTTTTTTTTATTAATTGTTTTGATCATCTTCGATGAATGAGCTCCACATCATCTTAATATCAATTTCTTGATGAAAAAATTTAGTACCCTTATCAAGCAAAAATATTACCATAAATCTTTAGTGACACTTCTGGTTCCCTTGGTTTAGGGAATACCAAGAGAGTTTGTTACAAGAGGCATGTTAGTGCTTTAAGAAAATAAATAAATAAAAAGAACGCAAGTCGCTTTAATTTATGGGATAAATGGACTTTTGGTCTCTATAAATAACTATTTGAGGTCAAAAAAGTGACAAAACGTTCTATGAAGTAAGAGAAAAAAAAAAAAAAAGCGTTTCTACAATTTAAAAAATTTGGCAGAATTCGTTATGTGCCACATTAGTACGTGTGACACGTGTGAACTACCACTCATTTTTATATCGTCCCATGAACTACCACTTGTTAAACTCAACCACCTTCAATTACTATTTATTGACAAAAAATCTCCTTCTTTTAGTTAAGATCGTTAAATTTTAATAGAATATGCATTTTTTAGAAGTAAATACCCTCAAATGAAATATACAAAGATTAAAAACTATATAAAAATTAAAAAAAAAAAATGGGAAAAATACAAAAATTGCTAGCCTTAGGGAACATTGACATTTTTTTTAATACTTTAGTAGAATATTACACAATTGATAATTTAGAGAAAATATTAAATGATTGAATGATAGTTTGAGTGAATATATATACCATGTCAACAAAAAAGAAAAAAGAAAAAAGAAGCTTTAATCGGACGTGGGCTCTCAATCCAGATTGATATGAGAGGGTAGCGACCCAACCCACCCCGACTCTGTTTATTTCCCGCCAAACGGATGCATCCTTCCCGCCACAGAAAAGCACCCTAAACTATTCTTGAACATTTCCCGCCATCTCTCTCTCTCTCTCTCTCTGTGTCTGGGTGTGCAACACACAAGCAGCCATGGACCCAAAACGAATATCCAAGAAGCGCAAGCTTCCCCCGGCCCCATCCCATTCCATGATCGGCATCAGCACCCGCACCAGATCCCAGATCCACCAATCCTCTTCTTCCCACGACGACCCCGAACTCCGATGCCTCATCAAGGATCTCCGCACCAGACGGGTTTTTTCCCCCAAATCAATCCACGCCGATCAGAATGTAGGCAGTGTTTATATGGGTTCTCATGGTACAGTGGCGGCGGAGAATATGAAGGATATAAGCACGGTTTTGTCTTCGATTGTGGAGGAGTCCCGGTTTGATAAAAATCCATATAATGATGAGAGTGAAGGGGTTGATGTGAACGGGAAAAAGGGTAGTTCGGAGAAGAGTGATGGTGATGGTGAGTATGTCGGGCTTGTGAAGGCGGTCAGTGAAGTGAATGAGAAAAGTGTCCAAACAACGCCCCCCGATGGCAAGGTGTTTGATGATGGAGCGGTTAATGAAAATGGAGGACGGATCTTTTCCCCCAAATCAATCCACGCCAATCAGAATGTAGATAGGTTTTATATGGGTTCTCATGGTACAGTGGCGGAGGAGGATATGAAGGATATAAGCACGGTTTTGTCTTCAATTGTGGAGGAGTCCCGGTTGGATAAAAATGCATATAATGATGAGAATGAAAAGGTTGATGTGAACGGGCAAAAGGGTAGTTCGGAGAAGAGTGGAGGTGATGGTGAATATGTCGGGCTTGTGAAGGCGGTTGGAGATTTGAATGAGGAAAATGTCCGGACAGTGCCGCCCGATGCCAAGGTGTTTGATGATGGAGAGGTTAATGAAAATGAAGGGAAGCCTTCTAATGGAAGTTTTCAGAGAGTTGACAAATGTGTTGGAGAGGCTTTCTGTGCCAACAATGACAAGAAGAATCACTCAATTTCCGACGCCAAATCGGTAAGGAAGACGCTTTCTAAGCAGAATGAATGTCTTTGTGTGTGTGTTTATTTCTTTTTCTTTTGGTTAATTGTGCAGAATGTTGATAACAATTAGAACTTTACACATGGAAATTTCTGTAGTAGATTCTATAACTTTTATGCTTAATGCTGATGTGAAATAGTCTGGGATTTTGGATTAGGTGCTCAGACCATGTTTTAGTAGGAAACTATTCAAAACTCCGGGTTCAGTTAGCTATAAAAGATTGCTTCCTTATCTGATGGATATCGCAAAAGATAATTCTTGTGAGTTGTAATTTTTCTTTTCTTGAACCTTGAATTACAAAATCTGATTTTTCAGTTTGGAGAAGTATGTCAAAGTAGCTGACAATTCTTCTAATGAATTTCAAATAGGTACTCCTAAAAGTAGTCAGTGCCCGAAACTGGACAAGGGTTCGGGACAATTGCTTCCCCAACCGAAATTCGCTTCTAAAGATCAAGAAGTTTCCATGGATAAATCAAACACTGGTGACTCTGGTAACTCACCCACATCAGTACTAAATTCTGCCAATGAGTCGTCAAATGGTAACGTGGCGGATTTATCAACGTGTGAACACTTTCCTGAATCATCAATGACATTTGATTTCAAAAAATCGGTTGATGAACACCATGATAAAAAATTTGACTTGGGGTTTTCTAGTGAAGATCATAAGAATGACTCAAACCCTGATCTGTCTTTGGTTTTGGAGGATGATGCAAAGGGTCAGAGTGACAATGGAGAAATTGAGAAAACTGATTGTGGGTTCTCTAGCGAGGCTCAAGATGTTGATGAAGTAAAACCTCAGCTGTCTTTGATTGTAGATGAGTGTCATTCAGGCAGAGATTATGGAGCTGGTCAGCAGCACTCTGATTATTCAAAGAAGTCTGAGACTGGAGGAATGAAGAAACTTAATGATGGGTATCCTTGTCAAGCTCAGAATCTGAATCCTGATTTGTCTGAAGCAGAGAACAGCAAATCATTCAGTTTGGAGAAGAGAGGTGGTGATGATGGTAAGGTTCAAAATCAAATTTATGGTTCAAATGAAGAATTTGTCCAGACAACACCACCAGATGCTGTGATCTTTGCTAAACCGTACATAGAAGAAAATGGAGGTGGTAGAGTGGAATTTGTTGAAAAGAGTACAGATCACGTCCTTGCGAAGCCCCTAAATGGAAGTGATACAAGAAGTGTTGGCTGTGCTAGTGATAAGAGAATCTACTCCAATTCTAAAAATAAACTGGTAAGAAATTATTCTTGAAATCTTGAGAGACTGGCAAGTATATGTGATTTTTAAGTTCTCATTTAAGATGTGCTTGTTATTTTGAAACAGGTTATAAATCCATGTTCAGGAGTGAAGTTATACAAAACTCCTGGCTCATTCAGCTATAGGAGATTGCTTCCATTTCTTATGGATATCACAAAAGATAAATCTTGTAAGTACTGTTGCCTTTTCTATGGCACCATATATATATTGCTTGAGGAGAAGCTTTTGTACACTAATGTAGAAAAAGCTAATCATTCTTGCAAGCCTTAATTTTTCTAGGTGCTTCAGAGAATGGACATTGCTTAAAACTTGAGAAGGATCGGGAACAAATACTGCTTCCACCACGGGTCACTTCTGACTGTCAAGAAAAGCTATTTGATAATTCAGATGGCTACCGACTTCATGCAGAGTGTCATACTAGCAATTCTGGTACTCTGCCAACGGATGAATTGCCTGTGGCCCATGATTTATCTAATGATGATGAACCAAAGCTAAAATGTCCTCGGGGCATTTCTGAATCCACAATACCGCTTGATTCACAAAAGGAACTTCGGTTGCCAGTTCAGTATTGTCAATTGGAAACTTCCCCTAAGAAAGTGAGTTCTGTACATGAAATTGATCTACCAGTTACTTCACTGTGTCCTCCTGTCACCTGTGAAGTTTTGTCCAGGGAAGAAGGTACAATATCGATCTCGCGAGTCTCTGTCAACACTGAAATGGACTTCCCTAGTTCATCTATAAAATATTCTGACTGTACAAAGCCAGTTGAAGCAGAGTGCTTGTCTCAGAATACATCTCAACTTAAAATCTCAGTTCCTTCCGGAGTTCATGTTGCTGGACTCAAAAAGGGGATTCTTAAAAGAAATCCACGAGGATGCAGAGGGCTCTGTACTTGTTTGAACTGTGCTTCTTTTCGTCTCCATGCGGAGAGAGCATTTGAGTTCTCCAAAAATCAGATGCAAGATGCCGAAGAGGTGGCCTTAGATTTAATTAAGGAACTGTCATACCTGCGGACTATGTTGGAAAAATCTACTGATGGTGTCAATGATCATTCCATTGTTCATGTCAATCAGGTGAGCACTGCAAAAACCAAAGATGCAACTCTGATTTTTCGAGCTCTTGCTCTTAAACTTTGTGTGCTGTAGTTAATATCATGTTGCTTTATCTGCATTTCTGACTGCTTGAATTCTCTGTCATTGTTACTTTTCTATCTGTATTTTATGCACCAGATTGATCGAATGGATGCTAGTTTAACATAGGCCACACTCATTTGACTAGGAAAACGTCTGAATGCTAACTTGGAAAGTCTATATAGGGGCAACTTTTATGTGTAATAACTCTAGCGATTTTGAAAGTTGTCAGTTGTCATCAAGACATGATTGGAGTGTTATATATATATATATATATATATATATATATATATATGATTTTTCCGCTTGTTTATATTGCATCAATCTTTAAGTAGACTTGTGTTGCAGCATGAAATTCTTCTCAGGATGTAAGAGTGGACCAAGCGATGTTCATGACATCTTGAAAATTCAAGTGAGCTCAGAGAAGTATGAAATGTTAGTGTAACATGTGGATACAAATTTCCTGGTGTAGGAGTAGCAGTAGGTTCCTGCTACACATTGTTGCTGCTCTTTCTCCTTTGGGCCACAAGTCCTAGAGCACCAAACCTTGTGTGGTTTGAGTTCATACAAAACTTCAATGATAAAATCTGATTTTTTTTTTTTTTGTATTGAGCTCATAATGTTTCCCATTTACAATCTATTGTTTTGGTTTGATTACATTGTCAATGGTCTTATCAGTAAATAAGCAGCCATCCATTATGTCCGTGGACTTGAAAATTCTCACTGGAATTCTAAGATTGTTCTCTATTTGATGCAGGTGAAAGAAGCATGCAGGAAAGCATCTGAAGCAGAAGAACTAGCAAAACACCGCCTAGACCAGATGAACGATGAGCTCAACATCCACTGCAGAATCACAGTAAGTGTCAATTATACTCTATATTTCACAAAGTTCTCCATTTTTTTCTTCTTGTTTTTCCCCAGTAGGCTTTTGAACAATATATCTTACCTGAAGCAACCAATAAACTCATTTCAACTTCTTTGTAACAGTGCTTGCAGCCGCCAAAAGTTAGATTTGCCAATTATGTCGAAGAAAAGGTCTTGCCAAACAAATAGTATTCACCATGTGTAAGATAGTTTTGCTATACTTGTCGCATGAGAGCTTATTAGGCTGCTCTGCCGGCACTTCTCTGCATACAGGCCAAATCTGGCTCCAGTGACTCACACACATTGCTTGATTCTAGCTGGAATTTTCGAATATCAAGAAGCAGGGAAGTCTATTGTTCTTGTTGTATCTTGGGAAGAGGAAACAAGTGTTGTGTCTACAAAAGAAAACTAGTTTGATATTTCGAGAATGGTATTCTAATATATGTTTAGAAAAAATTAAAATAAATATTATGTGGCACTGGTGTGCCATCACTATTCTTTGAGTTTGAGATATGTAGAAGCTCAATTTGCTTTTGTTAAATTAATGATTAAGTAATTAATTTTACGTTTTCTTATCAGCTTAAACTTTTGAAAAAAAATATTGATTTAACATGACATAAGAATTAAAGGTCTTGAGTTCGAACAATAGCTTTCAGCAAAGGTTCATCTGAATGTCTTATGACATTTACATTGGAATACTGGAATTGCTTTAATTTAAAAGATGAATTTGAATTTTGAAAGACTTCACAGAATCACAGTTTCGATCATTTTTTATTTTTAAATTGGGAATTCAACGAGATTAGAGGGTTGACCAAAAACAGAAAAAAACACTCTTAAAACACAAAGCATCGGAGTCCAGATATGCCATAAGGTTAATGCTACTTGTATTGATGGTATTGGTAGAATAGATTAGTATTATTAGATTTTTTTTTTTTTTTTTTTTTTTTTTAAGTGAATGAGGAAAGGGCTACAAGGGGAATCTTCTCTATTCTTGATCCAAATGGAAGAAAGAACGGAAGACCAATTGAGAATGCTTTCGAACACTAGGTTGAAAGCGGCCTATCTAGCTAACAAATGTGCTCGAACATTAGCATTTTTAGAAACTTTACTAGCTTTATTATTATCATTAACATAGGGTGAACCTGTATAGAATGTGGTTATTTAGGGAAGAAGTTGAGAATTGTTGAATTTCAAATTAGATGCACCGAATAAAAGGAGAATCTAAATCGAAGCCGAACTTTCCATATTCAACTATACATTATCATCATTGCTATAGCTTATACAATATTCTCTTATTCTTCATTTTTTTTGAAAATCAACCATTACTTGTGTGGGTCCTAAAAGAAGGATGAGAAAATACTAAATAGCATTTATTATTCGCAAAATTGAGGGTAGAAATTTACAGCACAACAAATCATCCCAATTTCCCAAAAAAAAAAAAAAAAAAACTCTAAAAACTTCACCTTGATCACCATCTTGGGCTCCGTAGCAAGAGAAATAGGCTTCCTGGTGAGCCAGGAAGCCGAACTCTAACCTCGCAATTAGGCATGGCCCCTCATTCATATTTTCACCCTCCCAAAAGAAAATTTTAGTTTGTCGTGGGCAACATATATTGTTGTGAAACTTTCAGTGTTTTGAAAACTATTTTGTTAGAAAGATTTGACACTTCGAGGAAACTCATAGTACGCCTATAATATAACGTGTTGAAACATCACTTAAATCTATATGTTTTTAGTTATAATTATGGTAGGATTTGGCTTAGGTGTTGTAACACTTGTGACACTTTTTCTGAAGTGACACTTTTAGGCAGCTCTACTAATATAAGATACAAAACAAGTAATTTTATTATATGAACAAATATTCAAACCTCATAAACCTTACAGGGAGCTGAACAGAGTAGGTGGCCATCAAATCCCCCGCTAACATACAAAGACACGAAAGAATATAAATTTATTTGAATCCTGATTTTCAAGCTAAAAGAAACTTGATGATCACAGAGGAGGTTGCAAAGAATCTCCACCCACGGACTATATTACAGACTCCATTGAAACTTGTATCTTTTACAGAAATCTCGAGCGTCTGCACTCAGGAGGAAAACCTTGAGGGAATCGTTTCAAGTCAGTGCAGTAGTTGTAAATCATGAAGTATTTCTGAACCCATCTCAGACGTCTCCGGCCATGGGCATCAAGCTCGTTGGTCTCCCATGCAGAGTTGGGTCCCCATGCAGCATTGGAGGCTGTAACTTTGAAATTCCGGTAGTATGCTGTGAAGGGTGCCTTGGACCAATCAGTTTTCACCAATCCTCCTCTTGTGGCCCAGTCGTCAGCATTCCAGAGGCTCGAGTAAATCTTCATTGGTTGGCTCTTTGGGAAGGGAACGCCGATTGGTTCAGCATTCTTGAATACTCTTATGGGAATGTTATCAACCACGAAGCTGAAAACAGAAGCAACATTAATTAATACGTTGTAAAATTATAGCAAACAGAGTAGACTCAATGAAATACATGGGAATTTGTGTTTTCTGCATAATCTCTCTTACATTATGTGCTGGGGTTTCCAGATGATGGAGTAGGTGTGAAAATTTCTTGTGGGGTCGAACCAGAGATAGAACTGCTGCTCCCTGTTTCCCTTGCCCTGAGTGAAAACATTTGTGTGTAGAATATAAGGGTTACCGCTAAGGTTTCCCAAGAACTCAAAGTCAATTTCATCGTGAGTTGGCCCCTGAGATGACAACTGCAATAAAAAACAGAGCAGTCAATTGTATGATGAGGGAATTCTGTTTGAACGTTTGGGGGGTGTTTTTGGAAAGAATTCAATGAAAATGACTGCTGCTGATGATACTTCTTGTTTAACGAAATCAACTAATAAAGGCTAAATTGGTTTTGACAATAGTACCCCCTATCTTTTTTTCAAAAAAAACAGAAGTTTTTCATGTGAAGCTACAGGAGGAAAGGTAAAAACATTGGTAATATACTAATATTGAAGATGACCGTTATTAGAATAAATACATCAGAAGATCAAATAAATAGTAATTAAATTCATGGCAAGGTTTTGACTTTTTTAATGTGACATATATCAATTGGTTCAGTTCAAAGATGTCTCAAAGCAAGCACTAATCTTCCTGATGGCCCCAGAAGTTGTTTTTTAATGTGTATGTGTGTGTGTGTGAGATGGTGGAAAGAAAAAAATGGATGAGTGGCAGACATACATAATAGGCAGTAACAGTGCCAGCAGAGTTGCCAGCAACAAGTTTAAGCTGCATATCAATTCTCCCAAAGAGGTATTCTTTCTTAGACTGGAAGCCAGAGCCAGAGACCCTGTCTAGAGAAAGAGATAGAAGCTGCCCTCCCTGGAATATCTTGGCACGATTATCTCCCCATGTTAAATCAAAGTCTTGGTAAAAGTTACCAGCAGAAGGGGCAACTAATAAAGAGCTCATCACCAGACAAACAAATGCAAACATAGAAAACCCATTACAAGAAAAAGCCATTTTTGAGAGACAGAGAGAGAGAGAGAGAGAGAGAGAGAGTCTGTGATGGTTTGAATGAAGGGGTTTTTGGGAGAAGTAGTATATATAGGAAGGAGGAAATGGGTGAAGAGATAAAAGAGAGGGAGGACGCGTGAGCAATAACTGGGGGGAGCCAAAGCTGGTGCCAGCTGAGCACCTTAATGAAAGCTGGAAGCTTTTGTTTGGGTTTATGGGATTATTTTTGGTTTTATGCAGAGGATGGGGATGCTATTATAATCACTCTGTCACAAGAATGATAGGTAGGACCCACTTTGGTATGATTTAAAATAGGTGGTGGATGACAACGGGCTTGGTATGGAAGAATAAAGTCCGTGTAAGGCTTCCTAGGACCACCAATCATGTATTTTGATTTTCCCATTTGCCAAAATGATGTCTCAGTAATTTACCTCAATCTCAATGAACATGTTTGAGATAATTCTGAATTTTTGGCCTTTGCTTCTTTTTTCAAGAGTCACAAGAACGCCACTGTAATGTGGTTGAACTGTTATGACTGCATTCTTTTGTCGTTGAAGATGACATGTCCTATAATCTAGCTAGCATGATTTTACAGATGTCTGCAAAAAGCCAAAGCATGTAGCTTTGATCTTTTTCTTTAATCTTTTTCAACGTTTATGTGAAAGTGAATTAGACCAAATACGCAAACCACCAGATGGCACCCCAAGGGATCTTTAGTTTCTATGACAAGATACAGAGGACTTCAACTTCACAAGAAACTTCTATTTAATTTCCTGAAACTGCAGAGAGATGTTCGAAGAAGATTGTCCAATATTAGGCTTGGAAAATCTCCTAAACTTGGCCCATCTAGTGGGGTTCTGTTCACTATCACCCCAAAGTACTCAAAACATTTAGAAATTACACTTGAAAATCTAATAAAAGTGGAAGAAACAGATTACACTTGATTATTTCAGTGGTGCTAAAACTGTATATATATACTTCTGTTGTTAGAATATGGGTTTTTTCTCAAAGATAATTGATTTATTTCAGTGGACTCTGATTGTGAAACCGCTGGATGCAATCAAATTTCATAAGTATAGTTGATTATCTATAAAAGATGTCTTACTTTATGGCTTATACTCTTCACAAATCACAACATCCATCGAAAGTGGAGATTAGTATAACAAAGTTGTGTTTTTATTCCCCAGTTTCCATGATGACTCTCTCTCTCTCTCTCATTGGTCTCATGGCAGAATTATGTGCTGAAAAAAGAAAGTAGAAGAGGTATATCCGTATATGCTAACAATAATAATGAGTTTGGCTTGCCTCCAATTACTCCTGTACGTCTAGGCATCCAGCAATCTTTTTTAAAAAAAAAAAAAAAACTTCTATAAAAATACTACTTTTTATATGGTTGCCCCTCAATTGTTTAACTTTTTACCCCCATACAACATATCTACTCTTATGTCAAATCTTTGTAACTTTAAATATGGATTTTGTTTTTACATGTTTATAGCAAACTAGAAAACTTTCGTATTTGAATCTCTTATAAGATGATTTTATAGATATGCACATTTTGTATATAGTTATAACTCATGACTTAACCTAGCTGTCTTCATGGGTATTTTCTCTCTTTGGTATTATATATTTTCTAGGGAATATTTGATCTCACATCTCCCGTAAAATGGTTTAAAGTAGACCTAATAGTTGATTCTCACAAAGCTGTATCCAGACAAGCTGAATCTAATTGAAGTGAGTTGATCGAATTTGGATTGGCATATTACGTTTACACCGATGGAGATGGTAAACCAACCCAGCTGCTCTTAACAACAGGGCTTCCCCTGTTTTTTTTTTTTTTTAAAAAAAAAAAAAAAAAAAAAAAAAGTAGAAAAAATGAAGAAATCCTTTGGCTCATGCTTAGGAAAAATGCTAGTTAATTTGGAGTTCTTTAAAATCACTTATAAAGTACAGTTTCACCCAAGGAACCAATATGGGATTTAGTACCCATACTCACCTTATGTGGTTATTCATCTTTCCTAACTTGGGATTGAGGTGTTACAATCTCCCTTCCTTAAATTATTGAGGTTCTTATTGGGTCACATCATGCAATGCTCCAGTACCACATGGAGTTACTAGATAGGTTGCTTCGCTACTATTTGTAATGGCTTAAGAAAAGCGTTAGCTCCATAAAATCACTTATAAAACCAAGTTTTACTTCATAAAAAACCAATCCGACTCGTGAGTAATGTGATTATCCATCTTCTTAATGTGGGAATCTTCTTAATGTGGGAATGCGGTGTTACATGTTCCGTCAAAGTTTGAGCCTTGATGGAGTGCTAAACAGGCCACCCTTGAGCAGTAATATAACAAGCTTTTCTCATCATTGTGATGAGAGGAGTCAAGTTCCATTCATAGGAAGCCAAGTTAAAAGGGTTCAACAATGCATACTTTTTTGATAGAAAACAAGAGGGTGGGAGGAAAAAGAAGCACATGACAGCTAAAGACAGCTTTTTAGCATGGAATTTGAATAAATGAAGACGTAGCCTGCAGCATGGATGTTCCCATGAAGCATCATCATCCTGCGAGAAGAAGAAGAAGAAGAAGAAACCCCACAAAGAATCCCGTGGTAGGGGAGCGGACCACAGGATATATTACTGTGTATTAAGTGTAGGATGGGCACATAATGTCAAAACCCATGAACCCAGCAAGCAACCGCGGCGGTGCTGACTTTGCAATGGGCCCCCCATGATTAATTTTGTTTGCTAAAAGATGCTTTGTATTTGGGAATTTGTCACATTAGACGCGTGATTTCTATTGATTTTGAATCTTAAACAAAACAACAACAACATCATTTCATTTCATTTTCGGATGTGAGACTTGTTTGACCACTTTCCAACGTCTATCATATCAAACAAATAAATATCTTAATCCCATTGATTTTCCTAATTATTGTGACTAATTATTTACCTTACAATATTAACAAGTATTCAAAAACAAAACAATCTAAACAGCTAATAAAGTAGGTAATGGCCAAAAGCATCAATAATGAAGTAAAGCATTATAAAAGACCATTTTAATTTCGGTGAAACTTGCCAATCACATTTTTTTTTTTTTGTTCCTGTGCAATCCTTTTGGGAGAAGTGTTGTTTGTCTAATAGATGACATAAAGCAGAGACAACTTAGACATTCAGTGTCGAACTTTAATCTGAGTGATTGCAACCTCTCTCAAAGGAGGGAGAGAGAGAAAAGGACCGAAGGAATTGCCCATTTCCTTGAAAAACTATTTTATTTGCGGTGAAGTTATAGGGTCATAATTTTGTTTAATTGTGGGACCAGATTGCTGGGGATTCATTGTATGTGTGAGAAACCTTCACAAGGTCTATGTGCCTAAACAGGTTTCGGATCGATAGAACACATATTCAAACAGGTAGGTTCCATTGAAAAACCTCTCACAATTAAAAAGAATCAGTTACAATCTTGTAATTGTGAGAAGCCCTCATGAGGTCTATGTGTTTGAACAGGTTTCAGATGAACAGAACACTTATTCAAGCAAGTGGGTTCCATCGAAAAACTTCTCACAATTAAAAAGAATCGGCTAAAATCTTGTAATCGTGAAAAGCCCTCATGAGGTCTATGTGTCTGAACAGGTTTTGGATAAATAGAACACTTATTCAAGCAGGTGGGTTCCATTGAAAAACCTCTCACAATTAAAAAGAACCGGCTACAATATTATAATTGTGAGAAGCCCTCATGAGGTCTATGTGCCTAAACAGGTTTCGGATCAACAAAACATTTATTCAAACATGTGGATTCTATCAAAAACCTCTTACAATTGAAAAGAATTAACTACAATATAGACAGGAATTACAACTGATCTCGATCCCTAGTTATCTTCCCATAAGTAGTTTTTGTCCAACATAAGAAAATTTTCCCAACATGCATGTAGTGATAGGTGAAGTGAATTCCCTTTGTGGTTTCTCTCCCTCTCCTATTCAGCTCCACTTATATTCATTGTATTCTTTCTTTGATTTGCCTAGGAAAAAAAATAAAATTGTAGAGATGGTTTTCACTAACCTTATTGAAAAGGTTTGCTCTCAAACTCCTAAATGAAAAAAGAAAAAGAAAAAGCTCTTTCCCAACAACAAAGATAACGACTGCATTTTTTATTTTATTTATTTGGAAGGGTGGAAGAAGCATAAGATAAACTAATAATCAAACAAAGATTCCGAGTTTAGTGATCGGGATGGAAAGTTGTTACATAACATTACTCTAATAAAGAAAATATTAAAAATGTATAATTATAATAATAAAAGGTTCTGCAAAATAAATAAAATAATAACATTCTCAAAGCTGGGGATCTCATTCGCCGGAGGCATTTTTAGATGGGCCAAAGCAATGAGAGGAATTTCCTTTGACATCAATATATAATGACCAATAATTAACCTTTATCAAAAGTAGCCAACTTTATTATAACTAACAACATTAAAAACGGGGGAAAATGTCGTTTTATGATGTTAATTAAGTAAAAATGAAAAAAAAAAAAATGCATTATTATTCCTAGTATAGAAACTTGTGCTATCACAAATAATGCAACGAAAAATGATTGATGGTTAGTGATGAGGCCGCATACCAAACCCTTAAAAGCTAAGAATAGATAAGAAATGGTGATGGGAATGGGGAGTCCAATCACAACTGCTGCCTGATTGAAATGTAAAATATAAGCAGATCCCCTCTCCTCCTTTAACACAAAAGGACCATAAAAACACCAGACCACCCATATGCAGATGGTCTTCAATAGTGGTTATCTAGCAATAAAAGCAACCCTATTGGCTTTCAAGTCTCCCTATAATTGCAATGGTTGGAAAGTGTCTTTATTTATTTTTATGATAAGATAATTGAAGGCCTGATCTTGACTTATCCTTGTACTCCCCATGAACATGAATAGGACCTCTCTATTTCACTGACCAGCAATTGAAGGGGACAACCTCCAAAAACTTATTTTATTCTAGGTAGATTTCTCCCGGAAGCCCTAGTTGCCCACCCTCAATCACTCATTCAGAGGAATGGGTATCGACACATTACCACTGGCTCTCACTCATTGAAGAGCTGCTACACCCGCAACCCGTTGTTGATGCCGAGTCGTCAAACCCATCAAAGCATCAACAAATGAGCCATTTCATAGTCAAGTTTACATTTCACATATCTAATATGGTATTTATTATCACGTCATTTAAAATTTTTAAATAGTGTTACATCATATACATCACTAGGTGCAAATTTCCAAATTCACATTAAACGACATTATGGTTGCTTGTTCTGAAGTGGATATTCACACTTGTATAAGATTTCAAAGCTAGAATATGCTATGAAATCCACACTTCAATAATCTTCAAGTCCAAGTTATCTCCGCAGTAAGCTAATTCCGGAAGAAAAATGAAAATGTAAAATAAAGGAAGCCAAATTTGACTCGGTACTATTAACAAAAATAGTATATTTCATAGCTGAGATGGTATATACGCGTAGCTACATGCCCAGTCCTTAACTTCAGTAGGTCTTCCATATCTACCGTACAAGATAATGCCAAAAATAAAAAAAGAAAGCTCTCAAATAACTACTGAATTGATTGATCAAGTTAAAGATGCCATGACCTACTCATTTTATAGTTGCCTCTCGGTGGGATCAGTAGCAACATCGAAACCGGGAGGTATGAAAACGATGTCATCCCACATTGCCGTAGAACTCTCCTGCAAAAAATCAATATAAGATAGGAGAAGAATTGAAAATCCAAGGAAACAAAAGAGGCAAATAAGCACACAATCTTCCATCTTCCGGCCAACCAACTAGATGATGAATAACTAAAATTTTTCCATACAGAGGCTCCTTACCTTCATGCCCTTAAGTACCTCCTCCAGAACAGCAACCTACAAAGATAAAATGAAATTAAGTCCATAGAACGAGAGACTTTGCCAACAGAAAGGCATGGAAACCCCATACCTGAATATCCCCTCGTCTGTAAGCAGGATTTAATTGGTTCTGGTCGCGAGCAGCCCTTAGTAGGGAATTTTCTAAATCCTCCTATAAGAATACCAAGACAAGAAGAACTATAACATGATATGAAGCCTAACCAGAATATTGCATGTCAAAAAGCATGATTTCCTAACTAACCTTTCTGAAAAAAGCTGGGCGATAGCTCTTGTTTTGGCTCTTTAGTATCAAGCTCCGTGACTGAAATCCAAATAAAACGGTTCAAGACTAGTATAGAAAATCATGTTTGAATGTACATGTCTGTGGACCAAAGTAAATATTATAATGACAAGAGAAGGCCATTTCTTAAAACCATGGTCATAGCAAAACCAGACTTTTTGGATTCACCTACCCACCCCCCCACAAGCCAAAAAGCCAGATTGAGTCTTGATTCGTGGTACTTTCCATGTTCAATTCACCAAACTAGCAATCCCAATGTACTGTATTTGTTCATCAATGTTGAATAAAAATGGAACATTTGGCTAAAACTTTATAAAAGAAACTATAATAATATAGGAAAGATAAATACTTGCCTATGTGTGCATACATACAAACACAACAGACATTACACGTATCAGTACATCCAAAAAAGCTTTTTGAAGCAAAGCCTGATCTTAAATAGGAAACAACCTAAGTATATCCCCAACATACTGCGTACTGGACATAGGAGTGTACCACGTACACAATGAACGCAAACACACCACTTTCCAGGTAACTTTTGGAAGAACAAATCTAACCCAGTGAAAATTGGACAGCTGAAGACAGCCGAATCTACATTATTTATTTGGCCAAAAAACCTGGCCAGGCAGTTTTCAGGATTATATTTTACAGCCACCATTGGTGTGTCTTTTAAGCTCAAACTTTGAAAGCAGTTATTAAGCTCAATCCTTACTACCACTTTATTCCAACTCCTATTTTACCAAATTACAACCTATATCTTTTCTAAGTCATGCAAGCTCTACATGGTATGGCCATGCTAAAGGCAAATAGAACAAGGATCCCAGAGCAAGTTTCCTTTTGACTCAAAGCCGCATCCACTACATGGCTCAAAAGGATAATGTTCATACAGGATGGCTACAGAAACTTAATAATCAATCATGCATCCAAAATGACAACAATAGCTTCCAGTGACTAGTATCATATACAGATTCTAATATGACTTGCATGCAATATGTTTCCACCATGCAAGTTAACAAGGGACAAATTAAAGAAAAAATAGATATATAATGAATATTACCATTTCCAATTTCTTCTTCACTAGAAAATAAGCACGTAAAATGTCCTTGAAGACCACCATAAAGGCAGTCATGGAAGAGGTAGCAGAAGCATGGTTTAGAGTGTTGCAGTTGCAGTGAGGGTGGCAGGCCATCATGGAAGAGGCAGCAGAAGCATGTTTTAGAGTGCAGCAGTTGGAATGACGGCGATGTCTTAAAATGATGAAATCTGGAGTTGGTGAAAAGCAGTGGTGGTGTGAATTGTTGGGGAAGAGGGACCATAATTTATGTTTGATATGTAAACAGGTTTGGAATTTTGAAGGTCTCTAACTTTCTAAATCACTAGAAACCTTGTTTCTAATAATTTTTTTATTAAGAACAAGTTTTTACCCAAACATATCCATCCACATCTAAGCCTTACCCTACCATATTTGTATGGTATCCATGAAAAATGAAAGGAAATAAAAAAAAACACACATACACACACATTCACCATGCATCCCAACAAATCCATTGCACAAACTACAGGTACGACAAGTATTCTGAGACGTCAACCATGCAATTTCTAAAATAGATTTGCTGCCATCGTCATTATACAAGGTCTAAAGTGGGAAATGCTTCATTCATTTATTTTTTCCTACGATTATTTTTTTTTTATGAATAATATTTTATTAAAAAAGCATAAAGCGCCCCTAAGTACACAAGCAATATACACAGAGGCTCCAACCCAGGCCCTCAAACCCAAACCCCACAAACCCAAAACCCGACAAACCCAAATCCCACAACGGCAAAATCCAAGACCCCCTGATGCCCTCAATGCTAGATGGCCTGAGACTCGCCTTTCCCCCTAAAGATTATTATGCATTATTATATGTTTTATTCAATTATTAAAGTAGGTTTTACGTGTCTTGAAAATTCCTTGTTCTCTCAATCAACATATATACACACACACACACACACACCCCTACGCAGCATGTGAATCATTTAGACTGGACATTGCTAAGAAAAGAACCTGGAAAACTGGAACCCCAGAGAAGCCATCATCAGAAATACCAGCCTTTTCCATCTCCTACACACAGAAAAAGAAATCATTGTTAATATGTACTGCAGCACTGCTACGATAATGATTATAAATTAGGTAAAATCAAATAATTTTCTTATACAAAAAAATTTCAGAAAAGAGTAGGAACTAACGACATATATTTTTGGCTGGGAGAACAGTTGCATCATTATCAAGCTCACATTCTTCTTAAGAGAAGTATTCACGCAAAATTATTAAGACATTAACTGTTCAAATATTCTATTTATCCTTTATTACACACCTTTCAAACATACTTTAAGCATATAAAAAATTATGATTTTTTAACTCAAAAAGTAGGACATAATGGATTCAACAAAATCATAAATTGATCTTACATATTTTGGCTGGGAAAGTGTCTCAGATTTAGTGCCAATACAGCAGAGTTCAATAAATTCATTTCACATTCAGTCCACAGTCCTCCAGTTGAAGCACACCCAAATGGGCATACATGAAGTGCTCTTATTTCTCCAATAACGAGGCGGAGGAGGGAGGTAAGGGAAAATAAAACTGAGAGAGAGAGAGAGAGAGAGAGAGAGAGAGAGAGAGAATCAATGATGTGATGACAACTGATACTACCCTTAGTACCCTATGCCATGCACCGAAAAGGCAACGCCAACCAGCAAGTGAGTAGTTGTCGGAGTGTATCTCCTCAACTCAACCATGGAAATAGCAATTTTGTAATTGCTTTTATCATAAGTTAATAGTCAAGCAAAGAGATTGTTGCAATTAACCACTGTTAACTTCATAGCAGTAAGGGTTCCTTTCCTAACTGTTTCATTGAAGATAGTTCACTTGATGAATATAAATTTTGCTTGTCTGTGTTGCTCATGATTCTAGTTATTGGCTCACAAATAGCAAACACATATTCAATATAGTCGCAACTAAAAACAAAACCTAATGCTATCATCTGGTATATTAGCTTAATGAAAGATCAGATTAATCCGTACTGCCCAAAATGAACAGCCAGCTGAACCAAAATGTATCAAGGATTACCAAATCCTAAGTTCTACAATCTTTTCATACAGTTTACCCTTCCTCTGTCTCTAACCTTCTTTTCAATAGGATGAAAGTGTTGGTGTGAGGAAGAGTGTTAAATATCCTGTCATATGAGAGCTTCCCTATGTGTGAATTTCATGCACAAGCCAATTGAAGCCTTCCTGGCAGGCATTTTCTCAGAAATTGTTTCCAAAGAATTTCACAGGCAACTAAAATTTCCGTTGGGGACAAAGAGAAAAGGTTTATATTCTATCTATACCACATATCACTGAAAGTCGGGATTAGAATGAAAGCTGTAAGACGTACATATGTTCGGAATTCTCATTAAAGGTAAATAAACCGTGGAAACTCTTAACTTATTTTGTTGAAGGTTAGGGAGAGGTATCATATCGAGGTCTGAAACCCCGGCTCACATAATATCGGATAAATGGCAGCCTATACAACCATCTCACAATTAGCACAAGTAGTGTTCCAAAAACCTAAACCAAATTCAAATGCCGAAAGCACAAGAACATATATATATATATATATATATATATATATATATATATATATATATATATATATATATCAACTTTATGCCACTAAATCTCTCACCCTAAGAGCGTTTTGGACTTGCGAAGACTCCGGAATCAACCTGAAGGCCACCCCATCGAGCTTCAAGTGAAAGACCTGTAAGAAAGAACAAAAGCCCATTAGACTCCAACTCCACCAATTTTATTCTCTTCCTAAACACCGAGAATGCACTGAATTAAACAGTAAAACCAAGAAATTCAACCACCCACCTTATTCAGAGCAACAGCCACCACCTTGGACCCACTTTGCATTGAGGGGTCCAAGCTCCTAATCTGCTCAAGAAGCGCCTCCGCGTCCTCTTTCTTGAAACAGAACAACCCGAGAGATTTCCTGGTCGAGACGCCCGAAACCAGCACGAACTCATCGACCGCATTGCTTAGCGCGTAGACGGGCACGCCCGCCAGCCGCTCTTCAATGGCCTCGATCGACAGGGCGACACGACCACCACTACCACCAGATTGGCTAGCCGGCGCGACCTGGGTCTTATTGGGTTCGGCAATCCGAGCCCAGACCGGGTTTTTCCCAGAAGAAGAGCCCGAAATTTTGGGGTCCAGGGCGTGTTTTGCATGGTTCTGGAAGTTGGAGACGGCAGATTGAATGTGGGTTTTGAAGGAAGATGGGTTGGGAAGGTTGTGGAGGAGCTTAGAGCAATGATGTTGGAGGTCAGAGAACGCTCGTTGGAGGTTGAGTTGCGGGGGTTGTTTGGAGTTTTCGGGATTCATTTTCTCGGGAAAGGAAGGGGGTGTGGTCAAGTTCAAGTGGAGATTGAGTGCGAATGAAGTAGTGATGAACGAGGGGTGAAGACTGAAGAGAAGAGGGGTTTTGGGTGAAGGAAAAAGAGGGTTTTGGCCTTTTGGGTGGAACTTGAGACCCACAAAAGTAAGTGATTGTGAGCCAAAAAGGGGGGAAAATCAATTGCACCACAAGGTGTTACCTTGCCCTAAGTTTGAAAATCCCATAATATGAGACTAGACAGGGAATGTATACGACACAATACATTGTTAATATTGTATAACTAATTTGTTTGAAATAAAAACAAAATAAGATTTTCATGAGCCGCTTCATTAGCTTCTCTCCTAACACTAACACGCTTCACTTGCCACCCTTGTAAGCGCCTTAGCATTATTAAACATCATCAATCACTTGATCATATCGACTCTAATTCCTTTCCTTTCAATTAAAGTATCTCCTTAAAAATTGGCATTATGCACATTCATATCACAGCTTACTAATGCCTCATCAATGACAAGGCCCATTATACTTGGTTTTGAATCACACATGGTGATCGGGATACATCCTTAATGATCTCTAAATATTATGGCAATTTTTATTGTAACATCTCGGTCTCATATTGAAAAAATGAATAATAGTTCACATAAAATAGATGATTTATAAAGATAGTCATAAGTACTAAATTTCACATTGCTTAATTAATATGTGAAATTGGGCTTTATAAGAAATTTTATAAAAACTCTAAATTAAGTATTCCTTTTTGAATTATAGCGCAAATGTATCTAACACTTTTTTCTAAGTTAAGCTACCTAGTAACGCTAACTAGGTCATGTGAGACTTAATACTCATAATTATTTTTATAAATCATTGACATTATATATGTGGGCTACTTCTAATTTTTCCAGTATGAAACTAAGGTATTACACTCATCCTGCTTTTCTTTGTCCACGGTAACATCCTAATTTACTTTAACAAAACCAATGAAAGAACAGGCAAAGTACACTTACAACCGATTTATGTTGTTGTTGACGTAAAAAGGGAAGAGAAACTCATAAGAGGAGAAGGAAAGAGAGACCAATTTTTCAATTGACAAATACAATTAGTTTTTAGGGAAAATTATAGTTTACTCCTTAAAGTTGACAGCGTTTTTTAATTCGAACACCAAAGTTTTAATTTTTGCAATCCAGCTTCACAAAATTCCAATTTTTTTTTTTAATTCGACCAATATTATCCCAAATTTTTCATACTGCCCATAATTTTTATTTTTTATAATAATAAAAAAATTTGGGAGTGCAAAAATGGCCCGATAGCCCCCTGATTTTTTTTAAATTTTTGTTATAAAAAATAAAATAAATAAAAATTAAGGGCAATATGAAAATTTTTGGATACAATTAGTCAAATTGAAAAAAAAAAATTAGAACTTTGGGGGAGTGGATTGCAAAAATTGAAACTTTAGTATTCGAATTGAAAAATACTATCAACTTTTGAGGGTAAATTGTAACTTTTCCTAATTTTTAAAGGTGTGGAAGCAATGTGCCACTAAGACATGGTGGTCACATGTATCATTGACCAAATATTCACTAATGATCCCATTGAGATTCATGCAAATATTTTTCCTGAATTACTAGTAATTCAAACAATAATATTTGTCTAACTCTCATTTTACAATTAACCACCCACTCTTGTTGGCAATCTCAACAGTGAATTAATGAAAATCCAATCGAGTAACCTCTTGTGTGCATAATGGAAATGGGAGAAAATATGTATTCAAACTTCAAACCAATACAATCCATGAGAAATATCGGATATTCCCATACCGAGCAGATTTTCAGTATAGTTCATCCAATACCCTATTATGGCGCTTTGTGACCCCACATTTCCGATTTCATTGATATTCTTCTTCTTTCTCGGTAAAAAGGACACAATAGTCAGTTACTGATTCCATCCAACAACTAACATTATCAAATGGAGTAAGATAAGCATTGATGTACGACAATATTTCTCTAAAGATAAATTTTATTTATTTATTTATAATATAAGGGGAAAGAGTTCAGTAAAAAATACTATAATTGAAAAGAAAGAGAAATATATTATTTTATTTCCCCCTAATATTTAAATGCAGCCATGTTTATAACCGTGCACTGGATAAGGATTCTATTGAAATTCTAAAGGCTTCTTTGAGTGTGATTTTTCTTTTTCTTTTTTTTGGGTATTATTTTCTATTATGATTTACCGAATTCGCCCTAAGCATTGATGCTGCTATGTGACTGCATATTGCTAATTCTCTTAAGAGGAGAAATTTGTTTGTAAGCCTAGTATTCATTTTTTCTAAATTATTCATTTGGAAAAAATATAAAAAAGCCTTCTAAACTATTAGCCATTTTCGATTTAGCCCCCTAATGTTTCAAAAGTGATAAAGTAGCCTCTTAAACTATCAAACTATTGTATTTTGGCCACTCCGTTAGTTAAAATCGTCAGTTTGGATGGAAACTGCAAAACGACGTCGTTTTGTTAGGGGGCAACTTTATCACTTTCTGAACATTTAGAGGCTAAAATGAAAACGGCTGGTAGTTTGGGGGGGCTTTTTTATATTTTTTCCAAAATTTTTTTTTCTTCATAAAAGGCCATTGTAGTAACTTACCCATAACAAAACGACGTTGTTTTGCAGTTTCCGTCCAAACTGACGGTTTTGACTAACGGAATTGCCAAAATGCAATAGTTTGATAGTTTGGGAGCTACTTTATCACTTTTGAAACATTATGGAGCTAAATTGAAAATGACTGATAATTTGAGGGGCTTTTTTATGTTCTTCCCCATTGATTTTATGGTACATTTGTTTTTGTTGAAAAAAGATTACGTATGGGTTTAAACAGGAAAGAAATTAGGATTTTTCATTTAGGGGTTAAAAGAATGAACGAGGGATCAATTACAATTTTTAGGCAATAAAAAAATTAAAAAAAAAAACATATTTAACCATATATAAATATTTTAAAAATAATTTGAGGAAACTTCACTTTGGCCTTTTGAACTTTCACCCGATTTTACAAATCCCCCTAAACTTCCAAATCTCTCATTTTGGACCCTGAACTTTCAATTACTCTCAATTATAATCATTTCGTTAATTTTAGCCGTTAAAAATACAAAAAAAGACCAAAATGTCATTGATTTTCATTTTTTTTAAATAAAAAAAATGTTTTGGAAGTTGGAATTTTATACAAAATTCTGGAGTATAAACGTCATGTAACGTTTAAAATCTTACTGAAGGGTCCACAATAAGAGTAATTGAAAATTCAGGGGTCCAAAATGAGAGATTTGAAAGTTCAGGGGTTTATAAAATCGAGTGGAAGTTCAAGGGGCCAAAGTGAAGTTTTCCCAAACAATTTTTTAACTATAAATATATATAAATATTTTATTTTTTTGACATGTCCGCACAAGATGGGGGGAGGAGATTCAAACTAGTGATCTCCGTTTCATGAAGCGTAATCCACAGTCGATTGAGCTACTCTTTGAAAACATATATAAATATTTTAGGGTAAAGTCCACTTAACCCCCTCAAACTATCATGTCAATAACAATCTACCACCAAAACTATCAATCGCGACAATTTACCCCCCAAACTACCAAAACAATGACAATGTACCCCTACTTTTAACAAAATGATGAAATTACCCTTACTAAAATAAAAACAAAAATACTAATTTTTTTTTCTTCAAAAGTTTAAGGGTATTTTTGTCTTATTAAAAATTATATAGGGGTAATTTCATCACTTTGCTAGCATTAGGGGGTACATTGTCATTGTTTTGGTAGTTTGGAGGATAAATTGTCTTAATTAACAATTTAGAGGATAAATTATTATTAAGGTGATTGTTTAAAGGAGTTAAGTGAACTTTACCTAATATTTTAATTATATTGAGCCATGCCCCTTGTTGGTTGGCTCCCCTCTAATTTCGTATATGAACTTAAAAGTCAAGCACCAACGCAAGCAAACACTTTTTCTATTATATATTTTGGCTTAAAGACAAGTCTTTTATCTGTTTTATAATTGTTATTAAAATTATATAATTTATAATACTATATATATATAAGAAATAAGACAAATTAAGAGGAAGAGTATCTCACCTGTATTGAGATCTCTTCTAATTGAGAAAAAATTAGAGATTTTCCAATTGTTGATCGTGACTCTTTATTTTAAATTCAATGATTTATAATGTGAGCTACTTTTATATAACCGAGACATTAAATGTTGACCTTTATTTTATCGAGGTTTAAATAATTTTATAAACCATTAAATTTTAAATGAAAGGTCACAATTAACAATTCGAAAATCTCTAATTTTTCTCCCATTGGAGGGATCCAGATCCCATCTCACCTAGCATGCACTTAATTCTTTTAAAATTTACTTGGAGAAAAAAAAAAGAAAAAAAGAAGAAGATGTATTGTATTGTTTTATAGTATCTACATATAGAATCGCGTCTCTGGTCGTGTGACTCGTGTCGGCTATGAATAAGTCCTGGTCGTCGCTTCCGGAAAAATCAAATATAAACAATTGATTGGGGACGTACCTAAATCACAGCAATATATGATTGGATAAAGAACATCAAAGTCTCTTGCATGACGAATACGGTTTTGACCTCGTGGATGTAGCACTTATTTTATTCGCCGTGGTGAAAGTTATGTCACAGGCAATTGCAAAGACGTCAAAGTCATTGTCACTAAAAGTACAAAGAAAAAAGATAAAAGAAAAAAGAAAAAGGTGAGAGAATTGAGAGATGCCCTTGGATAAAATTGAAAGAGTCATTGGGGCCAAAACACGTGTTGTGCAGGTTCTTTCACATGCAACGGAGCCAAAAGCTGCAGTTAACAACAATGCATAGTAGTTGTACCAAAAAGATGCAATTGCCACTAGCCACATCCCAAAAGTACAACTATCAAAAGCGCTTGTTTAATTATTATTCAGAAAAGAAAAAAATGGGTCTATATAATTTATACCCATTTATAATTAGATTATTGTGATATAAAATTATTATAAAAATTCGATATGATATGCAAAAATAGCAAATACTTTCCCAACAACTAATTTTTTTTAATTTTTTTTTTTGTTGGCAAAAACTGTCAAATAATAAATATGTCTTATAAGTAAAAAATAAAAATAAAAATAAAAGAATTACATAAGGCCTATTTATTATATATAAATGTTGCAATTAATAATTTATTACAAATAGGTGTAACGAACACTGATTAAGCAATTTTACCTATAATTTAGCAGCTTTTTTATGGTATGAGTAAATCCATTGGCATCGCTGTCACTCACCGTACGTACCAGTCAGTGGCCCACACAGAAAAGACTTTCCCAGAAGTGTCAAGTGCAGTGCTTTCTGGTTTCAGTTCTCCAAACCCTTTCTTGGTCTACTGCATTTGTCTCTCTCTCTCTCTCTCTCTCTCTCTCTCTCTCTACTGTAAGTTGTTGCTTCACATCATTCCAAAGAGATGGATCACCAAGATCAGAGTAAGCTTCATACACCAGGCTATGTTTGATTCTTTTTGTATCATTTCTGTGTGTGTGTGTGTGTGTTTTTTTTGTTGTTATTTTCTCTATGTATGTATGTAAATCTTGGATCTTTTCTCTGTGGGGATTTCTGGTTCTTGATTTGGTATGGGAATTTTGATGGGTTTTCTTTCTAAAGCATTTTTGTGGAAGTTGTTTTTGGAATTTTATGCTTTCTCCTGATTTTGTTTGTGAAAGATTTCGGGGTTTTGTTTTTCTTGATCTTGCAGGGCATGAGGGCCATGGAGTTTATGTTTGTCGCAAATGTGGTTGGCCCTTCCCAAATCCGCACCCCAGCGCCAGACACAGACGAGCGCACAGGAGGATTTGTGGGACTATTGAAGGCTACACTCTGGTTGACTCAGAGGGGAATGTTTCTGATGATGACCACCTCTCTGATGAAGATAACAAACCCCCTAGTGAGAAATCTTGCTTTTATATGGATATTAATATTTTATACACCTCTTTCTGTTATGTGTGCTCTGTTTGGTTACTGGGAAAATATAATGAAAACAAATTGTTGACGTTTGAATCTTAAAAAAAAAAAAAGAAAGCAATATATTTCTTTTCGGTTGTTTTCTAGCATTAAAATAGAAGGCTATATATATTGAATTTAATGTGTTATTGTCGGTGAATTTGGGTGTTTAAAGGTCCTAAAATGTTGGAGACAAGCAACAATGGGAAGGGACTAGGTGGAATTGGGGGAAGATCAAGTAGATCAGAAGATGACCTATTTTCGGATGCTGCTACAGAATTTCCGGATAGTGGAATTAATTCAGGAAATGAAGAACGATTTGAGGATGTTCGAGAACCAGCAACTAATGTGGAAAAGGGTGCCAAGGACGTTCCAAATGTCGGCCAATCATTTAAGGATGGTGGCTTGGCTGGTAAATTTTTGGTGGACCTTAATATTTATTGATATTAACTGTTTTTGTACATCACAAAAAAAGGTTCAGCAATATATGCTTGAGTAGTTGAGACATTTAATTACAGTTAGAAGGATATATCCATAACATCTATCTGCATCTTATCTCAAATATGCCAATGAGCTTTATCTCAAATGGTACTTCCTCCCTTTGTGGCAAGGTGGAGGGTGAGGTCGTGGGCTCAAGTCCCACCGGGTGAATGTAACTTACCAATAATAAAAATAAATAAATAAATATGCATCTAAATTTTCGTTCATTATGTCCTATTTTAATTTCAGAATAGGAGCAACCCATTGCAAGGAAGAAAATAAAAAGAAACGTGGATGGAAATTCATCAAAAAATAAAATTTAAAAGGGAAAAGGTAACAAAAACCAGGAACACGAAGAAGTTTTGATAAGCGAGAAAAATGCCGGTCCAACTAATTAAGGAAACAAGACATTGATGATTAGGTAATGAAAGAAGATACCGATGCTGCTATAGGCGGAGGGATAAACAATAGAAACATTAATGGAATGATTCTATTAGTGGGAGTATGGAATGTAAGATTAGAGCTGTTCTGTCAAGAAATATAAAATTGATGCCATTCAAGTGAATGATTTTGGAGAAGAGAGGGCCTGAAATAAATTCAAGAGAGTGACAGTTATGCTATAATGTGGTCAAGGGAGAAGTTTATATTCCTAGTTGACGGGTATGATGGGTAGGGAGAAGTTAGCTTTAGTGGGAGATCAGGTGTCTTATTGGTGGAAGGTTTTCTCAATTGCGCGTATGGGTGTTACTGTGTTAGGCTAGGTAGTTGGCTAAGTTGGTGAATTGCCAGGCATTATCATTGGTGGAGGGTCATTATTTGAATAAGTGTGAAAAAAATTTCACCTCTTTGTACTTTTTATCCATATAGATACAGATTAGGGTTAATTTCACGTTATACAACCTTAAATAATTTGAAGACATAACCGTTGCCTTGCATATCGACCAACATCAAGAGGAAAAAGAAAAAGAAATGCTGCTTAGTTAATATGGTTTTACAATTACGAATTCTCTAGCAGTCTGATCCTCTTAATTGTTTCTCAATTCTTACTCCAGATAATGATATTTTTCTTATCTCAAGGTTCTTCCATGGTTTTTCTGCCTGAAGTATTTAGCCATTGTGTTTCTAAGAAATGTGTCAGCTCTGGAGGCTTTTCATTTAGAAACTCAGGTGCAAATGACCAAGGATTTCACATGACTTTAGAAGACAATAGAATAATGCATAATTGAATTTTATAAAGTACACAGTCTCAAGAGTCTTTTCAATTGGTATTATCAATCAATTCTTCCAGGCCTCTCTTCGGGATTGAAAGAAGGGGCTTTCGCCCAAATGAGTTAGAGTTCCTTTGAACTGTGTCATTCTCAAAGTATGGCACAACACTCTGTTGAAAACACAAGGCAGCAGTGCGTCAAAGCATGAATTGACCTAGTGATGTGAACCTTGGGTGAGGTGCACTAGCGAGAGACTTCCTTCTCCAATAATGCTGCTATCATGCGTGAAGTGAAGCTTGATAGGGAGCCCGAGCTAAGAGAATAGAGCAAACTCGACGTCGCAAAACCATGGATAGATCGCTCAAGGGAGCAACTCGAGATAGATGCAAGATTCTTTTTCCTATCCTCCACTTAGAAGGAAAAGTCCATTTTTCAGCACACACTAATTCCTTATTTTTACATAAGGAAAATCTCTGTTATCATGTTGACCTGCTTGGATTGGGAAAATCACTATTTTCTCAGATGGTGACTGGAGTGCTGTCATGATCATATGCCCTCTACATGGTGGAGCACATTTTTTTATTTTTTAAATACTAACGAAGCGAAGTCATACAGAACTAGTAAGAAGGAAAAGTATGCTATGATGCTAAGTTATCATAAACAGTGATAAATTTTGTAATAATCATTTATAGGGGATCTGAGTGCCACAATAAGAGAAGTTACCACATTTTAAAGTATCTTTTTGTATAGGTTCTGAATCCCACTTAGATGACGGTCAACCTTAGTCAGACCTACTAGGTAAAGCTTACGTCTACAAAATATATTGTTTTTACTACATTTAGTGAATTTTTTTTTATCACTGTATTTATTTTTGTCCATTTTTGTAGCTTGAATGCATATACTTTTGTTCTTGACTCCTGAGAGATATACAAGTGCAACCCTCAATACACTTTCTTTCTTTTTTTCCTTCCAAGAAGGGCCTTCATTAAATCTTGTATCAGGCATGTTTTTTGGGATGTAATATGTGACGTTAAATTAACAAGTTCGTTTTCCTCCATATAACTTGGTTTTTTAAAGTAATTGTTTCTATATAACTTTGCAGATATTATTCAACCACCAAGTATTTCAATGGATAGCAGCCAAATGGGAAATCCTGAAGCTCCTGAAGGTACAACAAATCAGTTGGGGAGTACACCACAGTCCGAAGATCATGTGTCAAGCTCTACCATCAGTTCAATGCCAAATTCTATTTCAGATTGTATAACTGAAGAATCAATTGTATGCAGTCATGATAGGAAAGGTCCACCCAGTGACTCAATTGCTTTAAAGCCTGAAAGTCTGACAGCTGCGTTACAAGAAAATGAGAAGACCAATGCTGGTGAGGATGTTACCAAATGGCCTTTGGCATATGTTGCACAGGAGACTGGTGCGAAGGGAATTGAAGAAACTAACTTAGATAGAAATCTAACAGACTCTATGGTCTCACCCAGTAGATTTGCTGGCGAATCATTTGAGTCAGTGTCAAAGTTGGAAGAAACAGTTGGAAGAACTTCAGATCCTGTGCCAGCTGATAGAGCTGTTGAGTCAGTGGAAGAGGATGATGATGGTTCCAGTTCTAAGATGAGCCAAAATGATCTTCCCCCTGAAGTTGGTTCTGCTGATCATGTGAGTGCTTCTATTGGTAATTCTCAAGTCAAGGTGGATGCTCCACAAGAAGTAAACCATGCCAGTTCTGGCAATATAATTGATAGTGGCAACAGCAAGGAAGAAGGGAATGACAATGTGGATGTCCTTCCTGTGCCTGGTGATTCTGCTAATCATGTGAATGCTTCTCAAATTTTGGTGGGTGCTGCAGAAGGAATTCCCTATGCCAATTCTAGTAATATAATTGAGGGTAGCAACAGAAAGGAAGAAGGAAATGAAAATGTAAATATTCTCTCTGTGCCTGATGATACGTCAATGATAGACCCTCCTGAGAACATTGTTGAAGATTTAAAAGAAAATAAAGATGTTAGGCTGCAGGAATATGCAATCCTAGATTCATGTGCAAAAATTGCGGATAAAGAAGTTAGTGCTGAAGATTCTGCTTCTGAGAAGAATTCTTCCTCTTTCCAGTCAAGGCAATTGAGTGAAGGAACTGAGATGCCTTCTTCAGATATTCTGGAAGGCAGTGGTGAACGAGAAGGTGGGAGAAGCAAGGCTGTGGTTAATGAAGTGCTTGTTGAGGAGGAAGCTGATGTGTCTCTGAACAAGTTCACAATTGATGAAGTAGGAGCCTCTGTGGAAGTTGTGGCGCCTGACATTGATGAAAATCACATAGTCCGGAGTCATGAAGAGCAAGAGATCAATGATATTCACAATAATGAAATACATGTGAATCATCCAGAAAATGCTGCAAAGTTGTCAGCTGATGCTGGAATCAACCAAGCAACAAACCTACTTGGCATGGACCATGCTGGTAACCTTGAGAAAGCTTGGACTGAAGGATCTGATGCAATTGGAGATAACAATGGAATAGGTGCTACAGAGAAAAATTATACCGAGATCTCAAAATCAAATTCTGAATCGGCTGGTAGTCTCTCTGAATCCTTAGTTGATCCAACGTTGGACTTACCTCAAGGTGATGAAGCCGGTGTTCATGAAAAGGGAAAAATTGAAAAGTGTGATGTAGGTGGAATTGAAAGCAGGGAAGGACTTAAAGAGGACGAGCTTTCAATGAAGTCAAAACTGACTTCTGAATCGACTAGCAATTTTCATGAATCGCAAACTGTTGCAGATGACGTAATTGATGGGTCTGTGAAGAAGTTATCAGAAAATGAATCCTTGCATTTGGATGGGGTTTCATATTCAAGCATAGTTGGCAACAATAGTGTTTCAGATACTGGCATAAAAGAAGAGGAAATCAGTGGCAATGAGAAAGTGCAAGTAGAATCTCTTGGAGTCAGTACTGCTAATGAGTCATATCATGGTGGGGATATCTTGCAGAAGACTTCGGAAGATCACATGATAAAAGAATCGCATGTCTCTCCTTCAGATACTGGCATAAAAGAAGAGGAAATCAGTGAAAATGATAAAGTGCAAGTAGAATCTCTTGGAGTCGGTACTGCTAATGAGTCATATCATGGTGGGGATGTCTTGCAGAAGACTTCGGAAGACCACATGATAAAAGAATCGCATGTCTCTCCTTTAGAGACTGAATCTTCTGTTCAAAGTTCTGGTGCTGTTGAAGATAACCATGCTAGAGAGTTTGGTGGCAGTGCTTCTGTAATCGCTTCGGAGTCTTTGGAAGGTGAAAGCAACTTTGTTAAGCAACAGAGTGCGACATCTGCAGTTGATGTTTCAGTTGACTCGTTTAGTCAAACTGATAGTTTGGAAGGCAACTGGGGGTCTGTTTCAGGTACATTTGTTATTCTCTCTTTGAGATTCAGGCAAGTAGGAGCTCTTTGGAAGGCAGAATTTTCTTTTATTTGGCATAACAGTGTAACATTTTGTTTGCTACCCTTCTCTATGACTTTTCATTTATGTAACCTCAAATTGTTAAAATATCAAATGTTCTCATCTGATTGGATGGTACATACTCAAATCACTTTTACTATTATTTTTTCTTTGATTAATTAATAAATCAAACTGATAATTGTCAATGGATGATCTCCTTAGGGTATCGAGGTGGATCAGTAAACATTTAGATGTATTTAGCTTGTTTGAGAACTTTTCCCCTCATTCCTTAATGCATCTAATTCTCTATATAAATACCTTATTTTGATAAGAATTATGGTTTCCTTTCTTTAATTTTTTTTTTTGGTGGTAAATGGGAATTGGCTTTCATTGATTCAGTCTATATGCTTGTTTTTTATGCATGGAACAGTGCTTTCCATCCAATCAGATGCAGCAGGAGTTACTGATGCTGAAGCTTTGCCATCATCTGATTCCCTGGCATTGACAGAAGCAGAAAAATCCAACTTGCAGAAGCCCAAAGCAGCACCTGAGGGACAGCACTCTGACAACATGTTTGAGGCACCATCTTTCATGACATTAGTTGAACCTATAGATGGGGATGACCAAAAAACTGGTGCTTCCAAAACTCAGACAGGACAGAATCCGGAACAGCATTCTGCATCTTTGCAGGCGGGGTGGTTTCCTTCTCTTACTAATGTTGTAAATGAATCACAAGGGAGAAAGAAGAATGAAGAGATTATTGCCAAGGTAACGAACTGGAGTGCTGGAAAGCAACACACTCCTTTAAAAAGCCTTTTGGGTGAGGCTTCCCTTGAAAGCAAAGCAAAGTCAAAGAAACCAAAAGATATTCCAGCTCCTGCAATTCAGAAAGATGAAACAGTGCCAAAAGATAATGGTGCTATTGTCACAACAGTAAACTCCATTTTAGATCCCAAATCGCCTACATCTCAGGCTGCTAAGACAGAGACAAAAAGAGAATGGAACTCTCCAGCTAGATACCCTTCAGAAATTAAGAGAGAAAAGAGGAAAGTCAAGGGGAGACCATATTGGGCACAATTTGTCTGCTGCACATCTATAAACTAGGATATTCAATGTAGTGAGAGTATATATGGGGATCACATCCCACTCAACTTCTCATGGTAAAATTGTGTTGGTGAACTTTTGGTCATTGGAGACTAGTTTGTTTGATATTAGCTTTAATGTTGCTCCTGTGTAGATTTTAGGTACCTGTGTCACATATTCTTTCTGTCAGTGTTGTTATATACAACTGTTGGTCTTCGGACTTTTATTCATGTATGTTACTGTTCTTGGTTTACCTAGACCCTATTTTTTGGGGGGGTTTTAAACATATTTTACCATGTAGCTTATCATTGTGAATTTGTCATCCTTCTCTCACAACCTTAAGACCCACAACTTGTTTTTTCTTTCTGTGTTGTCCTGTTAAACCTTTTTTTTTTTTTTTTTTTTTACATGTCCACGTAAGGGAAGAGAGATGAGGATTTGAACTAGTGACCTCCTTTTCATGAGGCGTAGTCCACAGTCCAATGAGTTACTACTTAAAGACCTGTTAACTTATTTTTATTTGTGAATTGAAGAGAACATTTTTCAAATCAAGCAATTGTCATGCTCTTAGCACTTAAAATCTTCATCTTTTGAAGAAAGATGAAAAATCAGCTAGTGCTTTTTTCTTGAGAGGAATCACGTCGTGTATGAGCTCTCATGCAAGAGCTAGCGGAGGGCCATCTTCAAAGGAAGATTCCACGTGTAAAGATCTCATTTTGCCAACCTCTAAGGAATTCAAATCCCCCCATATATTGGCGCCATATATATCTCAACCCTCCAAGAATCACATCCAGATTTTTGTCATTTGGTCACTGGAAGCATGAGTTTTAGTGATCAAGGCCTCCGAGATATCAGGGATCCTAGGCATGTGCATAAACTGTTTGTTTCATTTTATTAAGGTCATCTGTTTTTGTTCATTGGTCTATTGGGTTCATTTTTATTGCTTTTATGAACAGATTTTCAGATTGATTTTCTACTTTCGATTCAAGTACGTAGCGTAGGAGTAGGTTGTTTGTTCTAGTTTTACTTGTAGGGTTAATAGATACAAGTTTGGTTTTTGAATTTGACTTTATCGCTATCTCTTCCTCTTGATCTTCACGGTTGTTTCTGCTTCGGTTGTTTTTGAATTTGAATGTTGATCTTCTATACATAATACAGTTGATTGGTTCTAATCTATTTGTTAATTTATTTTCTTGTCCCTTCTTCTTCCTTTTCTTCATTTTTAGGGGGTACATAGGTTTTTGCCATTTTCTTTTCCCGGTTTAATTATATTATTGAATTTAATCTTCATCTGTTAGATACATCTATTGAACAGAATCATATAATTTCTATTATTTGTATATATAAGCAAAAATTTGCAAATTCTTTTCCTTGCTAATTGGCCAAAAAATTCAGACAAATTACTTCTATGGAGAATGGAAGGGATGAATCGACAAGAAACTTGGGACAAGCTGAAACTAAACATTATAAAAGTCCTGTTTCAGAAATTAAGGTTGCTGTGGAGGATACCAATTCTGCTAAACAGAATCCCCACAACAAAAAATTTCACAAAGAGTGTGCTCCTGATGAATTACTACAACATATTTTGCAACGACCGAGTTTGAAAGATCTTTTGTGTTTTCCAGTAGAAGATGAATCTTCGGTTCAAAATTCCACTAGAGACTTTGGTTAGTAGTACTTATCCATTCATGAATAACAATATTTTTATAGAATTATTATTATTATTATTTTTAATTTTATTGATTGAACAGGATTCTCCGCCCAACCAAATGCAGAAGAATCGGGTGTGGATGCTAATAATGCTGCAACTGATGAGCAAGATTCTGAGGACCTTTTGGATGATTGCGAGCGAAGGATTTGCAGGCCATTATTGGAATTCAAAGGCAGAAGCAACAATGCAGTTGACAAGCCACAGTGGAGGAAGAAGATTGAAGGTATTTTTGCCAAGGTTGGCTTGCGACAAAAGAAACAAAAAAAATCTTTTGGAGAAAATTTTGGATGTGGTTGAGACATCAAAAGCTTACTGAAAAGGGCACTCAAAGAGTCAAGCAGAAACCACACGAGGGACGAGTCGGATGACTATTGTGTTGCTTGTCTGCTAGAGTGCTTGGTAATTATGAGAGACATAAATGCTACAATTCTTTATGGTGTTTTTTAAGTCTTACGGAAAACACCACGAAGAATCGTAGCATTTTTTTTTTTTGATTGTTTATTAGGATGTGTGGTGGACGATTCGCTGCCGATTTTGTATCAACACCGACGTCGGGGGACAGTCCAACATATGACTTTGCGGTTGGGTGATTAAGAGTTGGAGATTTTATTTTTGATACTTTTGATTATGTCAGCATTTTATTGTTTTAGTAATTAGGGTTAGGGTTTATGTCAAATGCCTATATTTTATATTGGTGCATGTTGTTGGTAGTTTTTGATGATTAAACAAGAAATTGACCTCTTTTCTCCCCCTTTGTCTTCTTCTTTGGATTCTTTCTTTTCCCTCCCTTCTTTCTCTTTCCTCTTTACCTGCTTCTTCTCTCTCCCTTCTAACTTTCTTCTTCATTTCGCTATTGTTCGGCATCAATGTGACTAATTGACATGCGGTGGTTAATATATTCTGTAATTGCATTTCTTATTTTAACTGACATTACTCAATTATAATTAGGCTTTTCTTGTACATAATTACAACACAAAATACAATATTCAGTTCAAAGCTTCTATTCAATTATAAATAGGCTCACCTAACCTGATATACACGTACACATACCAGATTGTACCTCTTTTTTCAAGCTCACCAAACCATTCTTAAGCATACCCTCACCCGATCCGCCCCCAGCCAAGCTCATAGAACCTAACCTGCACCCAACCGCACTGAATACAAGTCTATGACCAAAAAATAAAATAAAAAAAATTCCGGGAGTGGCAGCTAAGGAATGGCTCTACAACCATCCTATCCATTGCAAGAAGGGTTGTTGCAAGCCATCTATTATGAGAGGGGGTGGTTGTGCGACCACTCCCATTTGTTTTGGCAGAGGGGGGGTTGTGCAACCAATACGCTCTATTGTGGGATGAGTTGGTTATGCTATTGTCTCTACCTAAATAGATGGATGGCATGACTACCCTTCTGTTTAGATGAAGATGGTCGTTTAGCCATCCCTCTATTGTAGTTAGGATGGTCGTGCGGCCACCCCAATCTATTATGGTAAGAGTGTCATCAACCCATGTAACCTATTTTTTTAAAGGGAGAAGTACACATTAGCTCCTCGAATTATCAGACATTTTACGATCTACACTCAAACAACCAAAAAAATTGCAGTTCATGTCATTGTATCTCAAATGATTTTTTTTTTTTTTGGTAGCTCTCAAATGAATCTCAATTCCTATGTAAAATCTTGAGGGTAAAAGGGAGATTTTTAATTTTATTGATTAATTATTTGCTGGTTACTATAAAAAAGAGAAGGATACCGGTTTTGAAAGGTCTCTTATTGTCTCAATGTGGCACAACACAAGCAATGCTGGGAAGTGGATCCTCTCTATTTCATTTGAAATGAAGAATATTCATTTAAGCAAATGAGTGATAAAATTAGGGCAAAATTATTAAGGTTGGACAATTTGATCTCACCATTTTGTCTAAATGGCTCCTCTCCATTTTATTTGAAATGGAGAGGATCCTATTCCAAACAAAGAAGGATTGATTGCGGCAGCGGGATTGGTGAAAGAAAGGTACTTGTGTCTCTTAAAAGGGCCATTAGGCTAATTGTGTATAGATTTTTTTTTTTTTTTTAAAAAAAAATAATAAATAAATAATTAAAAATTGAAGGGGCAACCATAAATAATATATAGATTTCAAAATGTCTTGGGGGGAACCTTTTCTCCCTTTAATACTTTAAAGAAGTATGTAAGATTAATAATCCAACCCTAAGTTTACTTGGACTTAGGGCTTATTTGTTATTGCATTTAAGGGGCCTAAAAGTGATTTTAACACTCAAAAAGTCTGTTTGAAGAAAAAAAGTATCCGTTTGGTAAAAAAATTAAAAGCGCTTTTAAAGGTCCAAAAAGCTTAAAAATTGCCAAAAAGTCATTTTGGCAAAAGCTTAAAAATGAAGCTTTTGTCCAAAAGCTATTTTTGACTTAAAAGCTTTATTTCTCAAACGTAATCTCAAACATGCTCTTAATTAAGAATTTTTAGTTTATATATATATATATATAGTTTTTTTTTGACTGTTTAGTGCGCCGACTCACAAGTTGATGCCCAAAAAGCTTTGTATTTAATAAAATAGAAATGCATTTACACAGCTGAGGTGCCAAAGGGACGCATTGGCATCTTTTCCATAGAGAACTTCTCTCCCATTCCTTTTCTTCGCATAACTACAAACAACCAATGCTATAACTACTTGTAATCCCATTGCCATGCATGCTAAATCCACACAATTGCATGGCTAATTCTCGTATGTTTGTTTGCCATTTTCATTAGGGGAAGCTTCACTTTGACCCCTGAATTTCTATATGATTTTATAAATTTTCCTGAACTTTCAAATCTCTTATTTTGGATCCCTGAACTTTCAATTAATCTCAATTAGAACTTTTCCGTTAATTTTAACCGCTAAAAATACAAAAAAAGACCAAAATGTCCTTGATTTTCATTTTTTTTTTTATTAAAAAAAAAAACGTTTTGGAAGTTGAAATTTTATACAAAAGTCAACGTCATGTAACGTTTAAAATCTGACTGAGGGGTCCACATTGAGAGTAATTAAAAGTTTAAGGGTTCAAAATGAGAGATTTAGAAGTTTAGGGGGAGTTTGTAAAGTCGAGTGAAAGTTTAGGGAGCCAAAGTGAAGTTTCCCCTTTTCATTATCTTCATCCTCCACATCCACATGGGTCAGTACCTTTAATTAATTATATAGAGTTATTGATCCAGCTTATTCATATATGCCAAGCATAGTGCATTCTACTTATTATTATTATTATTTATGGATTTCTTTACATGTTTTTGAGATTAGCAACGGGGAAGGATTGCTGTTTTTTGAGCAAGGCATGGCACCGGAGATGCAGATTGTCCGCTCACTGCAGCAGGAACTGCAAGGCTCAGGAGGGAGCGCTATACGGAGAATGTCACAGGCGTTGGTCAAGCAAATGCTATTGCTTTTATAAAAAAGAGAAATGTTAGGGGTCAATAAGTTTCCTATATTTAGCCAATATTCTCACACAAATTCAATATATTAACCATTAAATTTGTCGATTCCATCATTAACTTATGTAAGGTCCACAAATCTAATAGTTGATTTGTAAGATGACTACGTTAATGTGAAATTGTCAAATGTTGCTTGTACGTATCAATGGGAATGGAATGGACCATGGAGACTATTTATGTATACAAAGAATATGGGAAAACTGGGTTTATATATGCTATTATATAAATTGAAAAATGAACAATTATACTTTACGCTCTCAAACTGTCACTTCCTTTTCAATTTCCCTTACAAACTTCAAAACGTTCCAATTAACCTCCTAAGTCTAAATTAATTTCAGTTTCAATGTGATCCCTCTATCTATATCAGTTCTAAATTTAGACCAAAAACGTGTTGCAGTTGAGGCTATGAAATGTCAAAATTATCCATGATTTCAGAAGCACCTAGAGGTCCCTGAAGTTTTTCAAATTTTCTCAATTGGTCCCTATAGTCCAAGGGCTTAATAGAAACCATTAGTCGCTAACACAACTATACGTCATACGGTTGTAGGCAATTAGATAGTGACATGTGGTATAATGAATAATAAACGAACACATTCACACAAAGAAAGAGAGATAAATTTATGTAGGTGTGGTCGGCCACCACCTAAACAATCAGCGGTGATCAAGCCATCCCACCAAGACTTAGGGGATGGTCGGACCACGTCAATGAGTCATCCGAGGTAGCCACACCAGACTCTAAGCCCTGAGAGGTGATCACACCACCTCGCCAAGCCCTCAAAGGGTGGTCATGGCATATCGTTGAGCCCTCACAAGGTGGTTGCACTTGCATCACCCCAAAGACACCTTTAAGGTAAATATGACGTGTTTCTGAATTCTGATTCTTAAGTTTAGTGTTACACACACACACACACACACATATATATATATATATATATAAACATGATAAACTATTTAAATTACTTTATGAGTGACCGCATCAATCAAGGAAAAACAAAAAACAAAAAACAAAAAAAAGTTATCGTCTTAATAGTCTCTTCTTCTCTTATGTAGTCTTAAAATTCTATTATCTCTCTTGCTAGAATAGAAACTTTGAAGGTGTTTTAGTTTTGTTTTGTTTTATGCAAAACATAACCAAATTATAGAGGTTGTTTTGAGTTCCGTTGTCTCTTGGAAAAGTGTTAATTTGCAGTAATCTTGTGCATACTAATTCATCAGAATTGGCGGGAGCAAATAACTTTTTAAAGAAAGCGACGTAATAGCGCACCTTAAAAACATTTAAAATCCTGTGGTTTTATATTTATGTTCTTACAAATCTTGAAGATAAAAGGGAGATTTTAGTTTTGTTGCTTAATTATTTGAAAGGTCTAATTGTTTCAATGTGGCACCAGCTGTTAAAAAAAGGAAGCTAATTAAGAAAGAAGGATTGATTGTCACTGGGGTGGGTGAAAGAAAGGGACTCTTAGTCTCTTGGAAAGCCCATTAGGCTCATAGTGTATAGATTTTTTTTTTTTTTTTTGAAAAAAAAAATTTGAGGGGCCACTATACCATGTAGATTTCAAGATTATATTGAAACGAAGAGTAGCTTCTTTTGCATAACGAGAAACAACTAATGCTATAAATACTTACAATCGATTGCCATTCTAATTCAGCAGAGGTGAGGAAAAGCATGGCTAAATCTTGTCTTAAGGTTTATTTGTTTGCCATTTTCATTATCCTACATATATATCATCAACATGGGTTAGTAGCTTCATACTTCTCTTTATACCCCTCTCTCTCTCTCTCTCTCTCTCTCTCTCTCTATATATATATATATATATATATATAGGTTCCTCTTGATGTTCTCGTGGCGTTCTTCTCATCCTATCTAGATATTGTTTTCTAAAAAAATTATGAGAGACTGGTGGAATAAGTTTTTTTTTCATCTATTTTAAAAAACAATACATATCCAGATAAGATGAGGACAACACCATGAAGAACAGTAGCATTTTTCATGCAAATATAATAGTTTTAAATGATCCAATCACAGAATTGATCTTATTTGAGAACCATATTTTTAGTTATTGTTTATCATAATTGATTTATTAATTTACGTGTTTTTTAGATTAGCAATGGGGAAAAATGCAATTTTCTGAGCAAATCAAGGCGTGGGAGATGCAGATTATCGACCCACTGCGATAGCAAATGTAGGGATGACGAGGGAGCGGCAAGCGGACAATGTCGCGGGCGTTGGTCAAGTAGATGCTACTGCACCTACCAAACATGCCCACCAACCGTATGATGATAGCTGTCCAAATTAAAGAGATATATGTATATAGCAAACCTCTTGGATGAACTTTCATGTATGTATATATGGCTCGCCATCAAGGGGTGTGAGAATATCATATCATAAGTCTCCATGATGGAGAGTGTTATGCTTGTGGAATGGAGAGAATGTATTGTATAAGAATGAACATGTATATCATGATATATGGAGGTGCATGGAAATTGTTTAATCAAAATATGTCTCAAAAGATAAGTTAATAGGATCATTTAATTAATATTTTAATATCAACTTTTAGGCTTAAGTTGAGGCCTAACACGAAAAAGATTTAATTAAAATTCAAACTTAAATAACTTCATAAATTGTAGGTTTGATGGTATTCTTGTGAGATTAGAAATAAAAAAGAAAAAGACATGTATATGATTTTAATCACACGCTTTTTATCTTCGTAATCAAGAGCAAATGTTACTTTAAATTATGTTTTATATTCTTATTTTCTTTGGTAAACTTACCTTAACCACACATTTTGGTGATAATCTCCCCTTCGAGAGTGAGGAGGTAGCCAACCACGCCATATTTACTATATATATAGAAGGCTATCTATACAAAGAATATCGGAAAACTTTTAAGGTTTTGTGATATTATATAAATTGAAAAAAGATAAATTACTCTCAAACTATTACTTCCTTTTCATTTATGATTTATCCCTGCAAACTTCAAAACTAGATCAAAGTTTCAATTTGGATATGAAAAACGTGTTGCATTTGAGGCCATAAAATGTCAAAATTACCCATGATATGTAATTTTCCTTTTCCCTGATTTTTTTAAAAATAAAAATAAAAAAGCAAAAAAGGTCAGAGTGAAGAACCGAGGAAGAGACGCAAAATTAGAGGAGGAAGCCAAAGCATGAAAGCTGCTGGCCAAAGAAAGCGCCATGGCCCATCATATCCAGTGCAATAATATAGCATTCACATGGAGACCCAATTCTTCTCCCAACTTCAGTTCCAGTTCCAGCAACAACAACAACTTCATCTTCCCTAAAACCACACTCACAAAACCATCCCGCAAATTCCCATTCCACACCGCCCAAACTAGTCTTTCCTCTCTCCAGCCCTCGCCAGCACATTCAAATGGCACAAGGTACACTACCCTTCCTGTTGAGACATCCTATGAACACCAGAAGATCAGGGACTTGCTTGAAAAGCTCGGCAAGAAGAACGCATGCCCTTTGCTAATACTCACAGATGATGGAGATTGGACTAAAGACCAGTTCTGGGCTGTCGTCAGATTCCTCAAACGTGCCTCTAGGTCCCATGAAATTCTTCAGGTTCTCTCTCTACTTCTATGCTTTTGCTCGTGTTTGTTTACAAGAAAGTGGAAAATTAGTCGACCCATAATTTTATTAGGCTCAACTAAAAGGGATTTTTTTTTTTTTTTTTGATATATGGAATAGGTATTCGATACGTGGAAGAACAATGAGAAATCGCGGATTAATGAATTCTACTATGAGAAAATAATAGGGCTGTTAGGTGAAGAGGGTGCGATCGAAGAAGCAGTGACGTTGTTTCTGGAGATGAACAGTCACGGCCTTGGGCCTTCTTTGGGAACTTACAATTCAATAATTCATTGTTTTGCGGAAAAAGGGAACTTTGATGATGCTTTGTTTTACCTTAATGAGATGAAAAAGGCTAATTTGGCACCAGAAACTGATACCTACGACGGGTTAATTCAAGCTTATGGGAGATATAAAATGTATGATGAAATGGGTATGTGTGTGAAGAAGATGGAATTGGATGGATGTTCACCTGACCACATTACTTATAATTTGCTTATTCGAGAGTTTTCGCAAGCTGGGCTACTCACAAGAATGGAAAGATTATCTCAAAAAATGCTTTCAAAAAAGATGGATTTGCAGTCCTCTACATTGGTTGCAATGCTTGAGGCCTATGCTAGATTTGGGATCTTGGGAAAGATGGAAAAGGTTTATAGAAGAGTTTTGAACTCAAAAACCCCTTTAAAGGATGATCTGATAAGGAAATTGGCCAGGGTTTACATTGGGAACCACATGTTTTCAAGATTAGATTACTTGGGACTCGACGTTTCATCGACTGCCGGTGCAACTGATCTTGTTTGGTGTCTGCGTCTCCTTTCTCGTGCTTGTCTTTTGAGCCGAAAAGGTATGGACTGTATTGTTCAGGAGATGGAAGAAGCAAACTTTTCTTGGGATGTAACAGTTGCAAACATTATCATGCTAGCTTATTTGAAAATTAAAGATTTCACGCATTTGAGAGCCTTCCTTTCCCAATTACCATCCCATCATGTCAAGCCTGATATAGTAACTGTTGGAATTCTATTTGATGCCATTAGGATTGACTTTGATGGAACCGTGGCTTTAGAAACATGGAGAAGGATGGGCGATCTTGACAGACCTGTGGAAATGAACACTGATCCTCTGGTTCTCACTGCATTTGGGAAGGGGCATTTCCTTACAACCTGCGAAGAGGTCTACTGTTCCCTTGAACCTCAAGCTAGAGAAAAGAGAGCATGGACTTACCATACACTCATTGATTTAGTCTTAAAATACGAGGGAAGGAATTCTCAGTTGAATGAAGTCAAGGTAAGCTAGCTCATCAAAGATACCTTTATTAGAATTGCTATAGTTGTTGCTGTATCCGACCTGAAAGTGGCTTGCTTTTTGTATGATAAATTGATAGATCTTCTCATTGATGGACCCGTATAATTTACTGTTAGTTGTATCATTTGGTACCTGAGAAAGGTTTATAGTGGATTAGTTCTTTTCTTCATGTGTCAATGTCTATGTGGTGTTGTTTACTCTTGCACTGTAATTTAATTGGCTGGTAATGTCACATAGGAGAGATTGTGGTGTCTTTGTTGGTAACATTTTGATTTGGTTATGCAAAGGAAACAGTTCCATAGAAGCAGCAAAAATATCCGTACTTATATTTGACAATTGGTTGGCAATATGCGTCTGTGTCAGTAATGTTGCTGTTTGACCAAATTTCTGGCTTAGTTGAGAAAATGAGATCGATGTCTTGGAGAAAGACCAATGGAAAGAGTACAAGGAAAAAGGTTTCTTTTTCTAGCTCCTTAAGCTGTTCCTTTCAATGTTTATCTTTGTAATCTTTCTCTGTTATCTTTGCCTTGTAACATCGTTAGAATTTCTTTCCATCTGATTCTGCGTATTTGTGCCCTGGACAAGTTCAGTGGTTGCTTTTGAAAGGAGCTTTTTGATGGTATCTAATTTCAATCTCAATGAGGACATGAAGTGTTGCTGCTGGGATTGTTGCATAGTAGGTGTAATATGCAAGGATGGTAGTTTGCCGCTAGGGATGGGGCTTAGTAGCTTGCTTGGTACGGAAAGTATTTTCCTGTTACAAGTGGACATTAACCAAAAACTACTCAAAATTGCCGGACAATACTAAATACCACCATTGAATATGAAATAAATCTTTATTTGATTGTAATTCAATGGTGATTTTAAAAACCACTTATGGGTATAAAAAAAAATGTGTATAGAAATGAAAGTTTGCATCGATAGCATTCCTCTTTGTGACCATGTAAGGTAACGAGGATCCTTGTGACCAACCGACCTTACATATAAGGTGTAATTATGTACGACCATTCAAGAGATTAAAGGGAAAAAAAATAGTAATAATTTGGTGTGAAGATTTTACTTGTACCTCATGACAATTTATTTTCTGTATGATGTATCAACGTTTCTTTTTTAAAAATTTTGAGGAATATTATGTATCGACCATTCAAGAGATTAAAAAAAAAATAAAAAATTGATGTGTGAAGATTTTAGCCCAGTAGGTGTAATTATGTAACTTATGTTCATTTCAAGTGACGTCGAATAGCCAAAACATCCTTTTCCCTATACAACAAAATATTATTCACACTTCAATGCACGAGTTATCTCCCATGACACAGCATCATTTTCTAGGATAAAACCAGCACCAATTCCATCACTCTGCCTCTTGCAATTAACTACTGCAACCATAAACCTCTCATTTTCGAGTGACGAAGGATACATCGCCTGTTCTTCCTGGAAAGAGATCAAAATCGAAAAAAAGAAACTTTAGGAGCAGTTTCTAATCTAAAAACCTCAATTTCATAGCATCACAAAATTATCTTTGACCTCAGAATCAGACCATGATGAGGTTACATTACTTATGCTGCAGTACACATCCTCATTGACACAAGTACGAGCATCAAATATTTGATGTAATGTACTGTAGCAGCATTCATTAACTCAAAAACCTTGTAACACTATATAGACAATGGTTAATGATGCACAATAACTCGGAAAAATCTGATATTTCTCAGACTTGAGAACACAATCTAAATAGAGAAAAACCAAATATATTGGTTATCAGAGATGTCAAGGTGTAATTCTTTCGAAGGAATTGAATATTACTCCAAATAACTTCTTTTATAACAAGAACATTTATAGACCCCTAGGCTTATGTCTCTCCCTGTCAGCATATATAACTCAATGGACATAAACCTTGAACCAACTAATTGGGATTGGCCACCAAAATTCTTTATTGACATTGCTCCCTGCTTCTTGCGAATCAATCATCAAGCATATATGCTTTTCAATACCCTTGGTTGATGAAAAAGGAATTCCTAGATAATGGAGTTGGGACATGACTGTAATTACTCTAGTAAATGTATGCCAAGCACAGTCCCCAGGTGTCTTTCAGAAAAATTATGGAGCTAAAGGCCCAAAAAAATAAAACATGTACTGATGTACATGATTTTAGTGCTTGTACATCATAAGTTATCATGGTATAATCAAAATTAATATAGCAATACTATTGGAAGCAACTTATCACTCTAAAAGAACTAATACTTGCTAATTTGTGTTATAATGCAGCTGGTGGTATTAAAAAATAGGACCCGCCTTTACCCAAAAAACAATGTGTCATGAATCGAGATGCTTACCTCAGGCAGTTCATAGAATTCATCGGGAGATATTTGCAGCAATTCTGCAGCCGTTTGACCAGTACACCATGCAAAAACTTTTGCAGTCTCATCTGCAAGAGTGATTTCCAGATGGAAAGTACGCAGAACTTCAGCATCACAATTGTAATGACAGAAGCTGCATTCCACAACTCCACTAGGTGTCTTGTTAACAAAATGACCACAAAGAGCGTGTGAAAATTTCGTATTAACATGACAATGTGCAATTTGGTCAAGCCACACTCGACATATCTGTCCGTAAGTTTGGGGAGAAAACAAACAATAATTAGTTGATAAAAGATCATGTATTGAGGATAAAGGCTATAACATGAAACTATATACATTAATGAAAGATGTACTCAATGCTATACCCCTATAAATGAAAGTGCCAAATCAAAATCGTTATTAATAATTACTTCAATAAACAGTGAAGGAAAGGGAAAAAGTTGTAGTTGGAAGATGTACTTTTGTGGCATAAACCTGCACTATAATAAAATTTTCAATTTCCACGGGTATTTTTATACTGGCCGTGTGAGAAACTTACGTAGGGTTCCATAAACCTAAAATATATGGATGGAATGCCGGAAGTGCATATACAATCTTCTGCTTCCAATAAGGTTGGCTCATATCCCAGGAGCTATGGGTTCAGAATAGAAGACCTCAAAGAAGAAATTGGAAGGAAACGAGAGAATATATCAAATTTGAAATTTCATTATCCAATAAAATTGACTTAAAGCTTCTTCACTGTTCACAAACACACAGACATTCGTGTATGAAATTTTAGAAGACTTGATCTTTAAGTTACTAGGGTTTAGAATAAAAGAAAATCCGTTAGTCACTTGGACCCATATGTAATTTGATTACAAAAACACCCCATATAATGCTTATTGCTCAAAGTCTTGTGCACCAAGTTTGATCTCCAGCATTCCTATCAAATCATGGCTGTAACATCTTTATTTACAAAATCAACCATCCAGATGAAACTGTGTCGAAGTAGTGTAATTCACCAACCCACCCAAAAGACTGGTCAAGTTGTGCGTCACCAGGAATTTCAAATAAACCTCCAACAGACATCAGAAAATGAATCTGAAAACGATTCCTAAGAATCTCATTTTATTTTATTTTTTTGTAAGTAATGTATATTCATTCAAAGGGCGGGCAGAGGGGCGCACAGAATCTCATTTGCTTAAGTTGGGTGTTGGATATGGGTGGCCAGATTTGCGTGTCAATAAACTCTCAGAAAGCTAATCATAAACTACAATATAGTAAAGGGCAGACTTAGGCCTGCCATCTCTTCGAACATTCTAATTAATTTGAAGCACACAGTTACGTTATAAAAGGTGATTATTGTTCCAGATTGACCAGGAGAAAAGAAAAACATAATATATTAACTGTATAACAAAGGCACAAAATACAAAAGACATATGGAAATCCCATTGTATTAGTAATAAGTTCCAAGCCAAAACCAAAAGTTATGAGAAACCCATACTTGTGTACAGCATGTCTGGCTGGATAGATCACAAAGGCTCGAAAATTTATGAAGACAAGAAGAGTTTAGCAATGCAGGCAGGCAACTGAGGTTGAAGAAAGAAGACCTAACATTATTCTCAAACCATAATGCTTCCAGGCTGTCAAGCACATAGATAAACATGATTAGATCTTTTAGCGGAACTCCATTAGAAAAACAATAAGTTGCAAATCAAACTAGAAATCCACAAGAATCTAGGAGATAACTACATAATGTGTAAAAAGTAACTACAAAAGATGATTGCCAAGGTTAGACCCACCATTTTTGCTTCATCATAGAGCATGTCAACCCAGAAATATACACCGTGTGACCAATGCTTAATCTTCCCAGTGACCTAAAGAAAAATAAGTTCAGCGAAATAATCATAGGTAACATGAAAGATTCATAATCTGGGCAGAAAATGGATTTGTGACAGTGTGCAAAATTAATTTACCAAGATTTGGCAAAATGTAGCTTTGCCCAAATTGCCCCAGTGGTATCTTCAATTTTCAGAGAGAAAATAGCTTCCATGGCATGTTTTTCTTTAATAATATCCGTAACAATACCATAGAGGCTGATGCCAGTCATCTTGTCACGAAGGTCTGTCACAAATGACTGCAAAACTTTGCACAAGTGAGAAATGTTAGTTATAAACCCCAAAGAGATTTAAAGGCAAATACTAGATTCAACCTTGAACAAGAACACGAGATTCAACCTTGCTCTAGAACACAACGGTGAAAGACACAGGTAGCCATAACAGCATGTAACCGTAACAGACCCAAAGATGCTCCATTACTTAAATTGGGATGTTACAGGCTTGCAAGAAAAATGAAAAACAGAAGTAGTGAATCCAGACAGATACTGAAAATTACTAAGTCTTCACGAGAAGGAATGGGAGGAAATGTCCAGCTGGAAAAAAGACTCTAGATGAAAATAGAAGGTTGACTTTAAGTAGAAGTGGTCAGCTACATGTAATATCAGATGTTTACTGAGATACAAAGATGACAATAGTCCACAGGACAAGACTTGGACAGTTGTGTAAAAATCCATAATATCAAGTCTGTATCCTGGTTGCCTCTAGAGTTTAAAAATGCAACCATCTTCAACACACCAAATAATATATTTTAAAAACATATGCCAGTGGCTTCTTTGAGAAACAAAAGAAAACAGAACCACATCTAAATAGCATCTAAGAGAGCAAGGAAGTATAATGGAATGAAAACTCACTTGAAAAGGATAATTACTGAAGTCGATAGAACCCCGTGAATCACAGGGCAAGGAAACTTGAGAAACTTTAGAATCCTGACTAGAATCCAATGTATTCAACAGCCTTGGTCCTTGATACCGATTTTGTGTCATTGCTACACACACCTGAGTATCACAAGTTAACTGAATATCCTAAAAATAATAGCATCTTGTCATTCTATAGTCCATGACTTACTTGTTCCTCATGTTGAATGGAAGGCACCAAATATAATTGGGTTGCACTACCATATTCAAGGCAAAACTTATCACTTATTTTAATGGCACTCTGTATGGAACTTGAAATATATGGTCTATCCAGTGCAAGCATACTTCCAACACTGAAAAGGACTTCAGTTACAAACATATATGGGAAAAGGGAAATAAGAATGGTGCAATCCTGGGCAAGAGTTTACCTGAAAAGATTAGCAAGGAGAACCTGCTCACCCCACAAGAGAAACTTTAACTTGACACCATCATTATCAACAAGAGTAATTTGTTTCATCTGTAAATTACCTGACGTTCCCTGAATTTCCAATGGCCCAATAGATTCAATCCTACAGACAAAAAATAAAAGAAGTTAAGCATTTCTAATTGGAGACAACTTACACCATCAGGAAATAAACATGTAAGTGTCATATAAACTTATCCTTGGTTTTGGAAAATTATCAAATGCACATCCATATGGATTTTCGTATTTATGAAAATTGATTTGATCATGCCTCCACTTCTCCATTCAATGTAACAATAATTTACTACTTCAGTATGTTTTATTTCAATCAGACTAAACGGGAAACACTATAATCCAATGCAATTAAGATGTCATAAAAGGAAAAATTTATTGCAAGAATTAGCATAAGGTTGACCTGCTAAGAAGCAAAAAGAAAAAAAAAAAATTTGCATGTAATTAAATCTTACCTAGCATACAACGAAAAAGAAACCCCTTTGTTGACTGCATCAAGTGTGATGGAAGAGAAAGAATCTGAACAAAACTGAGCTCCAAGCAGCATTGCATCATCATCTTCCTCCTACATTAAGATAAGGAAAATGTAACAACAACAGTGGGAAGAAAATCCTGAACCATTTTCTTCTTTTTCCTTGTATGAAACAAAGACCAAAAGCTAGGACATGTCCTCAAAAGCTGGGCCTTCTTCAAAACTTGATGAACTTCAATTTGAAAGTTTCAATGGAGCCAAACCTGAAGAAGAAAAGATAGGTAGACAAAACTCAACAGTTACCTCATCTAACAAAATCACTTGATATTCTGTTGGCAAAAGTCGTGGACAACCAGATCCTTCAGCAGCTGTCCGGAGATAACATCCAGTGAGGAAAATCTCCCTCCCTTTCTTCAGAACCCCATTGTGAGGATCCACCAAATCATAGTATCTGATATAGACAAAATCTATGATTTTAGTTGCACAGAAGCTTTAAGTATAAACAATTCAAGTGGATGTAAAATAAACAGAAAGAAGCAAAGGCAATGTAACAATGTTTCAACTAAAGAAAACTAAATCCACTGTTACTTGTCTAAGCACATTGTGCCTTTAGCAACCAAAATGAAGATATTATGGCAAGAAATTTACTCTTCCAATTCATGAATACCGCACCAATACTAGCCCCAACAAATTCAGCTATAAATTATCAATTGTATACGTCCATAACCAGCAGACTTCTTCCCTAGTCAATGAAATATAGTGGTCTGGTATATATCCCAAGCAATAAAATATAAAATGCTCAGATTGAAACCAAGGGAACTGTCATTTATTCTCCTATTTATGCTTACGCAAAGAAAGAAGCAAAAAGTCAGAATATGAAAACCTTTGAGCCATCAATAAGAGCTCATATCTTGTGAGAAATGTTTACCTAAATTTTGAAGAAAATAAGTTCCCCTTCAAATCCAACAAAATGTGAGAGACAATTCTTGATGGGTTCACAAGGAAAACTTAACCCCATTTCTTTTTCCCTCCTTATCACTAAACCAAACAACAATAACATATAGGGCGCATCCAAATGCATATAGAGACAACCAAACATGCACTTCACACTCAAAAGCTCAACATACTAATGATTCGACTGCCCGGCCAGCAAATAAATGTGGAATAAGTAACAAGAGCATAGCCATGAAAACTAAAATAGAGAAACATAATTGTTAGTGCAAGAGCTTTCAACTACATGACCCGAAGTTCAGAGACAAGGATATCAAAGTAGAAATACTTATTTTAAAACTCTAAATACTAGGAACTCAGAATATTGCCATTACAAGCGTTACTTTTCTCATTGAAAAACAAATGGCCTCTCAGATTACATCCACGTTTATTAGCAAAGATGTAAGTGCAAGACCAATTGTAGATGCAATATTGTTCAGTAGTTTACCTACGGTTGAGATAAAGATCAATGGTATTGGAGCTTTGAAAATCCCCCAAAGTAAGCATGTAGATGTTTGTACCTGAAAGAAAATATATGATAAAAAATAAATAAATAAATAAATAAATTACAAGGCATCAGATTACAAGTTCATAACAGCATTACAAAGAAGAATAATTGACAGAATGCTTCAAAAGAAAAAGGACAAGGATCACGAAAGTCTGAACAGTAATGTACCATTATTGTCCACACTTATACCAATAATTAGATAAACTTCTAAATATAGGCTACCTGGGAGAGCAAAAGCATCAAGGATGACAGCTTCCAAGACACTAGTTAAGGATAGGAAATTTCTCTCATATATAGCGTCAATAGAAATGGTGTTCGGAAGCTTTGTTCTCCTGTGTTTCTTTTTCAATTGATTTATACTTTCCGGCACTCTCTTTGAAGCCCCACCCCTCTGCTGCTCATTCCAGGCCTTCACACAAAATCAAAAAACAACCAAAGAATAAGCGACAAATAGCTTTACGGTTTTAGGTTCGCTTGATTAAGAATTTCGTTTGCTAAACAATTCAAAAGGTGCGAATCAATATTTGCAGCATTCTTTTCTTGTCCTGCATTTGCCTGGCCACTAAACACAGTATAAAAACTTGAGAAAAAGTTGGATTCACCATACCTGAGAGAGATCAGAGAGCAGAATAGCAGCGGTGACACCACTCGAATAGGCAATGCAAGTCTTGAGGATCCGAGATGCAACCCAGCTCCACCCGGGCCCACCTTTCTCCACTCTGTTTCCATTCAGGCCTTGATCATCTTCGCCTTCGGGCGAGAGCATAGACCTCGCGTAATCGATGAATAAAAGAAATGGATCTTCCTCTGCCTGTGGTTGATCTGTGTCCATAACTGAGAGTCCCTCTTCGCCACTAGCATATTTTCCAAGAGAACTCATTTTTTGAATCACCAAAGTTCAGAAGATTCAGTGTGCCTAAAACGGCAGGGTTTATATAATTGGGGGGGGGGGGGGGGGGGGGGGGGGAACATATACAGCGGGAAATCATTGGCGCTGCAATTTTGGGCCAGCTATGTCAGGGCCCAAACCCACTAGCCTTGAACCGAAAATTTAAATTCGATTTCATACCGGGTTGGGTCGAAAATCGAGACGGTCACGTTGGGTTGTGTACTTGGTGGTTGCCACTTGCCAGCGAGTTTCCGGTGAGCTCCGACGGGGACAATAACTTTGATGGGTCGGGGCAGTCTGGTAAGGATTAGCTGGTGATGGGTTTCAAGAATCAAGCGTTGTGGCTTGAACTCGTTAGATCCTGGAAATATGGGGGGTTTTGGCGCCAGTTTTTTTCAAATTTGGCTCCTTTGACGTATTTTTGTCTGTCTGTCCTTGAGATGAAGCAAATGAGCTATTTCTCACGGGAACTCATAAAACAGAGGTTCGAACTCCGATCAAACTTTCTATGACTATGTTTGCCAAATGACTCAAAAAAAAAAAAAAAAAAATTCTATTATTCCTCTCAAAATTAATTAATATTATTACTTTTTACATCACATCAATCACTTTTTATAATTATTTAAATAAAAAAAAAATCGAATAGAAAAAAAAATTATTACAAAACAATTTTTTTTTTTTTTTCTCATCAATCAAATTTGCTACAGTTCCAGTCCACTTCATTTTTTAAGTCATTTGGCAAACACAGCCAATATACTTTTTCCATATGCCAGTGGTTGACCAAGAATGCTAAATTTGGGGTATGTGGTTCTGCGAGGCTACCTTTGTATCACTAGTTCCAATGCTTGCTGCTTTGAGGCATGGCAATGAAAGAACATGGGGTAAAAGAGCCTTGAATTAAATCGTTTGTCATCGTCCTTGAGACCAAAGGAAATTACCATGTACATAACAGAAATCCCAATTCAAGTAATAAACAATATAATACATACAGTAGATAAACACCATATGCGCACAACAAATTAAAGCCTAATATATGGCACATTTTACTTTCCCAAATTAATCCCTAAGGTATAGTTAGTCTCTAGTATGGGCATTGATAAAATGGAAGAGAGGAAGATTCAGAAGAGGGGGGAGGTCCAGCCAAGAAGAAGAAAGATGCTGCCGACTAACTTTATGTTAAGGGCCAAATTACGTTTTTACCAAACGCTTAATTCAAATTTTAAAAATTATATTTTTAAATCGCACGTTTTAAAATTACTATCCCTACCAGACAACAAAATCATAAATACATTTGAGCATTCCATGAGAATCATATGGGTTGCTGCACTTTCTTCTTCTTCTTTTTTTTTTTTTTTTTTTTTTTTTTTTCAAATTACAAGCCAAAAGAAGCTCCACTGCCCTCAATAGAAGCTACCTAACCTACCCATCAATAGAACAACCTGCAAGAAAGACTCAAATGCCCTCAAAGCACATCCACTTTTCCATCACCCCCACCACCGCCATCATCAACTGCATCAAACCCGCCTTCCGGCCGCCACCTAGGCGGAGGAAAAGTCACACCCCGCTGCCTACAAATCTCCAGAATACTAACATTCTTCAAGCTCTCATCCTTATCATCACACCTTTCCTTGAAAATTTTCAACACATTCAATATGCTAACAATCTCCACTCTCTTTGGTCCCTTCTCCATCGGCCGCTCACCTTCCAAATTGTCCTTGCCTCTCTCTCTGGATTCCGATAGAAAAAAATCCAGCCTCCGCTTCGCAGAAGAACAGACTTCGACATCATCACGGTTTGCTTCCACAGCGGTTTCTTCATTAAGTTCAAAGATTTGTTGGTGACTCTCGGAGTCCAATTTCACATCAAAATTCTCTGTATTGGTGTCGGTTAGAGCTCCTACTACACACGCTTCTAGAGCCTCCGAAGCCATATTCTGTTTTGAAAGTTTGGATTTCTGCGTCAATTCCACCTCCGAAAACCCTAGATCCGAGTCCTTCCCCAAATCCACGGCATCACGTGGCCCATCTACTTCCAGTTGATCAGGATGATGATCTAAGGCCATCAACCACTGCTCCTCTGAGCTCGGGAGTACGGAACCATCCGGTGGGGTTTGGAACACGTCGTGGGCGCTGCTACTCTCCGGCAAAGACACCATGAGGATCCCGGTAGACTCCACGCGCTCCTCCTCGTCATCGTTGTCGGATTCGCGGGCAAAAGGGCAGCGACGTAAGCGATCCTCTTGGGAGGCCGAAACGTGGCAGAGCTCGATGATTGAGGCGAAGGGGTCGCCATTTCCGTCCATATTCGAAAGAGCTCGCTATCGATAGTTATGATCTGTCCGTCAAAGCACGTGATAAAAGGACAAAATTGTTCAATGACAAAGTTTTCTTGGGTCCAAGGATTCTTTCAATTCAGTCCGAAAGTTAAGAATGATTATAGAAAATCAAATAAAGATTAAAAATACAAGATTTCTAAATTTCTAAATAATCATAATAAAAAGTTTCTTACCAATAGAACCTTTCCCAAAACTGCTTATTCCAGCAGAGACAGAAAATAAATTTTTGGTGGAAGCAAATTGGGAACTGTCGGTGTGATTTCACTTTCAATTTTTTTTCTGTAACATGATTAAAGAAAAAGAAATTAATATTACCTTCATAAATCAAAGCAACATAAAAGAAAAATAAGCGCTCGAGAAATCAATTCATATTCTTTCCTACGTATACAAGCCTCGGGATCAAATAAGAAAATTAAAATAATCAACATCCAACCACCTCTTAAAACTAATTTAGATATTAATTATATCAACAAAAATAGATTCACTTTGAAAGCCTAATTCATCTGCGTGCTCTGTCAACCAAACTTCATTGACAAACACCATTAATAACCCCAAGAGTTGTTCCACAACATCACGTAACTTTGATGCATTAAATATAACAGAAAGAGAGACAAATAAAACATGTACGTTTCGTCGTCAGTGGGAGAGAGGGAAGATAGATTTTGACAGTGGGTTGGGGTTTTGAAATTTGGGGATTTTGACGGTGGGTAGCTCATCAACAGAGATGTGGGTGGCTCGTCGTCAACGGTGCTTGGCGTTCGTGGTCTCCGGTGGCCGGCCGGCGGTGAGGGGAGAGGGAAGAGGAAAGAGGGAGATTTGTCTGAAAATGTGGGAAGAGAGAGAGTCATGACTCACGAGTGCGTTTTCTAACCTAAAAAAAAATCCGTGAATGGTGGTTTGGTCATGTTAAATGAATGGGGTTTGGTGTTAGTTACAGTAAGAAAAAATATATATATATATATATATATAACATTTTCTCTTGAAAAAATGTACACATGAGATATGAAAAGTAGGATTATATTGAATATTTTGTGTTTATAATACTTGCTCCGAAAGTATGAATGTATTGGACCTTTGGTGAAAGCACCCTAAAATCATTTATCTTAAGAAGTTAGGATTGTCGTGGTTGGGTTGGGTATGGTATTTACTTTGATAGTGAGCAACAACATATGTGATGGAAATTAATTTAAGGATTTATTTATTTTATTTTATTTTATTTTTTTGACATGTTCACACAAAAGAAGGGGGGATTCGAATTTGTGACATCCGCTTCATGAGACGTGATTCACAGCCGATTGAACTACCCCTTGGAACATTTAAAAAAATATTTTGACGTGATATAAAGGATATAGAATTTTGAGTTTTTTTTTTTTTTTTTTTTTTTTTTTTGTGAGAATGTTTTGACTTTTTTTGGGAAGAAAGAAAAAATAAAAAGGGTTAACAAAGAAGCCCATAATCTCTTTGAAATATGTAGGTTAGCGAAGTATAGTGCCCATTGAAATTAATTAATTAAAAAAAAAAAAAATACCAAACCACAAAAAAGATAAGAGACAAGAGTAGGTTATGAAAAAAAAAAAAAAAACCGGGTGGAAAGACTTTTTGGGAATTAGCTTAAAGAGAAAGAGACAATAAAAAAAAATGCAAGTTATTTCACGTGGAGAGAGAGATTGATAAAGAAGTGTGATGCTTTCACAAAGAAAGCATGCAAGACTTTTTGACTAAATGAGGGGATCACCCTTCCTTGTGCACGGAACTCTTTGTGGCTTTGTAAAGGGAGAGAAGGTGCTTTCCTTGTGAAATCATCACGAGGAAAACATCTCTAATGCGTTCCCCAATTCTTTTGCTATTAGGAGGAATCTCCCTCTAAGTGTTCACAATGCACTCTTAAATTTGAGAAGAAAATGTCACTTTATTAAATGTAGAAACGGTTTGTTTTTGTTTTTTGTTTTTTGTTTTTTTTTTTTTTTTTCATTTGTTTGTTTTGTTTTAAATCCAAAGTTTAATTAAAAGTAAACATTTGTTAGATAAATGGAACGCCACTTGTCAAGCTATTAGACCCTCCTGTTTAAAACTTAAAAGTAAACAATTGTCAGATAAATAGAACGCCAAGTGTCACGATATTAGGCCCTCTTACTCAAAACTCTCATATTATATATAAGTGTATAAATTTGCTTATTTTAATTTACTTGTAAGAGCATTCCCAATGGAGGAGCCAATTTTTTATGCAAAATGGCTCCTCAAAACTCACTTTATCTAGTTTAGCTAATAACTTTTTAAGAGTCTCCTATATCCGATTAGTTATATTTTTATCTATATCATTTAAATATTACTTTTTTTACCCTTTATTGATTCTATATTTATTTCTTTTCTAAAATTTGTATTTCACTCTTTATTTTTTCAATGGTAATTAGTTTAGCACAATAATTTTTCAACGATTATCATTTTTCAAATAATCACTTTTGTAACTATAATATTTTTGAAACGGTTGTATTTTATAATAATTATATTTTTCATAATATTATTATTAAGTATATTACGATAATATTCCTTTTTGGAGAATTGAAAATGTTTATTCTTATAATATTCTGTAGTATATATATATTTGGAATAAATCTCATCTCATTATAGTACCAATGAACATCTAGAGCTAAAACACTACTCTTGTATTTCTCATAGTGCTCGTGGACTCTACCCCAAAATGTCGAGCCTTTTTGATCGGTACGATCAATTGGATCCACACTAATAGCGAGCCAAGCCGATACTAATACTTTGTCTTCTTCTACACTAAAGTTTCCCATCCGTTGAGCTCTATTAGTGGTGGATTCAATTTGAGCTCTATTAGTGGATTCAATTAGTGGTGGATTCTTCTACACTAAAGTCTACTCTACAGTTATTAACCGCATCCAACAAGCAGATAAGCATTCGGAAATCTAGATGTTAAACAGCAAAACAGTCTACTAAAGTTTTAAAAAAAAAAAATTAAACACATTCGAACCCCATAAGCATACAAGCATGTTTTTTTTTTTCATACTGAAAAACTGAAAATTCAAGAGGCTGTTTTTTGGTGCATAAAATTGCCTTCAATTCTGATCCCAGATGGATCTTAATTCAAACTCATGCTAAAAATCAGTAAAAACCAAAATAACAGAATATCACATATCTGAATCGGATGCCAACAAATAAACAGGACCCAAAAAAAATCAAAAGAAAACGAACAAACAAGTAGAAACAAAGGAACTGAAAAGAAGAAGAAATGTTTCCACCAATGCTTAAATACACAGAACACAGTCCAACAAAGAACACCCCAAATAACAGCACAAACTTAACACAGAGAACCCCAAGGAATACCCCAACACAGAATCAGAATCTAAGAAATGTGGTCTTATTTTGATTCGAATCGTCAAGAAAAAATAAAAAGAAGCAATTGGGACGTACCTTTGGGCGTGGGAGAGAAAGTTATGGAAAACCCTCAAACTCAAAATCGGAGTGGAAAACCCTCAAACTCATACTCAATCTACAAACAATCAAGCCAAAATCTATCACAATCAAGCCAAAATCTTCACTCCAAGCCTCACCCATATCCATCTCGCCTACAATCAGCGAAAACAGGGAAGAGCGAGAGCGAGTGAGAAAGAGAAAGAGACAGGAGCTTACCGCTCTGCCGAGAGAGAGACAGAGAGCTTGAGAGGTGGGAAGAAGAGAGCTGGAGAGGTTTTTCTAGAGGCTGTACGATCAAATAGAGAGGGATAATCCAGATAATCCCCACACTTTTTCCCAAAATGATCTGGTAATTCAATAAATAAATAATGATTTGGTAATTCAATAAATAAATAAAATTATATTATTTTTTCAATAGAGGGTAGGAAAAGATAGCGGGAAAATGAAAAGAAAAAAAAAAAAAAAAAAAAACGTGGGAAGAAAATTTTGGGAAAATGGCTCATTTAAAAGTGCCGCTACATCCAGTATTTTTTTTTTTTTTTTTTTTTTGGCTAATTTAATAAAATATTATTTTTTCTTTTTTTTTTCTTCTCCAATGCGGGGGTATTTTACAAATTTAAAAAGTAATTTTAGATAAAAGTGTCATTTAACTCTTCTATTGGGAATACTCTAAGATCTTTAAGAGATTATTTGTAATTTCTAACTAATTTTCTTCTCTGCACCATTTCTTAACTCGAGCATAAACAGAAACATAACCATAAGATATAGGAAGAAGTCCAGTCAAATAGATTTTTTTTTTTTTTTTTATTCAAACATACTTTTGCATTATAATGTTAAACAAAAAAAAAAAAAAACACTATTTGTAGGATATAAGTAATAAATATTATAAAATTATAACAACAATTATGGACCCAAAATGGAATCCGAAGCACAAAATTACGTTAATAAAATTTTTTTTTTTTAAAAAAAAAAATGACTATTAGTATTTAGCATTCTCCACTACATTATTTACCATTTTCTTTTAACACGACCTTTGCAAACACAATCCTAACCGAATCAAAATTAATACTAATTTAATAAAAAATAATTGACTTTTTCATATATTTTTCTCAATTCCAATGAAATTTATATATATATAAAATAGTCATGTCAATTAGATATTTTTTTTCTATCAACCATTGTGCATATATATATATATATATATATATATAATGTAAAAGAAACTACTTTTACAACAAAAGTAAAAAAATACTATAAAAATTAAAACAAAAATTAGAGACAAAACAATGGAATCAAAAGCACAAAACCACCCAAAAAAAAAAAACTAATAAATAGACTATTTATCATTCTTTGCTACATTATTTACATTCTCTTTGAACACGCCCCTACAAACACAATTTCCATAACCCAAACATTTTTTTATTAAAAAAAAAAAAAACACATATTTCATCAAATAAACTAGTTGCAAATTAAATTAACAACGATTAAAATCAATCCTCAATATCTATCGATCAAGGAGAGAAATCTAGAACTAATGGTATGATACCTATTATATCTCAATACAAATAAAATCCATAAATTATGAACATTCAAAAAAAAAAAAAAAAAAAGCAAAATAAACATAAACAAATAATTTAACTCAACATTTAACGCAATCAAAGTAATCATCTCCCATGAGGTTCAATGCTTTATTATGTCTTTAGTTTTTTGAAATAGTTTATTTCTTTTATGTACAAACAATCAATATTTTGCTCTTAAAAAGAGAAAAAAAAAATATTGAAAAACGCATGGAAATCCGCTTAAATCACAAAAAAAAAAAAAAAAAAATCACAGAAAACATTCAAATGAATTAAAATATAAGATCTATTATATTTCAATACAAATAAAACCCATATAATTTTGAAAGAGCAAAATAAACAAAACATTTTTTTAATAAATATAAAATAAAACAAAATCATCATAACCGAAATCTAAAAATTATAAAAGTAAAAAAATAAAGCAATAAGACAAAAGGAAAACAAAAAGTTACATCCACATGGAATTAACATGCGTTGCAATCTCAATTAGAAATTTATATATTCATAATATATGCTCTATTGGTTGTTAGAGCAATTGTAATAAATACATCGAAACTAAATTCAGTAGGCTAGATAACACATGATTCGTAAAGATGATATTCTAATAATTATAAATATTGTTTGTATAAATATTTTAAATTATAAATAATACTGCATTTCGTAACCTTGTCGGATGGAACTAACTTATCTTTTTTCGCAACTTATCTCAGAAATTGTTTAGAGTACAGAGTATTTTCATTAAGGTATTCACAATTTTGGTTGTTTAAATTACAATAAAAAAAAAAAAAACAAATAGAAAAATCGTTGAGAGAGGAGCACCCTAAAGAATTTGAAAAACGAAAAGAATCCAACAAAATCACTAAAGAAAGAAATCGAAGAGAGAGAGAGAGTTGCAGAGAATAGTTAAATTAACTATTTTCACAACAAAAAATAGTTAATTTGGTAATTGGCCTTGACAATTCTCTTTCTTTTCCTTTTTTTTTTTTTTTTTTAATGCATTCCACCGTTCACTGAATTCTCAAAGCCCATGTCTAACGACCATAACCAAGATGCAACACAGCACAGCACAGCTATGGCGCTCAGAAATGGTGCTAAGAGCAGAATGGGTGAGAAGAAAAGGAAAAGGGAGAGAGGCAGAGGCCTGCGCGCGTGAGAGAAAAGAAAAAGAAGAGGGAGAGAGAGAGAGAGAGGAGGAAAAGAAAAGGAAAGAGAAAAATGAGAGAGTATTTTTTTTATTCAGTCATCTTAACAAAAAATGGTGGAAATTTGAAACGATGTTTTGAAAGTTTGCACCGGATGGAATTGTGAAAATGGTTATGTACATGATTTATTTTGAAAAGAGGCATGTAGCAGACATATGTAATCTTATTAGATATTAGATTAGATTAGATTAAATATTAGATAATGTGGGGATAAACAATGTTTGATGACAGTTGAGATTGAGAGAGAGAACAGTCGAAAAAAAAAAAACAATTTTTTTTTTAATAATCACTTGTCAAATAAATGGAATGCCACATGTTTTAATATTAGCCTCTTCTACTTAGAAGTCAAAAAAACTTAAACACTCAGTTTCATTTAATATTAGAATATTAGAATATTAGATATTAGATTAGATTAGATAATAGATGTTATATATATATATACTGGATATCCAAAGACTCATGTACGTTATCTTTGTTATCTTTAAGATGTGGGTTTTGCTTCACAAGGACAAGCACCTTAGTACCTTACATGCTTAGGTCCCTAAGCGATAGTGCGAAAAATCGTTCAAATAAAGCAAAATGGACTTGCAAAATTCCGTTAGCCGTCATCCTCCACTGTTATGGTCCTAAAAAACAACTCTATCTCTTCTACCAGTCTCTTTTTCCCAAAATGTAATCCCCTGGAATCCATATCTAGAGATGACTTGGATGACATCAAGTAAACGAGATACTCACGAACTTCTCCCATATCATCTGGGGTAGTAATTATCTTCTTCACATGCTCATCTACTCGATCATCAGGAGCATTGTCAGCATACATATGCTTTCTGAGAGCCTGCAGTATCAACAACATTAATTGGAAATTTAATAGTTGTTTGTTATCTTTCTTTTTCATTACACTGCCTTTAATTGCTTTTACCTTCTGAGGGTTTGAATGTTATGAAGTCTTGCAGTGAGTGAGAAAATAATGATACTAAAACCAACTTAACAATGATATAATGAACCATTGTTATGCATACAAGAAATTTAAAAATAAAAAATAAAAAAAGGAAGAAGAAGAAGAAGAAACTAATCCTTTTGTTTCCTTGTTAATTGAACCAAAGAAAAGCGTGATATAGATCAAGGAATTTGCACCTGGAGGACCCGATTTAGATTAGCAATTTGTTCGGTCTTCAGGAACTTAGAATCCAGTAGCTCTTGAATCAACAATACCATCTCTGTGCTGACATTACTAGTCGCAAGATTTTCAATTATGCAAGATATGCAGGTATCATCAAACACAGATCTCATCCACCCAGGAACCTTTTGGAGTTTCAGTATCGCCACAGCTACATGAATTGCAGGTTTGTGATGATTAATGAAAGATTTTGATGACAAACATGGAGCTGCCAAAGACATTGCTAGCTCTTCCACGATCAGCCTGCACCAACTGCTCTTGTCAACCATTGCTGTCTCCTGCATATCCAGCTTTTCCCATCCCAAAATTATTGATAGGCAGATGCCAGAGTTCATAGCCACTCTAGGATCGCTGTAAAAAACCAACCCTTCTAACACAGCAATTACAGACATTAGGTAACCCATAGTGCATTTTGATTCCAAGTGCTTTTCACATAACTGGTCTGATAATCGGGTAAGCAACTCTAACAGACTGTAGGAAGCAACAAGCTTCACCAGAGAAGACCCAAAATGCATGAGTCTGCATAGGTCATGGCAATGGATGCCAATGAAGGATAGTGGTTCCGTCCTCTTTTGTGGATCAAAGAAATTGTGCCAATCAACAAACCCTGGTAGAACAGCAGGCAAACTGGAGCAACAAAAAAAAGTTAGCTTCAAAAACTTAGATCATGCTAGTGTGTTTAATAGGTGGTACTGACCTTATTAAAGAAAAGTAATTTAGTAAAAGCGCAAATATCAAAGTTTCTCCTATGCTTGTTCCCTCATCATGGTCCACCAAAGCAGTCCCCTTTAAGCTGGCAGCACGGATTGTGCTGTTGATTGCAGAGACGAGAGAAGAATTAAAAATAATAGTTTTTGAAGCTTCAACGAGTGCTTCATTGGTGGAGTGGTGCAAAACCAGGGAAAGAATTCCAATTACAACAAGCGTTTCAACATTCCACCTATCTGCAGCCTCTGAGGGGTTAAAGAACTTCATCAACTACAAAGAAAGTAGACTGTTTGGTTAACTTCCTACAACTGCAAGCAAATTAGAGCTGGTCAAAGTTAAATTAATCACCTTCATTATCACTGCAAGCCAATTTTCATCATCAATAAGAATCTCAGGCCGCACCAAACTTAAAATGTTAAAAATCAAAACTGAGGTGGCCATTAATATCTGTGGGGAATATGTGTGGCTTGAATCATAATAAAGAGTGTAGATTGCCTTCCCTAAGCCATACAAACATAATTGTTCTGAAGCAGCTGGAAAGATGTTAATAATGGTTTCTATGAGATTAACCACTGAAATTATGTCATGTTCTTGGCCACTATCCTTGGCAAGCTCTATTAACAAGCATACAAAAATTGTTGCTACATAGTTATCTCCCGCTGCTACTAGCCCTGCAATTGCTTGTGCATATGGAACTTGATCATTTCTTCCATGGACAATGATGTCTGTCCCATTTGAGCTATCGCTTCTGCAGAATTTCAGAATCTGATAAGACAATTGATTGCTGATTTTCTCTTGTTGAAACAACCATTTTAATGATGCCGAGTGAATTCCAGTAGAAGGAAAATCCCATTCATTTGCAGTCATCAGCTGGAAAAGGATCCCTTCAGCTTTCAAACTGTAGGGGATTTGGTAGCCCATTTCGGCAAGACCCCTGAAAAGACCATAAAGATTCACCAGTCGCATCACTGCAAGTGAATCAGCAGCCCCAGATTGTAAATCACTACAATTTACAAGAAGATAGTCCTCCAGAGAAGCTAAAACCAACCTCTCATCTGCAAGTCTGGAGAAGAAGATACTAAGGATGTGAGGAAAGCAATAGTATACCATCAAACAGAGTGATAGGAGGAAGATGAAATCATGAGATCAATTACCTTTCATCATACAAAGAACTGGTGTACAATATCAGCAAAATGGCAGATTGACAAGAAGACAATTCCAAATTATGAGAGCTCTTTTGACCAAGTAAAAACATCAAATCTACAGGATCAGATGGCAGATATAGAGCAGCATCTTTAATGGGTTGCCCAGAGTCATTTCCAAGAAGTACGTTCACAAGTGAACTGAGCATCAGATATACTCTGCATTTCATTTTCTCTGTAGGATATAAGCCTAGACATCCAAATGAGAAACTGAACCAAGATGCTGAAACCAGGGCCTTTGCAAGTTCCATGGCTTGGATATCAGAATCCTGAAGCAGTATTGAATGAAAAGTTTCCAGCACCCCAAGGACGATATTCTCCTCTATCTCATTGACAGCTGTTACAACCCAAGGCAATAAATGTGTTGTGCATATATCCACCACACACTTCCGTAGTTCCATGCTACTGGATTCGCTTAAATTTTCTTCATGACCGTACAGATATGCCTCTTTAAGTAGGTACAAGGAGTGCAAAAGTTGAATGGGATGTTTTTCGGAGATATCTAGACAGCCTAAAATGGCATGTTTTGATGCTTCTTGAACTAATCTTGCCAGGTTTAGAGTCCCATGAGAAGATGAAAGCTTCATAAGAGCTACGAAGACTGAACAGAGCATTATCAATGTCTGAGGAAGCATGCCCATCTCCCCCTCAGTATGCTTTTTAAGCATCCTTGTGAAAACAAGAGCTAACTCCTCTATTTGAGAATTAGATAACATCCCAGGACAATCAGAAACACAGTTCCATATGAGCTTTAGAGTCTGACTTTGAACGGGATGAAAAGGAACTTCAGCTACATATCTTACTACTGGAATCAGAGTAGAAAATCCAACAAAAAGCCTTTGTTTGAAGGCTTGGTCAGTCATTGATAAAAGATCAAGTACCAGAATGCAAGAGTTGACAACTGGATCCCTACATTCTGTTCATCAATAGACAAGTTCATTAGCACAAAACTAAATTTTGCAGTACAAACAGATGCTTTAAGTCACATGCATGGAAAGTACTTATTTTTTTGTTTAACTTACGGGGTATACAATTGAACAATCCTCACATGCATTAAGTCGCATTACTGTGAGATTTTTAGCAAATAATACAATCAGAATCAAGTTTTCCAAGCACACAACTTTATGATGAGAAAAATTGAGGCAAATTAGATTGGACTATTGCAAAATTTTACAGCAACTGAGTCATTGAATTCATATGTCAATTGTGGACCCTAGTTCAAAGGCATCATCTCTGGTTCCAGTGGCTAGTCTGATAGTTCATGTTGTATTACAAAGAGAGTACCATTTTTAAAAAAAATATGCAGAGCAAGTTTGTTCACCTGACAATCTAAGTATTTCAAACACATAATCTGCAATATTTTCTTCTACCAGGACTTGGATATGCTTTCCTGAAGCACCTTCGCAAGACAAATATTGAAAGAGTAAATCTAGTGTGCTCAGTTGAACTTGGCTATCTGACGAAAGCAATGGGCCTTTAATGGCCTCAGCAAAGATGGTATGCAAAGGAGGCCCATCTTTTCCATTTTCTGCTGCTATGAAGTAATCTGCTTCATACGAATTCATGCTGCTTGTGTCATTTGCATCCACATTAGCAAACAACCCTCTCTGAGACAAAACCGTCAGAAGTGCTAGGCAAGTATAATTGGAAAATTGTTAGTTGAAAGATGACAGTGATAATGATAAAGATGAGATGAAGGTGACTCAAAACTAAGTGCATCTGGATGAGTGAGTTTTCCATGCAGTGTCAGAGTGACTGCTGCATATGCCAATGAACTATTTGACAAGTCTCTTCCTATAGTTGAGCCAACATGCACACAGTAGGTTTCTAGACTACCATGGTATTTGAGAACTATAACAATTTTAGTCTCTTAGTATGAGAAAAAAATTACATAAAATATTGATGGTCATGGTCAAATAATCATGTAGTGGTCTGACTTATGTAATATCACGGTATGCATACTACCTACATATTCTCTAAAAGATGATTTAGTTTGTGACGTTCCTCTTCATATTATTCTGAAGATATTTGTGTGCCTATGGATCCTAAAAAACAAACCTTCAAGGGAAAAGGCTCTTGGCATCTGCCCAAAATGTTGTTCACATCTTGCTCCCTCTCCTTCCCAACGGAAATAACGAGGTACCGTACGTGAATTTTCCAGGAATAAGGAAAGAAATATTAGAAGCAGTTGAGACAAACCTAGACAATTCAAGCGGACATCATCAATTTGGGTCTTCATGAGGGCATCCATCACCAGGTGCAAGATCTTGGGACAAAAGGCCAGTAAAACATCAGTTCCATCTCCATCACCATCCTCTGATGCATACTGGAGAACAGATACCTTGTACAGAACAAAAAGGATCTCCCCACGGATCTCCTCACTGTGTTAAAGGAATAGAGGACTTAATAAAAAGTCATAGATTTCTTTGGTAAGTAGTATAATGTGGTGGATGTGTATGAAAAAAAAAAAAAAAGTCTCACAACCCAGGTTGCTTTTTTTGTTACCTTGGCAATTGAAGACCTGCAACAAGATTGGAAACAAGGCCATATTTGTCTTTGATGTGGGCATAGAGATTATATGTCTGACAGTTTAAGAGAACCCCTAAGCAGTGAAGCTGCAATTAAGAATTCATACAATGGAGGGCAGTGAGATGTCTTAAGGCTTAGAAAATATGACGCTCAGGAAAGATATTGCTTCCTCAGAAGTCAATGAATCTTTTAATGCGCCCCATTGTAAGCTCTAACCTTAATCATTAAATGCAATGATCCTCACGGTCTCGCTGATGCATAATTTTTGTTTTTTTTTCTTTTTAATTTTCCTTTTTATTACATCATGTAAAACATTTAATTATAGCTAGAAGAAAATAAATCATACAATAAACAGGTAATGTATAAAAAAAATAACCAACAAAGGATGAGATAATATCAACAGTATTCAATTTGAGGGCTCCGGATATGGGACTTAACTTTCAGGTCATCTCTCCCATACACACCTTTAAGCTTTCATGCTCAGACACTGACTCTAGTTCTCCATTACGAACTCTTACAGACTTTACAAGGTAAGTTAGATGACATCTTTGAGCTTATTTAGAAAAACCCGTCAATATTTTACAAGCTATCAAGCTGACACAGGGTTGAGTCCCAAGTAATCTCCACAGCTGTAAAATGGGTAAGCATGTTCATGTCCCAAAACAATTGGGTTCATTGACGTCATATAAGACCAAGTCAGGTTTGGGACTCTAGCTCACCCACTTAACTTGCAGCAGATGGAGATTCTTGGACGGGTATAGTGCCAGTGATGCTCTGAGCCGGTCTGGATTCCAATGACTTGGGAAACTGGTTGAGATAGATGAAAGCACCTTTTTCCTCTCTTCCTTACGTGCTCCCCCACACACACATTTGTTTGTTGGGAGGATGGGAGAGAGGGGTGATGAATATATCATATCTCAGATTTCCAATGCTCATAAATTCTAGAGACCAATTTCTTTCTTGGGAACTTGGTAACCTCCTAAGAAAATACTGCATAACCAATTCTTCACGCAGAATTTGAATGCCACGCATCAAGCACACATATTCTGTTTGTTCGATAAAGCCCAACCTTGCAATTGATTAAATTACGTAATGAAGTTGAATAAAGTCCATTCTAGGCTTCTTCATTTTTAGGCTCACTAACATAAGTGATAAATCAGCACAAGAAGCTAGATATTTCAGCAAGTGAAATAATAAAATTGAAAATTTCTCCGTAGCTCCTCATATGATTTGATTATCTCAAAAATCGCTATCGATTCTTATCTGAAATTATCTTCCAAGTAGAGAAAGCAACTGAATACAAGAATAGCAATAAAAGCTTGTTCAATTCGACCAAATTTGTCCAGCAACTCTTGCCTCTCCTTTTTTTTCTTTTTATTTTTTTCATTGTTGAGAAAATGTAGAATGAAATACAACAATTGAAATATTGAAATATCAATTTAACAAACCTAGATGCTACAGAACGAAGACTGGAAACTTCAGAAGAACATTACATAGGCTTAATGTAGAAAAAAAAATTTGTTGATGTGTTGAAAATAGATATGATCCGAAATGGTTCAATTCTCTGATTCTTTTTTTCTCCTTCTTATTAATAGGAAAATTTGAGTTGCTCGGAAGGCATTTCAAACCGAAGGTGCAGACTCTGAAGCTGTGAACGGAGTTTGAGATCAGAGAGAGAGACCGGATTGGATTAAGCGAAGAAGGTTTGAGACTTAGAAAAAAGAAAAATCAATCAATTCTCTGGTTCTCAGTTATACCATTCAATACAAAATAAAATAAAATTATGAAAACTAGGAAAAATTATCAAAAAATGTCACAGCAAACCAAGGCCACCACCAGAAACAGTTACGAATTACAAATTCGATTTTCCTTCGTTTTCCGTTATTTTCCGAACAACCAAAACAGAAAGTCGGGCAAGATATGATCGACAATACAACCATTTCAAAATTCACAATTAAATCAGATGGCATTACCGTAAACACCTGGCGGCGACTCCACGCCAACGCGCCGGACGCGAGGCGATCCGAAAGCATGGCGACAAACTGAGCGCACAGCGATCCATCACCGAAACCACAGAGATTGAGGATCAGATCAATGAGCTGGCGTGCGATGGGCTCGTCGTCGAAGGAAGAGAGAGCCTTGACGAGAGGGGAGACGAGGAGGTGGGAGTGGAGAGAACGGAGGGAGTGGAGGAATTGGGGCTGAGAGACGGCGAGGGAAAGCTGGGAGAGGGCGTAGGAGACGTGGAGAGTGGGAGAGAAAGGATCGGCGACCAGGTTGGAGAAGCAGAGGAGGCAGATGGAGCCGCCCTGTTGGGTGGGGAGGATGAGCGTGGATCGGTGCCCTTGGGAGCATATTGGAGCCGGGTCACAGTAGGATAAGGATTCCGCTTCTTCTTCGAGCTCCAGGTCCGGTTCTTCTGAATCGTTGAAGAGCATTGTCTCCGGTGCCTTCCGTTTTGAATTTTTGGCGCGAGGGAGTTGGGGATTGTGACCTTCCAATGCTGCTTATAAAAAGACTCAAATGGCTTTACTCGCGCAAATAAAAATTATAAAACTGACATGAAGATATTTGGGATTATACAATTTTCATACAAACTAACCTATTACTATTTCCTTACGAGAATAACTTATATAGGGAGGTTGCACAAAAGTCATCTTTTGTGCCATCAATAAGAAGTTGACACATCAGCCAATTTTATTAAACTTATACTTAAAACAAAAACTCAACCACACCAGATTATACTCTAATAAAATAAAAAATTAATTTTTTTTATATAAAAAAAAAAAACAGAATTGAAGGGGTGCCCGGTTGGTCACCCCTCCCCCACTTTGGGTGGCCTGGGGGTGGCCCGCGGCCACTCCCATGGCCTGGGGTGGCTCGCCAGCCACCCCAGATCCGGATCTAGGGTGGCTGGCCGCCACCCATGGCCAATGGGGTGGCCGGCCGCCACCCCAAGTGGGGGAGGGGTGGCTAGCCAGCCACCCCTTCAATTTTGTTTTGTTTTTTATTTTTTATTTATAATCTGGTGTAGTTAGGCTCTTTTTTAAAAACTTAAGTCTAATAAATTTAGCTTAGGTGTCACCTTCTGATTGGTGGCACAAAACTCACATTTTGTGCAACCTCCCTATATAAGTTATTCTCTTTTCTTATATATACATACCGTGCAACATCTATTACTATTGAAGTCATTATTGCTGCTGCTTTCACTGTTGACACTACAGTGCTGCGACAAATTTGCCTTTACTATTAATTTTTTACTGATGTAATTTTTTTTACCTATTGTAATTCGCCTATAAAAGGACGAACCCCCTCATTGTTGAGGTAGAAGCTTTTAGCCAAGTTCTGAAATTCCTCTCATTCTCTCTGTTTGTAATCTGTTATGCTCCTTGATTTCTTTTTATCATCTCCTGTTATTACTTTTGTAAGTAGTGCTACTTTCCATTTGAGCCAACAATTTTCGCAACACTTTTTTTGATAAAATATAAATTATTATGTGAATTTGCATGAAATTGTGATAAATGCGTACCCAAACGGCATCCATTTAAGGTATAGTAGATTCATTAGAAGAAAGAAGAAAAAAAAAACGAGGAGTATCAATTTTGGAGACCTTGGAAAATAAAATAAAGTTCCACGTTGAACACTCGATGGCATGTTATCCGAAAAGCAAATAATTTGTCATTATGCATGGATTTTCCAATTCACAATAGTCAAAGTTGGATACCACGAGAATGTATGCATGAATTTCCTGAACATCTCTCTTATGGGTCTACGGGTAACCACATGTATCTCGAAAAGGAAAATCAAAAGATCATTGACAAAAGCAAAACCGTGGTTCCCCCTCCCTCGCTCCCGTTAGTATTTTGCATACTTGAACAATCATCAACCTTTCTGGGTCGGGTAGCCGCATCAGATATCATGACTCATTATCTCCCCCGCCAAAGGCGCGCACACAAACACACACAACATCTGAGTAGTCAGAATCTGTTAAGCAAAGAAGAAACCACCAGAGAGAGAGAGAGAGAGAGAGAGATTAACATGAACAAACTGACTAGCGTTCCTGAACTTCCCAATCTAGGAGCATGAACCCATTTGAGTATATAACTTAAAAGTCTGGTACACAATGCATATTTCTGAACTGAGTGAATACAAACAAACAAAAAAACGAAAAACGAAATGGGCAAAAGAATATCATTTTGACAATATATCTTGCTGCTTGGCTCTGCTGAAGCCTCTAAGTTACACTCCATCATACCTTTCTTTCCCTATAACTCAAAATTCATTGACTTAACCAACATCTATGTCCCTCCCTTATTCTTTCAAGGAAGCTATACCCCCCCAGAACCCCAAAGAATAACATAGGCTTTTCCTTATTTTTCAAATAATCCGGGGTCTGATCTCTCATCTTTAAAACAATGGAAAGAAGGGAAAAAACCGAATGGAACACGAGGATACAGGACTTGAATTCCCTCTAAACAAAACTCATATGAGAAACTGTGTAAGTCTCAACCCTTTTCGGCTCTCAAGATTGCACAGCTAGCCTCTGAAGATGCTCGAAGAAAATTTGAAGGCTCACATCATCTGTGAAGATCACATCTGACCCAGACATGTCATTAGCATTATTGTACGTAGCTGACGGGTTCAATTTCGCCAATAAGAATCTAGCCTGTTCAGCAAGGGATGAGATAACGAAACCATATTAAGCTTCCAATATAAAATGAAAGTTAAAAATATCATATCAACCACATTGGTTGAACTACACATATTAATCCTAAGATAAACCACAAAAAAATAAAATAAAATAAAAATAAAAAATAAAAATAAAAAGTAGTTTTACATCACCAGACTGAGAAACTCCGGTGACCAAAATCAACCATAAACATGGCAGTAGAAATTGTATTGCACATGCTGAGGATTTGAAGACAGCAGTTACATCATGTATAAATGTGACAGATATTTTGCTTTCTGTAAGATATGAACATAACACCTAAGCCTACCCCAGCTAACCCCTTTGTCATCTAAAAGCCAAGACCAGGGTACTTCAAGAGATGTGCCAAAATCACTGGTTTTTTGCCAGCTTAAATACAAACATTGAAATCAAAGTTGAATAATTAAAAGATCAGTCCTCCAAAAATTTTCAATATTTACAACCGTCACCTGACTAAACCATTGCCTAGGTCATCTTGGCACTGGTAATCCAGGTTAAGAGTTATGGGTCAAAGTAACACTAGTCTGATCTCAAAAAGTGGTTTGAAAGAGTAATTCTATTCATCACCTTATTATCCCTCTCTCATCCCTTCAAAGCTGATGTAAAATGGTCCCCCCAACCAAAAAATCAATCCCCATGCGCCAAATGTTGCCAAATGTTATGGGGATCACGTCACATCAACTTTGGGGGGATGGGAAGGGGATGATAGGGTGATATATAGCATTACTCAATTTAAAATATAATTCGAACAACTTTGATAATAGTGATCCCATAATATATTTCAAGAGATATAGTTGAGACAGATTTATGTACATGTAGTAAACAGAACAGGGCCCAAGTTAGTTGCTTTTCTTTCCATTTAAATTTCAAGTCCAAACAAGGAAAATTTATTTGAAATGGAAGGAAGAAAACAAAAAAAAATGATAGGTAAAAAGATTATTTTTGTTTTCTTCCTTACCTTTCAAATAAATTAGAATAGGTATGAAAGGAGAAAGGGAACAAAAAGCACGTGTTACTGCAAAACTTTACAATTCGGAAGGGAGCTTGACAAGCATGCACCATTTCAAAATAAAGGTGTTCATTGCAATAGTTTGATTGTAATGCTATCCATTCCAACTCACATAGGGAGAGACACACCCTCAGCCCTCCTGGTGCCAGGGCCCATGTGGTAGTGACAAAAGTTGACAATCATCACTTTAATTTACTGAATTTATTTAGAAGTAATCTTCTACTCCTTCCACACCAAAATTGATAAGACAATAAATATAAAAACTTACTAAAATATCCTTAGCTGCATCAAGGTCAGTTCAAATTTGTAAAAAAGGTGGTTCAAAGTTAAGGGTAATATGAAAAAGTTAATATAGTTTTAAACTCCCATATATTTTGGGGTAACCCCAATAAAGAAAGCACCCGATCTATTTTGGGATGAAATATTAACAGTGTGATTAGTAAGTTCAATGAGTAGATAATTTTTGAAGGATAATGCAAACATTGAACGTTTCTAATTAGATTTCAATGATGAATGTTCGATGGTTTTCAACTTAGTTAATATTCTAAAAATTAACTTTTATTCACAGAAGGACAAGCTCTAAGACCAAGCTTAACTTTTATAGATAATTTGATTCCCCAACTACAGTATCTAGATCAAGATTTAACTTGTTGAAAATAATGCAAAAGGCTAATAAATTCGTAAATACAAAAGAGGAGCCAAGGACAAAAGCTTCACTTGGCCAAGACAAATAGCATAAGCTTAACTTAAGAGCAAACTTTACCAAAAACTAAGCATAGTAATATATTTAATATCAACACAAGAACAATAGTCCAGGAAAATATATCCTATAGTTAGTGCATATATGCGTATCCTGAGAAGGAAACATAAAATTTGCAAGAAAAAGGACACCCATAAATTAACTTTGCAAAAACATCGAGCCAACCTTTAGAACTGAAAATGAGAGCATGATCTAATTTAGCAGAAGTTAAAAGCAATTAGCAGGTCTGCTAGCCAAGTGTGCCCCATGTGGGTTTTGGATCCAAGACATGAGAGGGAAGATATTTGAGGCTACCATTTTGCAGCCTAGAATTGTCATTCAATCAAAACAAATGCAACAAAGTCCACAATTATATCAAAAAATTTGCCACTATGCAGATTCGAGACATAAACCTTTGCCTTGTCACCAGATGCCAACAATGGCAAAGTAAAAGGACCATTCAAGCAATCCATCTCAAGAGAATCTCATCTAGCTACTCTTTCTAGTGACTATTTTACTGTTATAAAGAGAATGCAAAATTACATACCACAGAATCAGTTTTTATAAATGTTTGGATAGCTAGCTTGGGCTAAGACTAATTGACTGAAGAAAAATTAGGAATGGTGCAGCAACCCATTAGAAGAAAATGCATTCTGGAAGAAGAATTAATAACAATGACAAGTACAGCATTCAGAAAACTGAAACTTGAAGAACTCTACAAACCTGGGAGCCATGCTGATCGCATACCACCAATCTAGGGACAGGGAAACGTTCCCGAATGATCAGTTGGGCATCATCATGAGGAGCTTGAAGTAGTTGTGCAAATGCCTGATAGAAAACACATATTATAAGTTAGATGGAAAAGTTTATCAGACACATGCACAACCTAGGGAACCAATCACTTAATTGGAACTTAAAACTTCTAAAGACTTCAGTTATGGATTGGTCAAAACTATCGAAACATTTAAAAAAGTGCAGTAACCATAATCTTTACAGAACGTATATCTATGACAATAAATTTCAGGCCAACTTCTAACGTCTCAACCATTTCCAGGACAATTATTGTAGAAACCTGGTGTTCTGGCTGATTATGGTATCCTGCATTACGCCACTGAGCTATTTGCATTCCATGGAAAATTACGACACTGAAATAAGAATCCAGCAAGAGAATACGGTCAGCTGCAATGGAAGCCACATCCAACAATGCTGGTGCAGGCAGCGAATTGAATGAATATGATATCAGCGATGGTTGGATCATAACAGCGGCATTGGGGATATTTTCCCGGTTTAACAACATGCGGAAATAGGCAGTCTCATCTGGACTGTTGTTAAAAACCTGCCAGTACCCCATAAACCCACCCAAAAAAAGGTGTAAATTAGACACGTGTAAACATGTTATATAAGATAACAAAAGAAAAAAAGAAGAACATGAAAACCACCAAGTTAATACCTGTACAAATTGCGATCGTCGCAGATTAAACAGAAACTGAGGGAACAACGAAAAAGAAGGATTTAATGTAAAAGAAGCTGGATCATCCTTCCGGTAGTCACCAAATTTCGAACAGAGGCGAATGAGAGACCGATCCAACCACCGTGTAGCATCAAACCCTTCCTGAATAATATAAAATCAATCATCATGAGGTTTACTTTGCTTTAGGGTTGAAGAGCTTCAATATAGAAATATAACATATCTATAGTTGCACTAGTGAAAAAGCAAGAAATCAGAAATCCCAGTGTTTTATAAAAACAAGATTTTAGAGGTAGCTGCAATCTGCTCTTAAAATACAAAATAATCAAAACTTCAGACTCCGCATACAAATGCTAACAAGAAGATCATTTGATTAAAAGGGAACTGGATTGATTAAAAGCAGAAGTTCAGATGCAGGCAGCATTACACTCAAATAAAAAAGTCAAGTTCCAAATATCTTCGTACTTGACGCCACACATAAAAACTCTCTATATATTTTGTTCTTTCTTTTCTCTAAGAATAGAACTTGCTGTAGATTAAATGTATGAGGATTAAGAGACAATAAACACAAGCAGAAAATTAGGGATACAACAGATGGTCAAATACATATGACTGTTAAAAAAAATAAGTCAACAGCAGTCAACAAAATTTGTAAAATACCTCTATCTCCATTTTCAGGGAAGTCAATCTTGCCATTACCACAGCAGAAGTCTCCTGATCAAATCCTTGTACCAATTCCTGTAAAGGCAACATTTTTCCTGTCAGCATTAACCTCCACTTTATGGATTTCTAATGCATTCTAAATTATAAACTGAAATAATGGAGAAAACTATCGAGCGAGATCTCCAATCAACGAGTAGAGATAAACGGAACTCAGCAGTTAATAGGGGGTTAATTGTAGAAGAAATATAAACTGTGAGAGATTAATTATCATGCAACAAAACATACAGGCTGAAGTATGGCCAACCATTTAACAGAAGCTTCAATCAACCTAGGCATACTATAATTTGAATATTCATGAAGAAGGCAATCTTCGAGGAACAAAACTGGCACTAATGCAGCATGGAGACATAAAACATGATGACCAATCAATATCATAAGAACATACAGACAAAGTTTCTTAGAGACATGGACACGCACACATTTGCGGCAGGAACTCCCCTGCCAATCTCCCTCACCAACTATTTGCCTATACCATATCAAATTCATGACAATAGAATTCATCTCAAGAGTTCCCACAGATTATTCTACCACAGTCCACATCACATATCAAAATGCACTTCCAGAAACAATTCAATACACTTTTGTACAACAACCAGAAGAGGCCAGGGGGCTTTTCCAGCAGATAAACTAAAAGATATAACAATGTCCTCACTATTTAATTTTGCATTTATCTATGATATGTCCTAGTTAGGTGGTTGTCTTATACTGTATATTGAACCCAGTAAATCTCATAAACTTTAAGGTTTTCATGCCTTCAAAGTCATAAAAAACATGAAGTCAACAACAACAACCCATATCAAAGGGACAAAAGGTTCGGTTGTTTCTTGTGCAATAACAGAAATGACCTCCTTAAATGGCATAAAAAAAAGATACGGAAACTAAAAAGGCAAACCTCTGAACTAACAGCACTATCAATCCATCTTCTACTAATAGTTGTCACTCGAAGCATTAATTGACCTTCGGGGTTTTGATAACTGCAATTACATTTAAGACCATAAAAAGTCAATCACATTCCAAATAAAGAAAAAGAGGCACACACGTTCTCCATGTGCATATGGTAGTCTCACATTGATACAATCTGCCAACATACCTTGTAAGAAACTGCAAGTACAACAGCGGATTAACAGTTCCTGGAGTATTTGACCGCTCACTTGATGAAAGATCGAAAAACACTGTCAAGCAAGTGCTTTTATCAAGACCACACATTTTCCATGCTGTTGTACCCCCTTCCCCGATGACAGTATCAGCTACGACAGGTCCTTTCTGCAGGGTTTGCAATAATCAGCATCAAACCCCACCATTACACATTTGGTCCAATTTTCTTTACATGGACCTTAAACAAACTTCAAATAAAATACCAACAAGCTAAGCAAAATCAGGCTTGTTAGTATTAATTGGTCCCACCTTTTCCAAAGATATGCAAGGTCCAATTATCCCCTGGATTTTGATGTCCTTTGAACAATTGATCTCGAGTGTGCCACTGAAACAAATTAGTTGCAAGTGAGATTGCAATTAATTACAACCTAAAACACGGGCCATGAATAGGGAAAATGATAGGATAAGGACAAAGCAACAGAAGATAAAATTTAAAATTAAAAGGTGTACGTGTCGATTGTGCAAGTAAGAGATGCTAGAATTTGAGAAGTCTTACTCTCAGAGCCACCCCCCCCCCCCCCCCTCCTCTCTCTTTTCCCCTTCTTCCCACCCATTCTTACACCACAAAATCGCTTATTTCTTCTTCTCTCCCTGGTCCCCAAAGTGACTCCCTTGTTGTAATGGGTGACACTAGGATCGACATTGCCATTTACAGAAAAATGGTCATTTTCCTGAATAGATCTTATACCTTTTAGCTCTTAAGGAAAGATGATACACGCATTATCATATAACAAGAGGAGAGAGTTCACTTCCTTGCCAGAAGCGGTAGTTAGATAGCCAAAAAATTCTCCTTGAGGTTGCCATTAGAAGCATTTTTTTTTTCTTTTTTAATTGTAAATTCGCTATTAGAAGCTTTTGCACTATCCACTTCTTGATTGCCTTCTCTACTGATAAAATCACTTTCTCTATTCTTTTTCATTTCCTTTCTTTCTTCGTTTATGAGTGATGCCTCATTCTTCTAACTGAAATTTCCCACTTCCACTGATCCTATTAATGTTCCTGATTGGAAAAATACTTCTAAAGCCACTAGTTATTCCATCACAAGTAAACAGCTAGATCTATAAACTCTAAAGTCAAAATCCAAGAACCATAATCCTGGCGCAGCAGCACCAATGCACCACCAGTGTTGAATGTTTATCTTACAGAGCTTAAGTGGTGCTAGAGAAACAAGTTAAAAGAAACAAAATATGTCAAAACAAGGGGAAAATTTAAGACTCAGAAACATTAGGTCAGATGTTATTGAAAAAGAAAAGGAAACCTCAAATTTTAAAGATGAACTCACTTAAAACAAAGTCCAAGAGACTGCTCCCCTTCTTCAAACACATGCTTGAAAGAGTCTTTAAATACAGAATGACCAAAACTTTCAGCTAGAACAACAAGGCCACCAGTCTTTTCAATAGCAATTTTCATTTCTGCAACCCCAACCTATATATTTAAAATGCCAAGAGTCAAAGCATAATCAAATACAATCCACAGTGCATAAACGTTCTGATTATCAAATGGACATGTGATGACTCTGATTTAATAATTGGCTGCAACTATAAGCAATTAAAAGTTTGACATAGAGGCCAAAAGACATGTTTCTAGCTTTTACAAGATACTAAGAAAAAAAAAATGCCACAAAACACCCAACAAAAAAAGTACTAAAAAACCTAAATGCAAAAATCAGTTATGCAGTATGTGAGCATACATAAAAAATATAAACCAAAGAATTTAGAAGTCACAACAGAATTAAGAAGCTGACCAACACAGACCTGATCAAGAGCAGATGCAAAAAGGTCTAAAACATGACCCTGGCTGACCAGTTGATTTGCAATACTTTCATAGAATTTGACCGCTTTCTTAAAATAAGGTGCTGCATCCTTATCAAGATCTTTATGTGAACGTACAGGATCTGACAGATCCTTTGATACAATCTGCAAAACTTTATTAAAATCAATAATCATGAACTTAAAAGAATATCATATCCTTGAGCATTCACAGGTTGTGAATTAGGATTATGGTGAGGTGTGGGCAGTGAAACAAGGGTTATGGTGACTTGTGGCGACAAAAAACAAAAGCGACAGATACATCACAAACTCTAGAACTTTGAATAAAAAAAATAATGATTTCCAAGAAGTAAATTCCAGATCAAAGAGGAGTTTGTCTTTCCACAAGCAATGGATCATAGACCAGTCTTAGGTTTGATTGATGAAAACATTGAATAGAAAAAAGATGCAAAGTTGGCATGGAGTTGGGTTTTAATGTATTAGATCAATGGTATCTGAAAATCTGGAAAAAAGATTGTCAACATATGAATTTAAAAAATGAAAGCATAAAATTAACTACATGAATAACTCCACTAAATAGGAATGGGAATAAGAATTCAATTCATTACATCAAGAGACCCAATGTATGGCACTTCATCCACATGAAGGGCAAGATCTAAGAGTAGAGTATGTCCGGCACCATAAGGTCATTTAGGTAAAATTTACACAACAAACATTATCATCTGGACGAACTCCTAATAGTATCAGCTAAATTCATGCGCATTGCAAAATAATATAAAGTGCCTTGCCATTAGCTGCCAAGATTTAGTTCCACATTATCAGGCATTCCTAGTACTACAAAAAAGGTGTATCAAGAAAGGTGACTTAAGACAGCATAAGATAAAGATTAAGAACTACAAGAACCATGTATAACACCAATAAAACAGACAATACAACCGGGAAAATCGATTCAAGGATAAGATAACATCAAGCACAAATTACAAGCAGGTGAGTCAAAATAGTTATTTTTTATTCTCTCTTTTACCGTGCCAGGCCCTTCCGTGCAAGGACCGCCAACCAGAGCTATAATCCGCGCACCAGTGCCCATCGAACAAGCTCCAAGCAATCCGGCCGCAACACTTAGAGCCACGCCTGTACACCGTGATGCCCGACTCCCAGGCGGAATAGGCCACTGATCCGTTTGCAACTCATCCAACAGCTGAAATGCAGAACAAACACAAAACCCAATTCTCAACAAATCAAAAACGATCCCTACATAACCAAAGCACACAATGGGATCCCATAACCCACCGCATTGAGCGTGTACTCGCAATCCGAAGCGGGCAACAAGAACCGCGTAATGCCCGAATTTGGAAACGCATTCGGTGCCACCTTCTGGTACCCCACTCCACCAGTTCGCCGAGCCGAAACGCCGAGCCCCAAGTGCTCCAAAACCTGCTCCTTGGTAATCTCCTTGCTGCCCCGAAAGACGTAAACCTTGGACATCTCCGAGAAGCCCAATTCATGCACCTGAACCTGAGTCCCAAACGAAACGAAGCCAACGAGCGCGTTCTCCGGCAACAACCCGATGGCACGCTTTAGCGCCGATTTCACAAACCCCATCTCCTCCTCGATCATGCAGGTATCGAGCACGAAGAGAAAGACGGGCGGGAGCGAAGAAGAATCAAGATTAGGATTAGGGTTAGGGTTTTGGGGGAGCGCGTATTGGATGGTGGTGTATTGCGCATAGAGCTCGCCGGGGAGGTTGGTCTCGGAGATCATGGAGTAGTGAGGGGGGAAGTGGTTGCGCTGGTAGCAGAAGGGGCAGATCCAGATCTTGGCCGCGAAGTCCACGCGCGCGAAGGGGTTGAGGACGGCCGAGCAGGTCTTGCATCGGAGGGGAGCGTAAGGGAGCGTGGGGATATCCGGGTGGGGGCGGATCGGAGAAATGGACGCCGCGAGTGGGATCACGCACTTGCTGGCCTCCACCTTGGTGCGCGGCCAGACGTTCCACGACATGCGCACTCCGTCGAGACCCTCGGGATCTGTGCTGGCCATCTCCGACATCTCACTTTTGTCTAAAGGATTCAGATTCTGCGGAATTCAGGTGAATTGGAAATTGGGTTTATGCGAATTTTGTGATCGATGTGGAGGGAGAGAAAGAGGGGCGACCCCTTGAGAAATAAAGAGAGAATGGGGTCACCGCAAATAGAACGATGCGTTTGGGGGCTTTTGGTGAATCTATGTATGAGCTAAAACGCGTAATTCTGGATCTAATGCTTCGCATATGGTATTAGTATTTCCATTCTTGTACGCAGATCAACGAGGGGAATTCATCCACCACTTTCTCTTTCTACTGTAACGCCAACGAAACAAATGTCGTAGGTGGGGGTCGGGGTGGGAACTGTTTATTTGTTTCCATTATATATATATATATATATATATATATATATAAAATTAAATTATTGGATTTATGTGGTTTTTTATTTTTCTGTGCTGGACCTCAAATAAAACTTTTGGATAGTTTGTTTGTTTTTTTTTTTTTTTTTTTTTTAATTAAAAAGGTGGGAAGGGGCGACCAGTGTAATTTTTCCCTTTGAGCGTTACCATCGGGGTTCTCACCCGTTGTGGAATATCCGATTTGAGCCATAGCTACTGTCTGGGAAGGCGAGCCTGTCACCATAACCCCACAAAGGTGTGAGCCAGTAGAGCCCCTTCAAAGTAGCATCTGATTCACGCATCTACTACTGCAAGCGGATTCGAACACGCGACCACTAGGATGAAAGGAATTCTTCTACCAACTCAACTACCACCCTTGTGGTAAACTTTAGGATCGTTTTGCTTCCGTGTAATATATCTTTTAAAAATATTTTTTGTATTTTTTGTATTTAATGTGACTGAAAATAAAATTCACCAAACAAATTTATTTAGCTTTAAAAAATGGTTTTTGTTTTTTTGTTTTTTTTATTTTGTAAATCAATTTTTTGTATTTAGGTCATTCACTTGAAATGAGCCATCTAAATTGAACCAGATAAGCATTTAATAGGGATAAGATTAGGGTTATATATTATATGTTTAACAGTTGAGTTTAGATTATATTACAAAAGTAATTTTAGAACAAGCGTTCACAAATGTGATGTGGCTTTTAAAATAATCAATAGATTATAATTAAATTATTTAATATTATGATTAGGTTATTAAGATTATTTGAACAAATGGTGAAAATTATTTTTCCGACAGTTGAGCATGGGTTTGATCCAATTAGGGGAGAAGATAAACCAGTTTGAGCTCTAATGAACTTAAAGCATTTGCGTCTGCTACTTAAAGCATGGCCCCTGGGAGCTACAATACAAGAAATTAATTATAGACCTATGGCTATGGGTTTTAAGCATTTGCGTCGGGTTATCTAAGATGTTTTATTATTTTGACTGGGTCCCTGACTTAATTCGCATTGGGCCACTACTGTGATCAAAGGGAATGGTGAGTTACTAGAGTGGGCTCTTGAAAAAAGGCCACCTAGCTTAAATTCTCATCGAGCCACTACTGTGACTCAAAAAAAATGGGAACTACTAGAGTGGGCCCTTGAAAAGACCCACACAGGAAAACCCAACAAGCAATGGAGTGGGCCTTTGGAAAGGCCCACAGAGGAAAACTCAACAAACAATACCAAACCCGTAGAGAAGAAAAGGCCCAAGATCACATGAACCGGCTCCATATCGGATTAGTTAATAGTCATCCCCAATCTAAAGAGGAGTAATAGGCTTACAAACAAATTTTATAGAAAAAACTTTTACGAACTAATGTGGCAAAACATAATTAGGTTTTTCAAAATTTGAACGTATCTTATATTCAATCATGTTGTACTACATCAATTTGTAAAGGTTTTTTTTGTAAAATTTGTTTGTAAGCCTAACATTCCTCCAATCTAAAATATAGTTAAGCTATCGTACTTATCTAAATTTGGAGAAATGCTAAAACTTTTGTTTTATCTCTCTCCAATAAAGAATAAAGAAATGATATTCAAATAATGTAGAGAAATAATAAATAGTTGGATGTGGAGCACATTTAAAAATGGGCAATACTAGGTGCTCTTCTAGTATTATCCTGAGGTGTTCTCAATTGTGATGTGACTTTTAAAATCATCGTTGAATTTGAGATTATTATTATTGACTTTTAATCTATTAATGATTTTAAAAGCCACATCACAGTTGAGAGGACACCATGAGAACACTAGAAGAACACCTAGCATATTAACTAAAGAATTAATAAAAAATTATGGAAACGGATATGAATGCTCTAAATCCATTGTCTACCAGTGCAATACATAACAAAAGCCAATGCTAAAAGGATTGGTGAAAATCTAGATCATCTTATTGAGGTAAAATTGAATGCTAATATGAGCATTTCCTATTATTAATTTGCAACACTAATTTTAAGTAAGATTGGCATTTTATGCAAAAGGCTGAAATTTTAAATAGATAAACCATTTTTCTAATTTTGAAAATTCATTAGAAAACATTAAATAAACTTATTTTTTTTAATATCTTAATCAATAAATTAATAAAAACAGGGAAAAAAAATCATCGATTTAAAATATATTGTATGCAACCGTTTGGCCGTTTAAGTTATAGCCTGACTTCCCTTGTAACATTTTCCTGCATTTGATTAAAAAAAAAAAAAAAAAAATTATAGCCTGACTGTCTATGAAGCAACACTATTTTATTTCTTTTTTCTAATTTCAAAAATACTTCTTGAAATTTGACCAATTCAATTTTATTTGTGAACCCCACACAAAACATTTGTTTTTTCAAATATGACCCATTAAATTATATTAATTACCAATTTTTACACCTTTCAACACAACTAACGAGCACTTGAAAAATTATAAAACGGTTAGCGACGGTTGCGAGTAAAGCAACAGCTGCCACGCTAGACTCTAGAGCATCATCGTTATGAGATCGTTGAAAAGTACATTACCAACCTCGTCCAAATCTGGAACAATCCAGACTGTTTGAGATTTCAGAACTCTCCAGACACTCCACGTCACCTTCCTCTTCCTCCCCTCTCTCGGCCACCTTTAAAAGCCAGCATCTCACAGGCGTGTGATGGCAAAACCAAGAAAGCATTAGTCTCGTATTGCGCTCACTGCCTCTGATATCTCTCTCGCGTTCTCTCTGTTTCATTGCAAAACTCGTATACAGCCTTAACTAGCTATGGATGACGACTTCGAGTTCCCGGCAGCGAGCGATGCGAACATGGACGAGGAAATGGACATTCCGGAGGATGTCCCAAGCGGCCAGATTCTCAAGGTGGGTGAGGAGAAGGAGATTGGGAAGGCGGGGCTGAAGAAGAAGCTGGTCAAGGAGGGTGAAGGCTGGGAGACTCCTATCACAGGGGACGAAGTTGAAGGTTTGTGTGCGGTTTGAATTTTTTTTTTTTTTTTTTTTTCTTTGGAAATTTGGTATAGGGGGGCGATTGTGTTGATGGGTTGGTATTGCTTTTGCAGTTCATTATACAGGGACGTTGCTTGATGGAACTCAGTTCGACTCGAGCCGTGATAGGGGGATCCCATTCAAGTTCAAGCTTGGCCAAGGTAATTCATTCTCTCTCAAATGCTCTGAATTTTGGCTTATGTGTTCTGCATTTGAATATGTCAAGTCAAACTTCGTGTTTCAGGCTCTCTTTGGCTGGGTTTTGTGGTTCTTAATCATTACTAGATACATGTAGGAATTTGTTAATCCGAAAAGTAAGAGCAGGTTTGGGTGTGATTTTGATGGGCCTAAAAGTGCATGTAATAATCAAAAAGTTAAGTTCGTTTAAAGAAAAAAATATTCGTTTGATAAAAATTTTAAAAGCGATTTTAAGAATCCAAAAAGTCAAAACATGGTGAAAACGAATTTTGGCAAAAGCTTAAAAATAAGCTTTTGCCAAAAAATTATTTTTTGATTTCTCAATCCCAAACATGCTCCAGTGTACCTGGATGAGCTTTTAAATAGCGTGTTATGTTTGGGGTTCTGAAAAGTGTTGGTGGTGTTTGAAAATTAAAAAGGGTTCGCTGGAATATATATCTGAAAATTTGTTTGTATATACTGCAAGAAAAAATTGAAAAGTGTTCAGATGTAATAGAGAAAATAATAGAGTTCATAGCTAGGAATGATAAAGGGTTTTTTTTGGAATGATAAGAGTTCATAGCCATCACAAGTTAACCTATGTTGAAAGAGTTGATAGCCATCACAAAAGGACTTGAGAAGGAAAGAAGCTGACTGTAAGAAATTCCATTTAATAATTCCGCTGCTGCTAGTTTTATTGTTAATTAGCATTTAATTATATATAGCATTCTTAAACTGACAAGTTGTCCCTTAAGAAAATTGGCTGGCTATTAATCCTGCTGTGGTTTTGAGTTGGTGTTGCCTGTTGCCTCTGTTCTCATGTCTGTGGATTTAGCTCTCAGGATCAAGCTCGCGCTGATGTTTATTTATTGCAGGACAAGTGATCAAGGGATGGGATGAAGGTATCAAAACCATGAAGAAGGGTGAAAAAGCTATTTTCACCATTCCTTCTGAGTTGGCCTACGGCGAGTCTGGATCCCCTCCAACTATCCCACCCAATGCCACTCTTCAGTTTGATGTGGAGTTGCTGTCTTGGACTAGCGTCAGGGACATATGCAAAGATGGGGGTATTTTCAAGAAAATACTTGCTGAAGGGGAGAAATGGGAGTACCCAAAAAACTTGGATGAAGTTTTTGGTATATTATCAATCCAGTACTTCTCTCTTTGATTGCTGACACACAGCTTAAATGAATTTCGACTAATACTTTTTTCTCTCTCTTTATTGCAGTTAAGTATGAAGCTCGGCTTGAAGATGGAACACTCATTTCGAAATCTGATGGGGTGGAGTTCACTGTTGGAGATGGTCTGTCTCCATTCCTATATGCACACACACGCACCCATGCACACATTAAGTTAGCTACTTCAAGTGACTGCAATGTTTCTTTTCATATGCAGGCTATTTCTGCCCTGCCCTGGCAAAAGCTGTGAAAACAATGAAGAAAGGAGAGAAAGCTCTCTTGACAGTGAAGCCACAATGTGAGCTTAGATCTTGTCTGCTAATTTAGCTTGCATGTTCTATTTTGATAACCTTGGTGCCTTGGTGGCAATTATTAACCGTATTTCTCGTTTTTTGTTATTTTTAGATGCATTTGGGGAGATGGGTCGACCAGCATCTGGTGAAGAAGTTGCTGTGCCTCCAAATGCCACGCTCCTGATAACTCTTGAGTTGATCTCTTGGAAGGCTGTTTCTGATATTACCAAAGACAAGAAAATTTTGAAGAAGACCTTGAAGGAGGGAGAGGGATATGAGCGCCCAAATGATGGGGCAGTTGTTCAAGGTATTGTGGGTGGAAACAGGAAACAATTTATGGAACTTTAGGTCCCTTAATATGTTTGTGAATTTGTGCCACTTAGTTTTGTTATTGTCCTTGTCCTCTTTCAGTGAAACTAATTGGCAAGTTGCACGATGGGGCTATCTTCACAAAGAAGGGTTATGATGAGGAGCCATTCGAATTCAAAATCGATGAAGGTAACAATATCTCTCTTTTTCTTGTTCATTTTTCTAACTTGTCACTTCTACAAGTATTGCTTCCATGCTTATGTTCCTTGTTTTTTCTTTCTCCAATAATTTTTAGATAGTATTTGAAATAGCTAATAGCTACTTGGATTGAATATGTATCCAGAACAAGTTATTGATGGTCTTGATAGAGCTTTGAAAAACATGAAGAAGGGAGAAGTTGCTCTGGTGACTATTCAACCAGAGTACGCTTTTGGACCATCTGAAACACAGCAAGAATTGGCAATTGTTCCTGCCAATTCAACTGTACATTATGAAGTTGAGTTGCTCTCCTTTGTGAAGGTGAGTGTGAGGTGATGATACATATATCTGTATTATAAGTTGCTTAGAGAATAATCTATTAAATTATAAATAAATGGCTGTAGGAGAAGGAATCTTGGGAGATGAACACGCAGGAGAAGATTGAAGCAGCTGGAAAGAAGAAGGAAGAAGGGAATTCATTGTTCAAGGCTGGTAGATATGAAAGAGCGTCAAAGAGATATGAAACGGTATACATGAAAATCGAATATACTATATTAATATTACCTACTTGTGATATGGACCAGCTAACAATACCTTTCATTCTGTTGCACAGGCTGTAAGGTTCATCGAGCGTGACACTCCTTTCAGTGATGAGGAGAAGCAGCAGGCGATGGTGCTTAAAACTACCTGCAATCTTAACAATGCAGCCTGCAAACTGAAACTCAAAGAGTACAAGCAGGCTGAGAAGCTTTGTACAAAGGTCTCTCTTTGCATTTTGTTTAGTGTGACAATTATTGTGTTATACGTCTTCCAGTTTCATGTGCTGACATCTAGAGATTTGTGTTTATGTAGGTTTTAGAACATGACAGTAGCAATGTGAAAGCTCTGTACAGGAGGGCGCAAGCATACATGCAACTTGTTGACTTAGATTTGGCAGAGCTGGATATCAAGAAGGCTCTTGAGATAGACCCAAATAACAGGTATTTTCACTAGTTTCATGGATAATGGGATATGTTTTCTGATCCACGACTGTAAAGGGTTGTCAGTGTTGATCATCACTGGGATGTTGGTTGTGATGTCAGGGATGTAAAACTGGAATACAAAACTTTGAAGGAGAAAGTGAGAGAGTATAACAAGAAGGATGCCCAGTTTTATGGCAGCATATTTGCAAAGATGAACAAATATGAGCAAGCAAGATCATCGGTAAGTTGAAAACCACAATTAAACATTCTCTTTTTATCTGATTTTATTGCTGCACTTTGATTTGTCTTTGTAAATTTGTGATAGCTTATTACTACTTGCTTTTCTACCACGTATACGCAGAATGCAGCAGCAAAGCAGGAGGCAGCACCAATGGCCATTGACGGCAAGGCATGAAACCCTTCATCTCTCTCTCTCTCTCACCAGAACCAAATAATAATCGAGGCTTGTGATTAAGATTTGTATCAGTTGAGAGTGAAAAATAAAGAAATCTAATGCTTTTGACTCCAATCGCCAGCTAGAGTAGATAGCTATCCTGTGAGATGCTCAATATGGCCAGGCAAACAAAAGAATTAAGGCATAGGAAAGAGTTTCAGCCTCTATCTTCGAAGAGTCAGTGATTTTGTGGGCTAAAAATATGTTTATAAACAAAATTGTGTAAAGTGTCCTATTTGTGAGTACGTGAGGTATGAGGTGTGTTTTTAAAAACATACTACTTGAAAGATTAAGCTGTGAATTTAAAGGCTAAATAGCGGTTTATTAAATGCTTAATTGCATTTTAAAAAATTGTTTCAAATTATATGTTTTAAAATCAAGGGCTGGGATTGGCAAGATGCAAAGATCAAAATAATTGGAAGATGATGGATTAACAATTTTAAAGATGATTGCATTTTCAAAAATTACTTATGCAACTTGTATATTAAAATCCACGCATGATTTAAAACTGTAAATTTGAATGGACCCTTTAAGGGCTGGGATTTGCAAATGCCAAGATCAAATCAAATGAAAGATGATTAAGAACAATTTGATCACATAGAGCAACTTGAATTCCCATAAAATCCTCTAATCTTGCATGAGGACACTCATATTTTGTAATTTTCTCCCATGCTTTTCAAAAATGGTACCTTTCCAATGTCGGAGGAAAGTGCTTAGGCCTTGTTTGTTAAATGACAACGGAGGAAATCGGTTTCACGACATTGTTTGAAGGACAGTAAGAGTTGATAGATATCAGACCTCGTGGCCAATGAATGAAAGGCTACAGTCAAATGGTACATTGCGTGGGAAAAATGACTTCTTGAACAACTACAATGATCATAAAATGACAATAACACCCTTGGGGAGAAGTTTCTCAAGGTATTTTTGGTGCCCAAGTCATTGAAGGACAAAAAGGTAATTATGACATCAAATAATTTTTCAAAGTGAGCCGAGTATCTGATTTTGTCCGGTCTCGTCAACCGATCTGTGCAATATAGCCAAGGAAAAAACCCACCAAAAATTTGCTGAACCAACAGTGTCGTGGAAACCCACTAACAATGCTGCATCGACTGCCGAACATTACCTTAATCGCATTGGGTCTTTGTGGCATGAGCAGCACAATTCCCAAAGGGAAGGGAAATCTTAATGGCAAACTTGTCAGCGGAGAATGTGAAGATCGAGGTCGATCATAGGAAAGCAGTTACGAAAGGTCTTCCAACAAACCTCATTTTCTTAATGAGTGATGATAGAGTTTACGCCGGCGTAAACTCTATCATTACTCTTTCTTAATTGGCAGAAAATATATATAGCAAAAGAACTCTTACACATAAACAACGACGTCTTGAACTTTTGTTTGTGTTTGATAAGGAGAAAATAAGTGGGAAGAAGAATGAGGGTGGGAGAGGGAAATGGAGGATGGATAGACATCTTTTGCTTGGAGGCAATGTTGGAAGGAATGAGAAGTTACGAACATTCTCTCTGGGCTGACCATTTTTCGTTCTTCCGAATTGAAAGAAAATAAGAGAGACGAGTGAATTTTCCTACCAAATAACAATCTCTTCTTTCGTTCCCCCCTTTTTCCATCCTTTCTATCTCTTACGTCCTTCTCAATTTTCCATCCTCGTACCAAATTGAGTGAAAACGACTAGGCGGCTGAGATGAAATATCTAGTTCAATGAATTTAAGACAGCAACAAGATTGGAAAGGCTCTCACAAATGAGAAGAACCCTCGACAATTTGCTGACTAAAAAGCAATAATAACTATACAATAGAAGGCAGGCACTAAAATGGGTTGAAGTCTGGTAGTTATAGATTTGTTTTCTATTCAACAGGGAATAAGAACTATAATTATTACAGGAAGAAAGCAAACATCACAAAAGCAAATTCTTAAATAGCATGAACCGCAGCAGCAAGGGGCACAGCTATAACAATATCAGATAGTACTAATAGCTAATGATAAATTAAGAAACCAGCACCCATCATGTGCTAATTTAGCTCAAAACTTACTTGTAGATCACAAAATAGTCAAATTGAAACAACTAGACATGCCCAGCAAAATCTTGAGAGTTGCAATAGTAAGGACAAACATCGGTCCATCTAGGCAGAACAAGGGTTTGCAAACTAAAACAAGTCATAAAAAGACCAGAGATTGCGTGACTAATAAACTGCTTATGCAGCAGCACCTGAAGCCTTGCCCTTCTTCCTCTGGAGCTTCTTCATGTAGAACTCAAGTTCTTTTCCTTCCAAGATGTATCTGATAAGAGAAAAATGGCGAGGCAACAAAATAAGATGACACAAAAAGCAGAATACAAAAAAATTAGTAAACCTTTTGACTTACCCATCAGCTCTACCGCATTGGCCTGGTCGTGAAGAGATGCAAGCCAACAATCTACCACTCCCACACTGCTCTTCAATATGGGGATCAAGACTGCGTCCTTGCTGGCGCTTCTCAAGCTTCCTGACAACATGGTTACTCTTCTTTGTTTCCTCTGTTGTAGTTCCTTCTCCTTCCTGCTTAGTGATATGATGGAACTTGTTATTTCAAAATATAATAATATAAACTATTAAAACAGATGGACAAAAAAAAATATCACATGGCACTATGCTTGAGAAATTAACCTATCTGACAGCAAAGAAATGTACAGGTCATAAGTGAACATTAGAGTTACATTGCACCTCAATAAATGAAGATATTGAAAAAGAAGGCTCCATTAATGCATTAGAAAAGGAAGAACCCCAATATCAGTGAAATGGCAGGCTTTGAATTCAGAACAAATAGAACGGATTATATTCATACACTATAATTAAATCATCTACTAAAGACAAGATATTAGAGTAGAGGATCCGCCATAGCAATGGCATCTCTAAATCCCATTTTTACCCAGTTGCCTTTAGTATTAATCGAGGGATTTGGTCACTTATATACCATAGGTTACAACCTTCCAATGTGGGCCAATAGAAGTAAATTGTTGAATAGCATAATTGTCAAGAACAAAGAATAAGGTGGCAATGATTAATAGGTCCAACAACCTAATGACCTAAAGAATCCATTTCGTGAGACAGATCAAGTAAATTAGACAAACTCATCCGGTGATACTTGTCAATAACATCAACCAATCAGAGAACACTTCTTGCCCCACCAAATTTCCTCCACTTAAAGGACTACAAAGTATAAGTAGATGCAAGTAATTGCTAGTAAAGACATGTCGCTCAGCAACATTTGTAAAACACTGTACTATTCTGTTTGATTCATAAGATAATTACAACATAGTTCATACATGACTACCATCACAAAAGCCTGTGTTGAACATAAATTTAGAAGTAAAGTCGCATCATTCACCCACCACAATAGTCTAATTCACCCCACCCAAATTTTAAGACACCCAAATTTTCGGAAAAGATCCCCTTAGTATCACATCTGGTCGCTTTAGAACCTTTGCAAAATTTGTCCAAAGAAAACAAGGGAAAAAACCATCAATGTACTGGCATATGCTACCCGACAATTTACTAAATATTTTCAAATCAGAGCCAGAAAAGAATATCTGATTAAATATATAATAGCATAGACAAGGACAAGCGGTACATTTGCATTTGCAAATACGTTAGTAATGCAACACAAAATGGTAATCAGAACTTCTGTAATGAACATTTACGCATTATAGTCTCAGCCAGTTTTACATCAAATAAATATTCATCTAAAAAAAAAAAGCAAATAATTTTGAAGAAAGCACTTGTAGTACCTCAGGAACGTCCTTCTTAGCAGCTGCCTTCTTCTTCCTACCAATGTCCACTCCATAGTGCTGAAGGTACCACTGTTTGAATGGGGCAACATCCACCTGAACAATGGCACCTTTCACCAGAGTTTGCGTTCTGACAAGCTCATTGTTTGAAGCATTGTAAACAACATCCAGGATACGTGTTTTGTGGGAGACAGCTTCACTACCCCATGAGTAGTTCCCAGTATCCAATCTGAGCGCTCTCCATTTCACATTGCCTCCTCTGACACGGATTCGCCTCACGGTCTTGTTACTTGAGAGCTTAGTATTTGCAGCCTGACGGCCAAGCTCATACCTGCAGCAAGAGAAAAATTAGTTATATAGCAGAAAAAAAAAAAGAAAAAAAAAAAAGAAGAGCCAAATCAAACATCTCATCTGTCCCAAAATTCAGGAACCTAACTGCTTTATTTTCACTGGTACTATTTTAATTTTGAGATATAGGAAAAGAGGATTTTTCTTCCCCAGTTCGGTTTTGTGTAAGAATATAAACCATGTAACACTATCACAAAATGACTCGTAAAGGACCAGGGGTAATCTTCAGTGACTACAAACAAACTAAAATTCCCAAGGTACCAAGCTCAGATACACCACACTAAATAGAGCGAAGATCGATCCCCATATACAAATAATAAAAATTGCACGAATCCTCAGCATCGGGAATCAAAACAAAAGAAACCACGTCGAGCAGTTTTGTGACTGAAACACAGAGTAAAAATTAACCATCTCCTAAATGTTCCAAGCAAACAACCAGACTTCAGCAGCAAATTAAGGCAAGAAAATTGAAACGAAAACACAAACATGTCTTTGGATAAGAACTATTCATTGCTTTTAAGAATCAAGCAAACCCAAATAACGAAATACCCAGATTTCAATGACAAAACGAGAACAACGTCGCTAACAGATCTACGACAACCGACAAGATAAAATTGAAAGGCCCTGTGTAGGATGCTCAGAAAGCGTAAAAGGAAAGACAATAACGGAGGTTAATGGAAAATGGTATTGTAAAGCCCCGTGCCGTTTCTGACCAACCAAACAGAGTGTTAAGAGTCGCTTATAATATAAATGAGTGAATAAGTGAGAAAGGGTGGGTCGTATTACTTTCTCTTCTTCCTCCATGCCTTCTTCTTGCCTCCAGTGGCACGCCTCTTGTGCATCGAGTCACGGGAGATACCTGCCATTTATGACAACCACAAACCTCCATTAGCGAGCGAACAAACGAGCGAGGGAGGAAGAGAAAGAGAAAGAGATTTGGGGGATCATAGCATTACCCATGATTGCAGAGTCTGAGAGAGATCGAGGGTACGCGGTCTGCTTCTTCTAGCGACTCTGCCTGCTTCGGCTCACCTCCAGCGCCTCCTCCTCTGTTTGAGATGGTGGCTTTTATATGCGGAAACCCTAGCCCATAAGAAGTTTGACAAGCGAGGTTAGTTTCGTCATTCTTTTAATGTGTCCGACCCGACCCAAGTGTACTTCCCTATCCTGGTGCAAACGGATTCGATTTGATTAAGCTCCATTTCGACGCAAACATATTTGAAAAATATTTTTTGTGACCACAAATAATAATTAAATCAAAAATATTTTTATTTGACTATATAATTTTTAAAAAAACCATAAGCTATTTTTTGAATTTTAACTTCTCATTATCAATTCATCGGAATTCTTCATACCACCATCGGAAGTTGCCGGTCATTTTTTTGCCATCGCTCATTTTTCATACGAACCAAACACTAAAAAATATTTAAAAAAAATCATTTTCCGAAAAATAATTTCATTTATAATATTTTTTGGCAACAACTATTTTATGTGGAAAAAACTAAATCCTTAATTTTAATTAATATATATGTTACGATCATATAATTGGTATATGATAAATATCATATGTTAAATCACATAATATATCACTACCCTCTTTCTTATTCATGTTATGGGCATCCAATATGATTTTTCCAATAGATTTTTTGTTTTCATTTTTTTGGTCAATTTTTCAAACACAACTCAAGTACTTTCGCTCCTTTATGAACAGTATCCTTCGTCTTCATTCTACGAATAATTTTATAAGTGCTCGTGTTCTTTAAAAATTTAGATGACTTTTAAAATATTCGTTTAATCAATATTTCAATAGTGATATATCACAAGCTCAATAATGATTTTAAAAGTCACGTCATTTTTTTATGGACACAAGAAGGACTTATAATGTAACTCTTATTCTATCAAATTTATTAATATAAATTATTACAATTATGGCATAAAAAAATGTACTAAAATAAAATAAAAAATCTAAATTGCAGTTATAAAATAAAAATAAAACACATAAGAAGACATATCTCTATGGACATAAATTTCCTCTAACTAATTTAATAAATTGTCAAATGTCCTCTAAATATTTAAGAAAGCTAAACGATGCATGTCATAAGGTGCAAATGTATGCATGAAATTCAATCATAATTCATAATGCAAATGTATGGCTCTCCCTTAATGAATAAGAGCATTCTCAATGGAAGAGTATTTCCAATGGAATAGCTAAATATTACTTTTTATTTTAAATAGTTCTTCAGATATTTTAAAAAACCCTCATATTGAATTAGCAAAAATAATAATAATAATAATAAAATAGATATTTGATTTGAAGAGTTAAAAAAAAAAAAAAAAAAAGCTAAATGTAGTAACACTTTTCAAGATAGCCATTTTATTTTTTATTGTTTCTCTCACCTGTTTTCTCTTTTTTCTCAAATATTTTCCTACTTTTTTTCTCTCGCATGTTCTTTTTTTTTCAAAACTTTTCCCATTTTTCCTCTCACGTGTTTTATTTTTCCCAAAACTTTTTATCACTTTTAATAATATTTAAATGATATAGACAAAAATATAGCTAATCGGATGTAAGAAACCTTTAAAAATTCATTAACTAAACTAGATAAAGTACGTTTTGAGAAACCATTTTGTATAAAAATTTGCCTTCTCAATTGAAAATGCTCTAAGTAATATTATATTTTATAGCATTTTCCTTCTATCTCTTGTAATACCTTAAACTTCTATAGCCTATAAGCTACATTATTTATTTTTGAGTAATGGATTGGTTAGAATCCATTAAGACCCTCAAAGCCCAAGTGCTAGGCCCACAAGCTAAACGTGGCCCATTATGCCAACAGTTTAGTTGGACAGTTGAACTGTTGAAGTCACCAAGTGCTACGAGCACGATTTAACCAAATATACCAGCACCATCCCTCAACCATTCTTGATAGCCACGGCCCACGATCAGATGCAGTTATAGCAGACTCCTTGGAAATGTGGATGCCCAAAAAATAAGGATGACAAGTCAACAATTACTGTTAACTGTTAGGCAACCCTATAAAAGTTCCAACCATACCCGACAAACTTTTATCCTACAGTTTACTTTTCTACAAGTTACACCTTATATCAACTCACTTGGGTTACCCGTTTCAGAAACATTGCATACATTTTATAATGTAAACAAGTGTCCCAATATTGATCCCATAATAGGAGGGGTACTTTATCTTTAAAGATTCCTAGTCTTAAGCTTGTAGCAATGGGGTTGAATATGATCAATTATACCGCAACGGTAGAAGCGTAGACAAACATTTGAGAATGTTGTCTTCTGTAAGGGTTACCCTAAGACTTATACCCATTGGAACGTTAAAAGCATGTTTGAGATTGCGTTCGATAAATAGAGCTTTTAACTTAAAAAACGCTTTTGCCAAAAATATGTTTTGACTATTTTTAAGCTTTTTAGACCCTTAATTTTTTACCAAATGAATACTTTTTTTTTTTTTTTTTTTTTTTTTCGAACGGACTTTTTAAATGTTAAATGCACTTATAAATCTCTCAAACAGATCCTAACTCCCTTCCTCTTACCAACAACACTGTGATCATAATTTTCAATTTCTCACCAATATCATGGGCACAAAAACACACGAGCCCACACTTGCCATCAAAGGGTTTATGAGAATTCAAAACACAAGCAAGTTTAAACCAAAGGGATTATGAGCTACAAAGGGAATTATATGCAGAACACAAAATATATTATTCGTTGAAACTAAATTCTATGCAGCAAAGATGAATTCTATATGTTAGTTGTAAAAGATTAAGTGCAGAAGGCAAAACGTTTTAAAAAATATATAAACTACAAATTAAAATTAAAATTATTTAATGAATATGTAAATATAAAAAAGTCACTTCAATTTGTGGACCTGAGCCTTCGGTTGTTTTTGGCAAAGGGCCGGACCGGTCAGACAAAAAAATCCAAAAAATTATTCTCAAAATTAACTTAAACATTATTATTTTTAACATCATATTAATCACTTTTTATTACTATTTAAATAAAAATATCACAACAAAACAAAAATTTTTTATTTTTTTTTATACAAAACATTCATACTTTTTTATCTCATATCAATCAAATCTACTACAATACTGTTCTACTTTCTCTTTCCGTTCCATTGCCAAACATAGTCAAAATCTATCAAATCGGCCTGTTCATAATTTCCATTCGAAGAATATCAGTTCATAGAATCATTCATGTTATCAAAATCTTTTAACCTCTACCAACCATCACCTTCCGTGTACCTTTTTTCGACCACGTGTCGCGTAGCCGCGTGTGCTTTTGGCAAAAACAGTGGAGGCGTGATTACCAATTCCATACAACCCGGTCTAAAATCACAAACAACCTCCAACAGGCGCCCACCACGTAGCCAAGAATGTTATTATAATACCCCTAAAAAAATATAAATTTCCTGTAATCCCACGTGTTATTGTCTAGTTGGACACTTTCCGAGTTACTTACACTTTGTGCGTAGTAGAAGAGAAAATTTGATTAAGAACCAAGACAATTAGGGTCCCAGAAGTCCCCTTTAGTAACAGTAACACAGAGAGAGACACAACTAGACAGACGTAGAAGAGGGGGATTCTCAAAAACTCTCTTAACACTTGGAAGGAGAAAAAAAAGGTGCAGAGAGAATTTTCTCGAGAAAAAAACCCTCTTCCTCTTCCTCTTCCTTCGCGAGAAAATCTTCGCTCCATTGACGGTCCCGTGACCCACTTCCACCAGATTTTCCTTTGATCCGAAGCGCAACAATGCTCTCGCTGCAGGGCGATCCGCGGCAGCATCTCCATCAACAGCTCCAATTGACTCCGTACAAACCGGAGCCCCGCGATGAGTCGTTCGCAGCTGCTGCTGCTTCTTCTTCTTCTTCTTCTGCGGCCAACCTCAAGCGCTCTCAGGCCGTGGACTCACATGAAGGTAATTTATGTCTACTTTCTTGAATTTTGATTTGGATTTTTAATATTTAATCTTATAAAATTAGGGTTGGGATCAAGTTGTTCGCTTGATGTTTAGGACGAGGTTTAGTTATTCTGTGTTTGTTTTAATCGTTTCATAATTAAGTAATTGGCTGCGATTTATATATTATTTCATAATCTGCTTTTTGTTTCTGGTTGTCTCGTGAGAAAATTTTTATTGCAAAAAGTTTCCAGAAAAGAATTATTTTCCTCAGTAAGTCTCCCAGACAGCGATCCTGATTTTGATTTGTTTCTCTGAAGGTTTGAGAAAATTAGTGGTTTAAGAGCCTGAGAGCTTAATTTGTTTGATTGGTTCTTTCTTTTCGTGGACTGCTTTTTGGTTTTATTTTTTGGTAGTGGGAAAATTGGTCTGCCATTATCGCTGAGTAATGATTCACTTTTACTCATATAATGTGAAACGCTTTATTCCTTTGAATGGTTTTAGCCTTCTTGGGTTGATTTTGGCCCTATTTTGATATTGAATCTAGATCTGAAGAGTTTCCAAATTATAATAGTGATTCTGTATGGAGAAGATTTGAATTGTTTGATGTTTACGTTCAATGCATAGAACCATTCTTCTAACTTTTCACGTTTGTACTCGATCAATTCCATTTGTAGAATAGAGGGATACAGCTTAAAGCATGCAGTCAACTTGAATTGAATCAACTAACCTTCAATCTCAACCAATTGGTGTTAAAATATACAAGATTTAAATTCTGCCTGAGAGTTTTTTGCTATTGTAGTTTTAGAATCTCTGCATGTGATTTGCTCTTCAGTCCATTCATTGAAAAGCCAATTGATGTGACTGGAATAATTGAAGAAGGGAATTTCCCAGTGGACTTGAGACATCCTAAAAAATCACCGTCAATTGTGGGCATAAAAGAGCAATGTTAATAGATAGTTCATTTTAGATTCCACTCAATGTGATGTGTCTTTTATGCCCTCAATGTGTATCTGAGGATGTATTGATTATTTTCATGTTTCTGTTTTCTCCAAGGTCCCCACCCCCTCTTCTGAATTGCATTGATGTTCAAGTTTTGCTGAAGTTTTTTCGTTTTGTTTTTTGTTTTGTTTTTCATTCTACTGCAGTTGATGAAGGCATGCTCATGGCCCTTGCTCATCAGATGTACAAAGCTGGAAATTTTAAGCAGGCATTGGAAAACAGCAATGCTGTTTATGAGAGAAACCCACAGCGTACTGACAATCTTCTTCTGTTGGGTGCAATCCATTATCAGGTTGTTAGAAAAAATTTCAATCTCACTCTTATCTATCTTATATTGTATAATCATTCCTTCTTTGGTGCCCTAGATGATGTTGTAAGTGTTTTATGAAGAGTAAGGGCTAATAGTGTGTTTTATGCCTCTGATCCTAATATCTCTGCCTTAATTCTTTTTTAGTTGCATGATTTTGATATGTGCATTGCAAAAAATGAGGAAGCTCTTCGAATTGATCCCCGCTTTGCCGAGTGCTATGGAAATATGGCAAATGCATGGAAGGTATACTTTACGCATCTTAGATGGTTGCCACTCTTCAAGTATTTAGGCTATGAAGGTCTAATGAATGATACTTGTGTTTTCTTGTAACAGGAGAAAGGAAATATTGATTTTGCAATCCGCTACTATTTGATTGCTATTGAGGTTTGTTAAAGCTGTACCTGTCACCCAGTACTCCACTTCTTTAATCTTTACTGTTTGAAAGCATGTGGGATTGCTAATTTGTCATTTGTATATTCTATTATTCTTTCCCTGCATGTTCTTATCAGATATTACACTTGCGTTATAACCTTTCTCAAGCAATGAAAACAAGATAAATGTAGTGATTGCTATTCATTATATCACATCCGCTGCAGTTCAAATTGAGGTTCAAATTCATAAGTGACCACATTTGGACCATCATTACACAAAGTATTGTTGATTTGATTGTTTAGCTTTTTTCTTTTTAAAACATGTTTAGTCTGTAAACAGTGATTATCTATGCACAGACTGGCAATCTTGGTAACTTTATTTATTTTTTATTCCAATTGTCTTTTTGTTGAATAGCTTTCTCAAACCAAAAGGTGGCCTGTTCCGTTGGAGTTCTGCTGGTTTGGTTCAAATATTTTTTTTTTCCCACACAGACAATTAATCTGTATATTCAGTTTCGTGGTGTTTGAACTCTATTTGATGCTACCTTTCTAGGTTTACCGCCAATTGGACTGCTCTTTTCCTTGCCCCACTTTATCATGATTTCTATGGCTATTTTATTACATTTTAAGTTTATTGTGTTGATTTTCAACCTTCTTAAACTGATCAGGGATCTTTGTCCTGAGTAGGTTGTCATTTGGTTTAAATTCTTGTCTTTCAGCTTCGGCCCAATTTTGCTGATGCATGGTCAAACTTAGCAAGTGCATACATGCGGAAAGGAAGATTCAATGAGGCAGCCCAATGTTGTCGTCAGGCTCTTGCGTTAAACCCTCGTTTGGTAGGTTCCATCTCAATTTAAATTTATTATAATCTACTGGATTCTATGAGATATTGTGAAATCTCTGTTCATTGGTGTAGGTTGATGCACACAGTAACCTTGGGAATTTGATGAAAGCTCAAGGTTTAGTGCAAGAGGTAGGAAATTGACAGCTTAGCATTATTCTCTCTCTCTCTCTCATCAAAAATGATCTGTTTGATGCAGCTTAATTGGTGTGCTATGGTTGTTTGCATTGATCTGAACACTGCATAACTTCTGTAAATGATTATTGACCATCTAACAAGGAGACATATTTTTTTTGGTGTGAAATAGCATGAAATGTTTGACACAGCAACCACAAAGCAAAATGCGTTGTAACTTGACCATGACTATTGACTTGTGAACTATTTTTTCTGTGGAAGCCTCATTAGCATGAGGGAGACATCGAGTTGTTTCTCTAAGCCCATTGGGGAGTTTTCCTTGTCATATTCTTATCCTTATAAGTTTCTTCTGTATATAGGCATGTGAGATTAAGTTGTTTCATTTGTTATTTGGTTGCTAAATGGCAAGGGAGAATGTTGTCCTAGGTAGGGCATGCTGAGATTGTTTTAAGTCATTGGTTATGTGTTGTGTAGGCATACAATTGCTATGTTGAGGCTCTTCGAATCCAACCAAATTTTGCAATTGCATGGTCCAATCTTGCTGGCCTGTTCATGGAAGCTGGTGATCTTAACAGGGCTCTGCAATATTACAAGGTAAGTGATCCATGTCTCTTTTAATCATGCTTTGTCTGTGTGGGTGTCTTTTTATGCGCATGTGCATGCATTTGTGTGTCTGTGCATGTGCATGTACGTATGATGGCACACATGTATGCCCATATATTTAAGGTAACGACTAGAGAAGCAGTCCCAAATATCAAGCACCAATAACCCTTCCAACTTATATAGGATGAATCCCATCCTAGACATTTTTATCAGGCTGCTAGTGGATCTGTTGCCTGATTTCTTTTCAGGATTTATATTTAATGTTCATGTATTCAAAGCACCCGTACAAGTTTGATATATCTTTCCAGCATCCGTTACACCTTGGAGGATTCATAGGCACTTATATAAGTAAGCAAATTGATTATAGACTTGTATTTATTATATCTGTGTATGCATGTATGCATTGGTAGGCATTCATTTTGTGTCCTCACTTCTCACGGTATTTTATTGGTATTTTATGTTTGGATAGTACCTCACTCTACGGTTTACTTTTTTAGCTTGTTTTTTTTTTTGATAAGTAATAAACCAATCTCTTTAGCTTGTTAATTCATCTTTTCATTTGCAGGAAGCTATAAAGCTCAAACCAACATTTTCTGATGCCTACTTGAATCTCGGCAATGTGTATAAGGTAAGCTAATTGTATTGTGCTAATACAGTCGGGTAGCTGAAAATGCTCGGTCAGGTAGTTGGAGAAAAACAAGATATTTCTTTTGCCTTTTCCAGGCTCTGGGAATGCCTCAAGAGGCTATTGTATGTTACCAGCGTGCTCTTCAGGTGCGACCAGACTATGTTATGGCCTATGGTGAGTCTTCCAAAGCTTCTACATATGTATGAGTACTTCTGAGTTTTTTCACTGTACAGTTATGTTTTTGAAGTAGGACATCCTTTGTACTTTTCAGTTTATAGCTCTCGTACCTAATAATGTGTGGTGGGTTATGGTTTTAGAAAAAAGCTGGAAATTTCCTGGCAGCAACAAGTTAGAGTTTTCTAGGTAGGTTTCAGAGGTTTATTGCATCAAAAGCTTGGGAAAAATTTAGGGTTAACTGTTTCAAAAGGGTATGAGAAAAGGATATGGTTTGGAATTGAAAGGAAGAAAACAGAGAATCTTGAACCTGTTCCTGGGCGGGAACAATGTGTTTGAATAGTAAAGTCAACAGTAATCTAACTCTAGGAATACAAGCTTTCCACCAATCTAGCGTCTACAATTGTTTTCTCACTCCTAATTTTACTTACCAGAGCTCTCATTAAGGCCTTCCTTTTAAACTCTTCTTCCATTTCGTATGCAAATTGAATTACATGGTCATGGTGTGAAGTCTACTTGCTGCCAAACCTGAAGAAATATTAGGATTCAATCCATGTCGAGTACATATAACCTTCGCATCTTCATTCTATGAATTCCAAATCTCATTGCCTAGGTATAAGCTGCCAAACCTGAAGAAATATTAGGATTCAATCCATGTCGAGTACATATAAGCTTCGCATCTTCATTCTATGAATTCCAAATCTCATTGCCTAGGTATAAAATTTGTTGGTTTACTCTTCTACGAATAACTTCCTTGTACCACTTATGAATAGCTGGTGGTACAAAGTAATGAGTCACTGCAACTCTCATGTCTTCCAAATATCCAATGGCTGCATATTTGTTGATTTTCCGCCCCTTCAAATTCTAGCTAGTACATTGAGTTTAGCTTTTCATAAAGACAAGTTTTCCCTCTTTGCTCTAGCTATACCATCTGAAAAAGGCTTTCCATAATACAGCTCCAGTCAAAGACTACCTACAGATTGCTCTCACATAAAAATCATTAACTTCTAGTTTAGTGCCTCTGTCCACATCAAAAGCTCAGCTTGAAACTGGACTTCTTGTGGAAGATAAGGCTGGGCTGATTTTCTCCCTTAAGGGCATCACCTTGATGCATAACCCCATCAAAAAGTTGTGAAAGAAAATCTAGGGTTAAATATTTCAAAAGGATATGAGAAATGGTTTGGGGTTGGAAAGGAGAAAAAAGGGAGGATTGGAAAGGTCATCCTCTTTTGAAAAAGAGGATGTTTCTTCTCTAGCTGTGCAATGGCTGCCCATCAACTTTTGTACGGTGCAGCTATAGGTAGTTGTTGAAATATGCCAGATTAGCTTGCTGATGTGTGGTTATAGGATGTAAACTGCTTGCCTTTAGTGATTCTTTTGGGTTAATTTTAGTTCATTCTTGCTGTGTTTGAGAAAGGTTGATCCTGGGTAAAGTACATTATTTGATTGGAAATGACATAGTGAAGGGCATGAGAGAACATTGTTGAAGTTCATATCTTTTCCAAACATCCAATATATTTAGCTTTAGTCGATATCTTGATACTGATTCATTCACGTTGTATATAATGGTGTCTATTATTTAGTCCTGTATATCCATATACATTGTTATGTGAAATTACCTTAATCATAGAAATTTAAGCTTTTCTTTTCCATTGCATGGCTTTAACTTAGTTTTAACTGATGATTCATTGCATTAAAACACATGGAGCAGCCAATTTGGCCAGTATATATTACGAGCAAGGCAGCCTGGAAATGGCAATTTTCCATTACAAGCAAGCCATTTCTCTTGACTCAGAATTCTTGGAGGCATACAATAATTTGGTTGGTCATTTTGTTGTCTTTACCATTCTGGATTCTTTACAGTGAATTGGTACTTTTTACTTCCACCTTCTCTTAATTTAGACTGGTGTTTCTTTTTTTGTTATTTTATAAGGGTAATGCTTTAAAAGATTCTGGAAGAGTTGAAGAAGCAATTCAATGCTATCGTGTAGGTTCATTCTATCCTCCTTTCCTGGTTTGCTTTTTGCTAGTTTCATTCCATGCTTCTCCTCATATGATGCTCATCATACTTTTGTTGTTTTCTGAAGCAATGTCTTTCCCTGCAAGTTAACCATCCTCAAGCACTCACTAATCTTGGCAATATATATATGGAGTGGTAGGTTGCACATATGTTGTTGAAATCTGATAATTAACTTGAGGTTCTTTTGAGTTCTTTGTTAGATGTGACAAGCATATAAGCTGTCCTAATGGACAACTCTCTGATCACATTTAGGAACATGCTGAGTGCTGCTGCTTCCTGTTATAAAGCAACACTGTCTGTAACAACCGGACTTTCTGCTCCTTTCAACAATTTAGCAATAATATATAAACAGCAGGTAGCGGCATCTCTTCTTGCTCTCTCTCTGTGGTGTAGATGCTCTGTTCCCCAGCATCTGTATTCAGATATTCATTATCCTGGTTTTATTTGCTTCTTCTCAAGCACAGGGTAATTATGCGGATGCCATCTCTTGCTACAATGAAGTCCTCAGGATTGATCCTTTGGCTGCTGATGGACTAGTCAATCGTGGGAACACATACAAGGAGATTGGAAGAGTTAATGAAGCCATTCAAGACTATGTACGGGCTATCAACATCCGGCCTGCTATGGCCGAAGCTCATGCAAATCTAGCTTCAGCTTACAAGGACAGGTACATCATAGCGATTATTGGAGGAGCTATGGAGCCATTTTGTTGAGTATATAATTGTGTCGGCTTATATTTATGCTACATGCTTAAAGTTCTGATTTTAAAACTTCACAGTGGACATGTTGAAGCAGCTTTAAAAAGCTACAAGCAAGCACTAGTTCTACGCCCTGACTTTCCGGAAGCAACTTGTAACCTTCTTCACACGTTACAGGTATGTAGAAATATAAAGTGTTATATCACAAGGTCAGCTTGGCTCCTTTAGTGCGATCAACTCATCATAGTCAATCATGATTGCAAGTCATCTTTAGTTGGAATATTAAATATTGCAGGTGCAACATGCCCAAAGAGATGGGATTTTGCCTTGCAAGTCATTGATATGAAATATCGTGTCATTGCTCAAGTTGGAAGTATGATGCTTTGTGCCCAGAGGGGTTGGGGGAAGGAGGGGCAGGGAAGGACAAATTGCTTCAATACCTATTACGTAGTAAAGCATCAATGCACATAAGTAGCTGAATAGAAGTACACAAAAATGAAAAAAAAAAAGAAAAAGAAAAAGAAAAAGAAAAAGAGGTATATACTAGAGCAAATTGTTTGATATATAAGAATGTTACATGGGGGAAGCAGTCTGAGTGCAATCCCTTGTATATGGGATGTAGATCAGTGATTCATCTTAGGGCAAATCATCATAGGTTGGAATTTTACAATCTGTTAATAGCAGTTTCAAAAATATTTTTATTTATCGTTGTAGACATCCATATTGGAAAATTTTGTTCTTAATGAAGGCCATACTCTTTTAAGATAAATCTCTAAATTTTTATAAGTGTTGCAATGAATCTACTCCTTGCATGCCACATTTACTTTAGTAATTGAAACTAGAATTCTCATTATGTCTCAGGGATGAGAAAAGTACAATTCTCAATTATTTGTGTATGAGAAAAGTACAATTCTCATAAAAATGGTATGTTGCTGCCCTTTTGAAATGATTAAGATGACAAAAGTAATATCTAAACCCCAATTAGGCAAACATTAAGGATCTTGCAACTGAAAAATACCATTTTCATCTGTCTCAGTAAGCAGGTCATAGTGAGGATTAAAAATAGATTCTAAAGGAGACAGATAAAAAGGTGTTAGGACTGCTCAATAACAAATTGCCACAAGCACTTTATGTTTGCTTTGAGTAGAAAAGGGCATTTCTGGTGTAAAACAATCAAGGCATATGGTTGTGACTCAGAATTGCTTGCTACCTTAAGGTATGAAGCTAATTTATTTATGCATCAAATCTGGTGTCTTGATGTGTTTCCGGAGACTTACACACTAGGCGAGGGGCAAGCTGTCAAGTATTGATTGCCTATTACAAATAATGACTGAATTTATGGGTAATGCACACAAATTTCATAAATGTATAGAACTATGCATGAGTAATGCAAGTATAGAATCAAAAATCTTGCTGCAAGAGGCACAGTTTGTGGTTTGGGCAGCTGCAAGGGTTTGCAATATACACATTAATATAGTTTAATGTAATCCATGTTTTTTGCCCATGGATCTTAGCCTTGCAAATGCAATTTAATTCTTTGTGCTTGACAAACTTGAGGAGTTGGGGCTCCTCTTTTTGTTATTATTCTTTGTTCCCGCATTCGTAGATTAAGTGTGAATATTTCTGTATTTAACATTTTCAAAAACTGTGAGGAAATAGAAGAATGGCATATCTTAAGGGAATTTGGTGCTTCTATCTTCAAATGCATGTAATAGTGGGGATTTCTTGAATTAACCGAGGTGCATTTGCAGGACACTCCTTCCCGAGGGCCTGTACACCCCCGGGATTAATCGGAACGAAGCTCTGGATACCCAGTGCCAAATCAAAAAAATAGTGGGGATTTGATGGATTGCTGCCCATCAATCCTTCAGAATATAATTATTGTTCAATGCAAGCTTCTTTGGATATTTTTACATTGATTTCAGGAGTATGACGTGTGAATGTAAAGTCTTGTTGATTTTTGACTTGGTTTATAGTGATAATTCATGATATTTTTTGTACACCTGAAAATTTCAATTTATAGGCACGAAGCTCCCTTATGAAGCATTAAGTAATAGAAACATGGAGATGCGGATTTGTATCTTCACATTGGGAGAATCTTAATTGGATATACAGTCTTTACTAGAATTTGAAATCTACCTTGTGGATAATAGAATTCAGTTTCAACGTATGAGTGAAATTTATTTCTGCTATGTAAGGTGCCTCGTTCAAAGGGTTGTTAATTACTGTTTTGTGCAGTGTGTTTGTGACTGGGAGGACCGTGAGAGCAAATTTATGGAAGTAGAAGGGATACTCCAGAGACAGATAAAGGTTGCCTTTTTTCCTTTTCCATGTTATTTTGTGTTGTACTGTTTTGTCCTTTGAGTTGATTCATTGGCTGGAATTAAAATTCTGATTGTATTAAACCTTTCTTTTCAGATGTCAGTTATTCCGAGTGTGCAACCTTTCCACGCGATAGCCTATCCCATTGATCCAATGCTTGCACTGGAAATCAGGTAAGTTAGATAGCCCTTTTGGATTTAAAAGCTTATATAGTTACTGGCTAATATTGTGGTAATTACGTATTTTTTACCTGCTCTTTTTAAAGTCTGCATGCACATTAAAAGGGAAAAACGACTTGTATTTTGTTATATGCTAATTGTCTTATTTCTTTTTTAGCCGTAAATATGCTGCACACTGCTCTATCATTGCATCCCGCTATACACTTCCTCCCTTTAACTATCCTGCACCCTTATCCATAAAGGGTGAGGGTAGGAGTGGACGCCTAAGGGTTGGGTATGTTTTGAGATTCATCTCTCTCTCTCTCTCTCCCCCCCCCCCCCCCCCCCCCCACATGATCTTATATATTATTACTCTGGGTTTCAGATATGTGAGTAGCGACTTTGGCAACCATCCTCTGTCTCACCTCATGGGCTCAGTATTCGGCATGCATGACAAAGGAAATGTTGAGGTTTGCAAATTTGGTCTTTCTCTGATTTCAATCTAATTTTCTGATTAAACCTTTTCAGTTCATTTTTTATGCCAGATTGGGATTAAGAAATATGTTTATGTTGCAGGTGTTCTGCTATGCATTAAGCCCAAATGATGGCACAGAATGGAGGCAGCGTATTCAGTCAGAAGCAGAGCACTTCATAGATGTGTCATCCATGTCATCTGATATGATTGCCAGGCTGATTAATGAGGATAAAATACAAATCCTTGTCAATCTTAATGGCTATACTAAGGTATCACCTTTTGATATTTGGTAACTTAATGTATAAAATATTTAAAAGTTAATTACTTTGATCCTGTTTCCTTTGATAGATAAGAAACTGTCTTTTCTTAGAAAAAAAAAAAAAAAAAACTGAAATTAGGCTCAAGATGTTCTGTTGCACCTCATTTTTGGAACATGTGTTTTATTTTGTTTACAACAGTTTGCATTATCTGTTATTTCTGTCTTCTTTAATTGATTCAGATCCCTCTCTATCTTGGAATTTTCTGAAACTTCTGTATTTTAATTCTGCAGGGGGCAAGAAATGAAATATTTGCCATGCAGCCTGCTCCTATTCAGATTTCTTACATGGGATTCCCTGGAACCACAGGGGCTAATTATATTCATTATCTGGTCACTGATGAGGTTGGAGACTCTTTAAGTTTTTTATTCTACTTCATACTTCAATTTCTTTCTGTTTAAGTTCTCACTCTGGCTTCCACCTTTGCAGTTTGTATCACCTTCTCTTTTTTCCCATATTTACTCAGAAAAGCTTGTTCACCTTCCTCATTGTTACTTTGTAAATGATTATAAGCAGGTCAGTCATAGTTACTTTTTGTTTCTCTCTTTTATCTGCATATTATTTCCAATCCATAGTATATCTGAGATTCTTCTTTTTGTGTCGCATTTGTTAGAAAAATCGTGATGTACTGGATCCTAACTGCCAAACAAAGAGATCAGATTATGGCTTACCAGAGGACAAATTTATCTTTGCATGTTTCAATCAGCTGTACAAGATGGATCCTGACATTTTCAATACTTGGTAATTTAGGATGAGTTTGTTGTAGTTAGGTGATGTATTGGTGCTAATACAATTAGGAAACATACTCAGTTATCTTTTCTTCGTCCAATATAGGTGCAACATTCTCATTCGTGTCCCCAATAGTGCACTTTGGCTTCTCAGATTCCCAGCTGCTGGCGAAATGAGACTTCGGGCCTGTATGTGTTGTATTTTTCTAAATGTCTAGAAATTGTTATTCCTTTTAATTTATTACTACTAACCCATGCATGCAAACATGCATGGAATACATTCACTCTTATTTTAACTCATTTTGGTATGTCTAGATGCGGCTCAACGGGGTGTACAACCAGATCAGATTATTTTCACAGATGTTGCCATGAAACAGGAACATATCAGACGCAGTTCTCTGGCAGATCTGTTCCTCGACACGTATAATTCTATAAACTTGTCGTTTTCTCTTGAATTGGCTGATGGGCAATGCGCTCTCTCCCTCTCTCTCTTTCTCTCTCTTTTTTTTCTGTCATCTTGTTTTATTACCTTAATGCACAATTAGATCTTTGAGATCCAGCTGATGGCAATGATATTTGGGTTTTGTTCTGTGTAGACCATTATGCAATGCACATACAACAGGCACTGATGTTCTATGGGCTGGTCTTCCTATGGTGACCCTTCCCCTTGAGAAAATGGCGACCAGGGTTGCTGGTTCACTGTGTCTGGCCACTGGTGTTGGAAAGGAGATGATTGTTAGCAGGTAGGTAATTATTTTATGTTCTTTAACATAAAATGTAGATGTGATCAGAATAAGGTGCATCTCTTTCTTTCTTTTTTATCTGATTAGTAATAATAGCATAGGGTCCATATCCTTGTGACCATCATCTCTCTCCCTTCTGAGGTTGAGAATTGGATTTGTAGTCTTTTCATCTCACATGCTTTCTTTATGGAGGGTCTTCGTGGGACTTTTTTATTCATTGTATGCAAGGAGGGAAATGAAATTTTAGCTGCTGTTGGTTAATGCCTTGGATACTTCGGAATCTAATAGTAACGAGATACAAAAAAAAGTGCATCTTTGAAAGGCTGGTTTTTTGAGGCATGTGGTTGACTGGCATGCCTTGTGGTAGTTTTCAGCTGATGGGCTTGGGCTGGCAGTGCTATACTGGAATGTGCTGTGCATCTTTTGTTTGGCATTGTTCAAAAGTAAAAGTTGCTTATTGCTCTTTTTTTCTTTTTCTTTTCTCAATTGCTGGCTCGTTTCTTTTCATCCCCACCAAAATATTCAAAAGCATGAAAGAATATGAAGAGAAGGCAGTCTCACTTGCGCTAAATCGCCCAAAGCTCCAGGAGCTCACTAACAGACTCAAGGCAGCTCGTTTGACTTGCCCTCTGTTTGACACAGCACGCTGGGTGAGTTTATTAGTACCATTATTTAATATTAGTGTTTTTTTTCCCTTCATATTACTATTTGTAAAAACAATATTTCGTTTTGAAATCTTCATGTCTAGAATATCTTGCACTACATTAGCTACTCAAAAGCATATTAGAAAGTGTTTTGTGGGGTCCCCATCTGAAAATTTGTTTGGGTAAGTATGTTTGAAAAATATTTATAAAAGAAAAAAACTGGAGTGTCTGGATGTAATATTGAAAATAATTTTTCAAAACATAAAGAAAGAAAACAAAAAGGAAAAATTATTGAATCACCACCTGAGTTCCAATGCCTTTTAATCGCTTTATTTAGCTCCTTGAGTTTGTCCCCATTATTAAATTGATCCTTTCATCCTATTTTATACACAGATTCAATCACTTGTTTTTTGATACAGTAGAAATTTACAATTATACTCTTTTTTAAAAACTAATAAATAAAATCAGGGATGAGGGGGTGGCTGTGAGCTACACCCATTGACAGAGGGCTGGCTTGCATGAAAGACTAAACGATGTTTTCAAAGGTCTTTTTTCACTTGTTTTTTGAAAAACTAAGTGTGTGCATTGTAAAAAATGTGTGCTGTGTTTTGTCTTGTAAAAAATGTTGCGTTATTTGTTTTGAAAACGAAAGATAGAAAAGTATTTTTGTGGGGCCACTTCTGAAAACTTGTTTGGATAACAACGCCTGGAAAGTGTTTTCAGAATTTAAAAAGCGAAAACATGTTTTGAAGAGGACAGCGAAACACGCTCTATCATTTACTTATTGTATTTTACTTGTTTTTATTATGCTTGAGTTATGGATGCTAGTGAGCTAACTTCAATGCAATTTTTTATTTATTTTTATTTTTTAAAATCAGGTTAGGAATCTGGAGCGAGCCTATTTCAAGATGTGGAATCTGTACTGCTCTGGGCAACATCCTCAACCGTTTAAAGTAGCAGAGAATGATGTAGAATTTCCTTATGATAGATAGGAGCCGAGATTGGGAGACGGGATTGTATATAAAGCAAAGAGTACATTTGTGATTCTTCTAGGTTACTGTCAGTTGGTTGTCCAATTGTCAGCTGAGATGTGTTGCATCTTCCAAGTGGTATCTTGATGGTGATGTTCATTCTTGGCTTTCACTAACAAAAGAGGATCAGATGTTTTTGTTCAGGTGGTCTAAACCTTATTGAGTTTATGAAATATGATGATGTTATCATGCATTTATCCTACTCTTTTGCAGTGCTATTCTTTGACAATGGACGCTTATCACGTTTCCTTCAGAGGGCTATTAGGTGCATAGGTACAGTGCATCAAGATTGGATGTGATGCAACTGAACTGACATTTGTCGTGCTCGTCTCACCGAACTGACCAAAGTGAAAAGTTCAGAGCAAGGGGTGATAGGATTTCTTGAATTATCCTATCGCCCTATTCTGACATAGTTTCCAATTTTCATTACTCATATCATGCCCATTACACGTTCAATTACATGAGCGCTTAACGGTTGGTATTAGAGGCATCCGTGTCTCACGTTACTCTTAAGGACAAGGGTTTAAAGGGGGAAGGAAGGATTGTTATGTGACTCACGAATGTGAGAAGCATGTGCTGCACCTGCACGGGAAGAGTTTACAACGTGAGTAATGTAAATATAAGAAGAAGCTATTATCTCATTGTTATATGAAATCATATTAGGATTATGAATTATTATTAGGATTAGAGTTATATATTTTTAGTTGTCTCAAGGATAGGCATGTTAATCTTTAGACGAATCGGCTTTTAAGCCCACACTCCCACCTTCTCAGGCGACCTGAATTATATTCATCACAAACTTTACGTCCATTTCAGAGTTTCCTTCGGCACAAAAGCAAATCCTTTAATACTAACCACTTTAAAGTTTAAACCACCTTTATTATGCATTTTTGTTTGTTTGAAGAAACCTTTATTATGCATTTATTAATGCTGATTACATGTGCAAAACATAAATTACACACGCTTACACCACACCACCTTAAAAAAAAAAAAAAAAAACATCAGAAAAGAGTCAAAGACTACACCACACCAAGTGAGAGACCATTCCAACCCAAACTTTAGAACCTAATAGGAACAATTTTTCGTTCACTGGACGTGGATGGCCCAAAGTTGAGCAGCTCTTTGGAGTGAACCCAGGGCTTCACAACCACCACGGACTCGAAGATCTTCGTCGCCCCATTCTGCGTGGCCGATATTTTCAGGTAGTATTTGATCCCCGACACCACCTGACTCTGCGCCTCCACCACCTCCACAAACGTCAGCTCCCGGCCGCCGTCGCCGTTGCCTCGGTGCCACAGGCTCCGGTTGTACTCATGCACCGAGAACCTCCCCAGCTCTTGCACCTCCTCGTTCGTCTTCACGTCTTTTACCTCCGTCCTCCCTCCCACCATCCCGTCATAACCGTACGCTGAGAGAAAGACGAGGGAGAAGAGGGTGACCGTCGTCAATTTCACTGCCAGTGACCTTATCATCGCCATCTCGATCGGCTCTTCAGGTAACCCTTCCCTTTTTATTCTTTTAATATATTTGATCGATGTATGCGTTATTTGCGTGTTTGCTGTGGATGTGGATGGAAAATGGTGGCGGGCCGGTGTTATATAAATGAGAGAAAGAGTGGGGGAGTGACACTGTTTTTGGACACGCATAACAAAGGAGCAACGCAAACGGCGTGCCGCGTATTCGTAAGATAGCGGAAATCGACGAGAGAAACTCTGATGGGATTCTCTCTTTGTGGGACTCCAGAGCGGTGTGGGGTTGTTTACCGTCTCTGTCAGAGGCGGCATTTTGCGGATCCTTATCGCCTCGGGTATTGTTTTGGTGCCTGTGCCTGTTGCAAGAGTGATTGATTGGGTTTTGTCTTTTACGCATTTGTGAACACTGAATGGTAGAGCCGTAGAGGAAGTGACACGCATGGATGTGCCACATTGATGACTGCATTGCATGCATGGTGGCAAGCTGCCAAGTTACCACCACTTTCTTTCTGAAAATGGGGCTCTGAGTCGACGGCGACTTGTCAATCGGCGTTTGCATTTGCTCTTCTCATCTAACAAATACAGGACTAAATAGCCCATGCTTTTAAATTCTAATTATCTTTCGACACATTTGTAAAAACAGAATAAAACAAACAAACAACAAAAAGGTAAAACTTTGAGGGACATCATAGAGAAGGTTCGAGATACGCATGAGTCAAGTGGCCGGATTTGTTGACAGCAATTGTCAGCTCAATACGGGACTCATTTGTTCAAGATTTTCAAATAAATCTAGTTCTGTTTTGTCACTTATTTGGGTAAAAATAAGTGTCATATAGAGTTTCTTACATTTTCGGTTTAAATTGCTAGTTTTTTTTAACAGTGAATCTCCATCCGAGTTAAGGAGACTTATCTATAAATAGTGCAATTGAATTATTTATGGTGAGTCCTTCCGTTCTCAACAAAGCTATTATTAATGAGGTTAAGAATTTAATGTGTCTTTTAAATGTTTATAAACACTTGGCATTATTTTATATGGGTTGGAGAATATTTCTTCTATACCGGTTTGGAGGAAATTTTTGTCCTTTTAATGTTGTTTGAACCGCTAAACAAAACCGACTTTAATTAATCCAATTAGCCTTTTGAACATACAATTTGCATGCTTGAGTATTTACACGCAATCAGGAATTATGCTAAGAGCATTTAATGTGGATGCTTTTTATGGTGTGGGGCAATGTATTTCCGTGACTGTGTCGAATACGTGGGACTCGGATCATGAGATGGCATAAATGATTTTGCACACTTTTGGATGCATTATGCAGCCTGCATCTAAAGTCATATTCTTATGTGTCATTGGCTTCACCAAGTCTTTTTTTGGATCTTCCTTGCATATGAAAATGGATTGAGAATCAAACTATTTTATCTATTCGTTCTCATGTTATTATATATTATATGTTTTTAACATTGAATTGGCATGCATATTGCTTATTATGTATCATATGCTGATGATTATATATGTGCTAATTATTAATAGTATTTATTAATTGTTGATCTAATAGGTTTTGTAAAGGCATTAATAGAAAATATGGAATTAATCATGTTAACCCACAGAATATGGAATCCCCTAGGAAAGAGAAAACTCTCAAAAGAAATTCCATTTGATGAATTATAGGCCTTTTTATAGGTTAAAATTATTAATTTTTAGATTAATAGAAATCTTAAAACAAAGTAAGATCGACGATGGAGCTCCTCCTGCAAAACAAGGGAGAGGTTGTCAAAAAATTGTCAATCCTGAAGGATCGGGGACACTTTGACACTCAAGTTAGTAAAAACTCTTAAATAAAACGGGTAAGAATATTTTTGTGCATTCCTGTTAAGGAGGACTTCCCTTCTTTTACAGATATGTTGCTCCCGCCATTGCTCTCTAGGGTTTCAAAGACTCATTGCCAGTAGTTTGTTATTGACTTGGAGATCCCCTCCCTAGAATATCAGGGATGACTATTTGGTGTGAGCAGGTGGTTGAGTGAGCTAGCAATGGGGGAATCAACTACAGAGCATTGCACCTTAGCGAGGGTGTACTTGGGCTTAAATTATTAAGATTTAAAAAATAAAAAAAAATAAAAAAAATTCAGATTTATTAAGAAGTATAAGTACAGAACGGTTTGTCCTTTTCTTTATGGTGCTTTTGGGGAGTACCAGAATCCGAAGGTGTTATCCAAAAAGTCCTGTGAGCTCAGTTGTGGAATTTTCTTTCCCATGTAATTAATGAATTCTATACTTTTAATTTCTTTTCTGTTCCTACATTTTCTAAGCAACCAAATGGAGCAAAGTAAATAGCAGAGAATGTGATACCTGTAATCTAAGTTTATTCAGCCCTGATATAATAATTAGTCAATTGCCCTATCTTTATCACTCTTGATCCGAAAGGAAAAGAGAGCGGGGAATGCTAAACAACAAAAAACCAAAAAAGGGGTGGACTCCTCAACATTATACCTAAAATGAAAACAATAGTGCAAATGCAATTCACTAGCATAAATGCAAAAGTGATGTGTCAAAATATATCTTAGAACCTGTTTTGGATTGTGTTTGAGAAATAGATATTTTAAGTCAAAAAAAAGCTTTTGGACAAAAACTTCATTTTTAAGCTTCTGCAAAAAATGCGTTTTGACTATTTTTAGGCTTTTTAGACCCTAAAAGCGCTTTTAATTTTTTTATCAAACAAAAACTTTTTTCTTAAAACGGACTTTTTAAGTGTTAAAATTACTTTTAAGCCCCTCAAACACAATCTCAAACGGGCCATTAGCATACTTTTCAAAGTGTCGTGTCCTCTCACCCCACCAAACCAAGCTTTCCAAACTTTTCTTCTCTCTGCACTAGCCTGCGTGTCCTCCACAATCTTACACTCAACCACACTCCTCAAACCCACCAACGGTCAAGTCGCATGTTGCTGATATAGCAAAGCAAACACACATTTCCGTTTTTAGTGTTTTACTTATTCATTTTATTAATGTTAATTAATTCCCCTCGTGTTAAACGTATTTAATTCTAATTATGAAATATGTGTTGTTACTAAACTAAAGAATTTGAATAATTATTCAATTCCAACATCTTTTATTCCCAGTAATACCTATTTCTTTTCTTAATGAAATACTCATTTCGCAAATCAAACGATGCCTAACTTATAATTTATTTTTCTCTTCCATTGAACAATGGCTGACATGGTAAAGAATGATAGGTTCCTAACGGGCTTTCCAACAAGAAGGGGAATGTGTTCATTGCAAAGTCGAGCCCTCCCTATGTATTTCAAGCGTACAAAGAGCAATTTCGTAAAGATTTCTCTAAATTTCTAGGCATACGCAGTGAGAAAACTATGCCCTAGGGGCATATGCTTCTTACATTTCTTAAAAGGAGCGCCTTGGATCCTACTACCAATGACTGTTGTAAAATTTTGGAGCTGCTTTCCAAATCGCTCCTTGATTTGGTGGCCGAGGTTATTTTACTTCAACATATTTCATTATTATTCTTTAGTAGTTTGTTATACTATTGTCATACAACTAGCAATTGGAATGATGTGGCAGTAAAAATTAATCCTTATTTATTTATTTATGAATGAGTACTGATATTGTAAGCTTTAAATTTACGGGCAACATATATTCGCCACTTTGTTCTCAAATGTTCCAGCAAGTGTTGATTTAAGAATTAATTTTCACCTCATCAAATTATATAACAGTCGATTGAATAATTAACCATCTATCAAACAGCATTACTCATTTCACTCTAACCACACTTTTGTTTTATTTATTTTTACAACTTAGGGTGCTTATGTGATTTGTATTTTAGGGGCTTGTTAAGGATGGTGACGTGGATTCTTTCAGTGTACCTCATTATAGTCCATTTAAGGGTGAAGTGAGGGCAATTATTGAAGATGAGGGGTCCTTTAACATTGACAAGCTTGAAACATTTGAGGCGGATTGGGATCCAAGCAACAACAGCGACGACGAAGATTTTGTGAGTGGGCAAAATGTACCAAATTAAATGGTTCAGAGCTGGAACAGACTACAGAGCCCATGCTGGCTACTCATTTTGGAGGAACGGCAATGGACAGCTTATTTGCCAGGTTTGCACACCATGTGGGCGAGCATCTATGCATAGAAAAAACGACACATTTTTATATAGTCGTTTCCATGACAAAGAAGTAGATCTTTATATATAGTGCTATATACTGTTCAAAAGTTATGTAATAATATGGGTCAATGATCCCTCGCTTTGCCAGTAAGAGACAAAATATTTACATTTTAAAAAAAAAAAGAAAAAAAAAAAAAGAAAAAAAAAAAAAAAGAAGGTGCATAAATCAAAAAAATAAAGATCTAGCTCTTTTTTTCCTAAGCAATTAAGAGGGAGAGAATTTGAAGGGAGGATTTTTTCTGGTTACGAGGATTAGTGGAAATGCTTCGGAACACTTGGTACGAAGCGATTCATTTTGCAATTTGGTGTGTTCTAGAGTGGGTACATTTATAGACTTTAGAGGCTGATCAATTTGGAGATAGTTGAAACTGCTGGTGAATGTTGGAGAATCGGAGATAGTAATGGTATATACCATATGCTTAGATATATATATATATACTATCTCACTATGCTAATATAACATTCTCAATTCATCATTGACTTTTATTTTTTCTTTTTAACAAAGGTTTATCTATAAGTAGATTGGTAATACCACATTAGTATAATATGGTAATTATGAAATAATAGTTTGGTATATAACATTACTCATAAGTAGAAAAAAAGAAAAAAGAAAAAAGAAAGTTATTTCACTTGAAATTTATATCAAATTTAGTAAAATATGAAGTTATTTGGGCATCCATAAGCTCTTCCGGGCTTGCTAGGCCGGGACCTATAGCCCTATTTGGCAATGGACTAGATATGAAGTTTTTGGTTTAGAAGTGATTGATGTAATATAAAGTTGAAAGAAATTTAAAATTTTTTGTATGAAAAAGCGAAATTTTTTTTGTTTTATAGTGAATTATTTATTTAAATAATAATAAATAGTAATTGATGTTGGGAAAAAGAATTGGACCCGGTCCATTACCAAACGAGGCCCATGTCTAAGAATCGGGTTCGTCCCGACCCCCGCCGTCACAACGCTCCAGATCCAACACAAATTCAAAAAAGTTTTCGTTCTCTCTCTCTCTCTGTCCCTCCATAAACGAAACAACAACAATAAAAAAGACCCTACACACGTGCTTTTCACAATTCCCCGAATTCAAATTCCTTTGCCCTCCTCCAACGGCTACACGCTGTCTCTCTCTCTTCCGCATCCTTCTCTTTCGCCTCCTTGTCTTCCCAAACCTTACTCCTTGTCATTTCCACTCTCCCCCTGGAAGTCTCTGTGATTTGTGCTCACAATGAAGCACTTCATGCAACCAAGGAACGCGATCTTGAGGGAGACGCATTCCACGGATCCACCGTCGTCGCTGAGCCCTAGCTTGGCCAAGCCGAGGCCGCCCAGGAAGCCGAAATCGGCGAAGGAGAACGCGCCTCCGTTGGATCCGAACATGCCGTACGATTCGAAGCAATCTCCGGCCAAGTTGAAGAGTCAACTGCCACCGAGGCCGCCGTCTTCAAATCCTCTCAAGCGGAAGCTAATCATGGAGACTGTGCCTGAAAATTCAGTACCCGGAGGTTCTGATTCCGGCGTCAAGGTAAACCCTAGGGTTTTGGTTCATTTCGATTCTCTATCATCTTTTTGCCTACCGGGAAAATCCGATTCATGTGTGTTTGGTTACTGAGAAAATATGAAAATATGAAACCATCCTACAAATCTGAACATATGAAACTCAAATGTGAAACAATTTGAGTTTCACAATGTGAACCAAAATGTTAAACATTTTGAGTTTAACATATGTTTTTTTTTTCTTAAATGATGTTAAAAAAAGAATTTGTATTCGGTCGGTAGATATTATTTTCTAAACAATCTGAACATATGAAACCAAAATGTGAAACAATCTGACTATATGAGTTTGTTCTTCAGTAACCAAAATGTGTTTGGTTACTGAGAAAATATGAAACCATCCTACAAATCTGAATAGGGATTAAGATTTCTATGTTTGATTTCTTTTTAACCTCTGATTGGCGCCTCCTGCTTATAATTGAATCGTTTGTATATGAGAAATGGCTATGAACGTATTCATATAGTCATGTCGGTTAAGTTGATTTGCTTTTTGAATGCTAAACCATTTGCATGTAATAATTTTTACTGATTGCTTGAGGATATTGTAACAATTTTTCAGGTAATTGTCCGAATGCGGCCACCACACAAGGAGAGGGATGATGAAGGTGATGTGATAGTTCAGAAAACTTCCAGTGATTCGTTATCCATTAATGGGCAAACCTTCAGATTTGACTCAGTTGCTGACATTGATGCCACACAGGCATGATCCATATCAATATGATTGTTTTCAGGTTTATGAACAAATGGTTATTGTCGAATGCTAAATATTATTTTATTTGCAGCAAGATATCTTCCAGCTCGTAGGAGCACCCCTTGTTGAAAATTGTTTGGCTGGATTCAATAGTTCTGTATTTGCATATGGACAGGTATCTTTCAGTTTCCCTAGTTCTTTACTGACTTTTTTATTATCTTACATATAAATCTGAAAATTGATTTTGTTAGACGGGAAGCGGAAAGACTTATACTATCTGGGGTCCGGCCAATGTCTTGTTGGAAGGAAACTTGTCTGGGGATCAACAAGGGTTAACCCCCCGTGTTTTTGAGCAACTCTTTGCTCGCATAAATGAGGTGAGCTAATTCTGTACTTTATGGAAGCCATTGAAGTTTACATCATGTTATTGAACTATGGTCCTAACTTGTGCTTTTGTGTTTCCTTAATAGGAGCAAATCAAGCATGCTGACAAGCAACTTGAGTATCAGTGTTACTGTTCTTTTCTTGAGGTTGAGTGATTAAAAAGTACTTCTTTTGTTATACTTGGCATACATGTGCTTGTAATGTTATGCCACTTGATTTTTAAATTGAATGCAGATTTACAATGAACAAATCACAGATTTGTTGGATCCGAATCAAAAAAATCTCCAGGTAACAAGAACTTATAATTATTTCACCTTTAATCTTATTATGGTATAAACCTGGTCTTCTTAGGTCCTTTGTTGCATATTTCCAGATAAGAGAAGATGTCAAATCTGGTGTCTATGTTGAAAATCTCACGGAGGAGTCTGTTTGTACGATAAAGGATGTGGCTCAGCTCTTATCAAAGGTTAGCTCCTTCTTGTATTTCTACTATAGGTATAGCATCAACACATATTGTGGTACGGTATTTGTGACCTTACTATGACTAGACACAGAACGAGAAATGTTTGAGCAATGCATTTAGAGACCTGTTCTTAACCTTTTGTTGATTATAAGTCATTGGGTCATATACACATGAAATTAAATAATTTCATTTTGTTAGTGTGTTTCTAGTTTGATAAATTTAGATCCTGATAATTGACTCCAAGATAGCAGTTTCCATTGGATGCATTCAAGTTCAGTTACATGGAAAACATATTGAAGAGTTGACTCCCTGTCAGGTTGGGTAACTGTATATGTGCTTGTTACTACAACAAAGAGAAGTTTTTCAGTGTAAACTCTCAAACAGTGGAAATATTTTTCAGTGTTATGATATTTTATATTTTTAAAGAACAGCTTTTCAATGTAGACTTGTCATTTAGTGTTAACCAACAGCTTTTCAGTGTTAAAAACATAGAGTGCATGTCTCATTTCTGTATTCTTTTCTTATTTATGAGATGTACGCATAAGGCTAGCCATTAGTGAGATTACAAAAAAACAATGATTTTTTTTTTGAAAGAATAACTTGAAGCTAATAGTGCATACATTTCATACTTTGTTCCATTTGTTATCAAACATTAATCTCAAAGTAATTTTGTAATTTTCAGCTTTTTACTTTGGTAAGATGGTTTATATTTTACAATCAATTTGTAAGTGTGAACTGATTAGTTTTTCAAGCATCATATTTACAACCACCAAATAATTTATGCAGGGATTGTCACACAGGAGGATCGGTGCAACTAGTATAAATGCTGAGAGTTCCCGTTCACATACTGTTTTTACTTGTGTTGTTGAATCACGATGCAAGGTAATACTATTTATGATGGAGAACTAAAGAGTAAAGATTATTGGGACATTAATTGAAATTTTAATTGAGATGTCTTTGCTCCAAATTGTGTGAAACTCTTCTTGGCTATGTCTTCTGGTCTGTAAGTGCAAGACCCACATTGGTTCTTGACTGCTATATACACCTGCCCTTGAAGGGGTGTGTTAGGTGTTAGAAGTGATTGATATGTATTGTTGGCTCCAATGTTGTCAAAAGCAAAAGGTGACCTTAAGGTGTCAAGTCCAAGTGAAGTTTGACACCAGGTTCTAAACATAGTATACATATTATGAACACAACTTATATGTATTTAATGCCTTGGAATATCATAATCAAGTTACTTCGTGCCTAATGGATAAGAGCTAGTCTATAAAACATGTGATCTACCTTTTACTCGCTTATCCACTTATATTGATTCAAGTCATTTATGCTGGTGAAAAAATTATCCTTTTGTTTTAAAAGAGATTTCCCTAAATAAACCTTTTGAAGTGCTTGCCTCAAGCACCTGTAACTTAAGGTGCTTGCCTGAAATCTAAAGGTCATTACCTCACTAAAGGTTAGCACCTCACTAGAGGCGCCTTGCCTCAAGGTTTAAGGGGTACCTTGCTCGACTGCCTGGCTCGCCTTTGAATACTGGTTGACCCTCTTCTTTACACTGCTTTTGAGTTGGATGGTTTAACAAACAATAGAAATCATAAATATCTCTGTTTCTTTATTTTCCCCAAGTCACATATTTGCTGGAAAATTTTTAAGTAAACTGTCAATTTTTTAGAGCAAGGCAGATGGTTTAAGCAGCTTCAAAACAAGCAAAATAAATCTTGTTGATCTAGCTGGTTCAGAGCGACAGAAGTTAACTGGTGCAGCAGGGGAACGTTTAAAGGAAGCAGGGAATATAAATAGATCGCTCTCACAGCTTGGGTATGGTTTAACATATCTTCTTGCATTTATTATTTCATGTAAAGGTTCATTTTGTGTAAGGTTTACCTATAATGTACGAGCTGAACGGATGGAAATGCAGAAAAAAGTGTCCAAAGGACCTAATACTAATGCACATATATAGAAAGTATAATTTGTCAACATTGCAATTTCATTAGTAATGAAATAAAGAAGAATGGATGGGGAAAATCTTCAAGAGTTGGTTCTGCTCCATATTATTTGACATATAATAATGATCTAGCTCCAGAACAACTGACAACTGCTGTTATAGGTTTGTGTTAACATGGAGTTGTGTGAAGAGAACATTTTGTAATTCTGGTCTGATTTGGGTCAATTATTGGAGTGCAGGAATTTGATAAACATTCTCGCTGAAGTTTCTCAAACAGGAAAGCAAAGACATATCCCCTATAGAGACTCCAGGTTGACATTCTTACTGCAGGAATCTCTTGGGGGAAATGCAAAATTAGCAATGGTTTGTGCTATTTCTCCATTGCAAAGGTAATACTGCTGAAACCTTCTTTCCTCATAGCAACCTTGTTTCTTTCTCTTTTGTGAAATGGAAGTTCACATGCCTCAATATTGCAGCTGCAAGAGTGAGACTTTTAGTACATTGAGATTTGCACAGCGTGCCAAGGATATTAAGAACAAGGCAATTGTTAATGAAGTAATGCAGGACGATGTGAATCACTTGCGTGAAGTGATACGGGAGCTAAGGGTATATTCTTATCCCATAATAAAAGTCTTTTGTGTTTTTCCAATACACAAATTAAACATGTAAGTATGACTTTAACTAGATTAATTCAACAGGATGAACTACATAGAATAAAGGCAAACTCCAACAACCCCAGTGATTCAAATGGAGGGCACTCAGCAGCATGGATCCGTAGAAGTTTGAATCTACTAAAGTCTAACCTCAGTTGTCCAATAACATTACATAATGTCGACGATGATGGTGATGAGGAGATGGAAATTGATGAGGAAGCTGTTGAGAGGCTCTGCAATCAAGTTGATAAGCAAATAGCCGGTAATGAAGTTAACAATAAAATTGATTTAAGCAATATAGAAACAGTAACTTCAGACTTGCTATTTGTGGCACCTAAAGATGTAAGTTTTAATGAGTCTCAATGCTACACATCTGCAGGTGGATCTATTAGGGAACAAAGTTCTGAGGATACAGATGTTAATATGGAAGAAGGAGCATCTGAACAGGATGAAATCATGATTGTTGATAGTGCAGAACCTATTAGAAACACCTCAAATTTGTCCAATGTTAATGTGCTGACTGATGATAACCTCCTAGAGGAAAATCACATAGAAAGTAACACACTTGACAGGGATCCCTCTCCACCACCCGCTGAGGAGAAAGCTATTCTTAGCTCATCTATGAGCAAATTGCTAGATGAAGAATCACCAAGCAAAAATGTAAGGGATAATTCTACCTGCTCAGCCTCTGAACCTCTTAATGGGGTTTCTGCTGGCATTTGCAGTGCAGATGCACCAAATGATTTTTCTAATGGCTCAGCGAATTGTATGTCTCCTCCTAGCCTGTGCATAGTTCCATCTGATGTATCCCCAGTGCTTAAATCTCCAACTCCAAGTGTTTCACCCAGAATCAGCTGCAGCAGGAAAAGCCTGAGGACTTCATCAATGTTGACTGCTTCCCAGAAAGATCTTCAGGATGACAACAATTTAAGCCCAGAGGCTGCTCATATGTCTTCCAAGAAATCCATGAGAAGCAGCTCTTCTAATGTCCTGTCCACTCAAAAAAGTAAGAACTTGCTTTCTCCAACCGAACATTTGGCAGCAAGCATCCGCCATGGCCTTGAAATTCTTGATAGTCATCGCCAAAGTTCAGCTCTAAGGCGGTCATCGTTCAGGTTTTCGTACAAACCTGCAGAATCTAAGCCAATGTTGCTGGTTGACAAAGTTGACGTGGGTGTACAAACCTTTCCTGGTGATATACCAGAAGAAGATTCAGTTGCATTTATGTGTGCTAGTTGCAAGAATAGAATGCAGCTAGAGGTCAAAGAGGCTGATGACAGTTCAAACCTACAGCTAGTACCTGTTGATGGCTCAGAGTCCACTGACAAATTGAAGAAGCAAGTTCCCAAAGTAAGTTTAGAGATAGCTGGATTTCCAAATATCACTTTGGACTCTTCATGCTTAGTTGACCTTTTTCTTTCTTTATCACTCAGGCAGTGAAGAAGGTTTTGGCAGGAGCTATCAGGAGGGAAATGGCACTAGAAGATTTCTGTGCCAAGCAAACTTCTGAGATTGTGCAGCTTAACCGCTTGGTATGCCCCTTCCAAGTTTTACCAATAGCCAACTATAGCAACTATTTTCTTAAGAGTTGGCCTGACCTTTTCTATTGATCATTTACAGGTGCAACAATACAAGCATGAGAGGGAATGCAATGCCATAATAGCGCAGACAAGGGAGGATAAAATTCTTCGCCTGGAAAACCTTATGGATGGTGTTTTACCCACCGAGGAGTTCATGGAGGAAGAGCTAATGTCCCTCACACAGGAGCATACGGTATAAATTTGTTCTCGAAGTTCCCTTTTTCAGTATATTGTGCATATATCTTACTGAGTTGTCTACAGATTTTAAAGGAGAAATATGAGAATCATCCTGAAGTTTTAAGGACAAAAATCGAGTTAAAAAGAGTTCAAGATGAGCTGGAACATTATCGGAATTTCTACGATATGGGTGAGAGGGAAGTGTTGTTCGAAGAGATTCAAGATTTAAGAAGCCAGCTACAATTTTACATAGATTCTTCTTCCACTGCATCTCGAAAGCAGAATCAGCTACTGCAATTGACTTATTCATGTGAGCCCAGTTCAGCTCCACATCTTAGTGCGATTCCAGAGTCAACTGATGAGGGTCCGGAGAAGAAACTTGAGCAGGAAAGAATTCGTTGGACTGAGGCGGAAAGCAGATGGATTTCTCTCTCTGAAGATTTAAGAATTGAACTTGAAGCTAGCAGATCACTAGCCGAGAAGAGGAAGCAAGAACTAGAAACTGAGAGGAAATGTACCGAAGAGCTACAGGAAGCAATGCAGATGGCTATAGAGGGGCATGCGCGCATTCTGGAACTGTATGCAGATTTGGAAGAGAAACATATTCAATTGCTTGCAAGGCACAGGAAGATCCAGGAAGGAATAGAGGATGTCAAGAAAGCAGCTGCTAAAGCAGGAGTTAGGGGTGCTGAATCAAAGTTCATAAATGCCCTTGCTGCAGAAATTTCAGCATTAAGGGTAGAAAAAGAAAAAGAGAGGAGATATTTTAGGGATGAGAATAAAGGACTTCAGGCTCAATTGAGGGACACTGCTGAAGCTGTGCAGGCTGCAGGAGAATTACTTGTGCGATTGAAAGAAGCAGAAGAGGCTGTCGGTGCTGCCCAGGTGAGTTTGTGTTGGCTTTTTGTTTTGATGCTTTATCCCTTTGGATTATTGATATTCATGTTGAATAAAATATGTTTAGATGCAAATTTTTGTCTTCATAAGTTTTTTTATGCAATGATCATATATCTTTGGTAATATCCATACCATAATACAACATGACATTTTTTTTTTTTTTCAATTTGAAAGTTAGAAACGAACCTGGTGGGTTTATTCCCCTCGTCTCACCTCCACTACACTCTTACACACCACATAACATCTTCTTCTTTTTTTAACTGATAAGTTATACACTTTATTTTTAATAAGAACTGATAAGTTATACACTTTTGGAAAACTAGAAAAAAGCAAGCTACGATGTGTTGGTATCCAAGAGTATAAAGCGTTGAACATAATCTTTTTTCAGCTCTACCATCAAAGTCTCAATATCTTCAAAAGTTTGAGCATCCTGCTCTCTCCAAATATGCCTCATTGAACACAAAACAAAATGTTGCCACGCCCTACCTTACTTTCCCAACTCACCAACAATTCTCTCACCCTTCTAGGCATAACCCAATCAACACCAAACATATTGAAAAGTAAGCTCCATAAATCTCTTGCTACTTCACAATGAATCATAAGGTGATCAATAGACGCCCCACTCTTCTTGTACATACAATATCACTTTATCATCACAACATTCATCTTTCTCAAATTATCCCAACTCAATATTTTCCCTATTGCCGTTGTTCACATGAAGAACCCTTAACTCTCCAAATACTCTTCAAAGGAAAAGGGGATCCAGTAGGAATGGTTGACACTTGGTAATAAGACTTCACTTCAAACTTGCACCTTTTGGAAGGACTCCAACATATTCTATCTGCATCCCTTTGCCTATGAGAGAATACAACATCTCAAAGAAAGAAAAGACCACAACACCTCCAATCCTCTAGGGATCTAGTAAAATTACATTTCAATGAATATTACCATCTCATGCCTTCATATTATCCACCACCCACACATCCTTACTACGTGCAGTATTGAACAAGTCTAGATAAGATATCTTCAGATAAGTTACCTATAGTCAATATTTTCCCTAACGATAATGTCCACACAAATACTTAACTCTCCATACAAATACACAAAAAACTAATGATGTTGTTCACTGAAGAACCCTTGACTCTCCAAATACTTTTCCAAGGAAAAGGGAATCCAGCAGGAATAGTTAACACTGTTAATAAGGCTTTACTTCAAACTTGCACCTTTTGGAAGGAATCCAACATATTCTATATGAATCTTTTTGCCTTACTTTGAGAGAATACAACATCTCAAAGAGAGAAGACCACAACACCTCCCAATCTTGTACGGGTCTAGACTGTCTAGTATAAATTACATTCCAATGAATATTTATCATCTCGGACCTGCATATTATCCACCTAATCTAGTTAGGTGATTTCTTTTGTATACTTCCGGTGTACGTAGGGATGCCTTACGCTTTTAAGAAGTTAGGATTATTACTTATAAAAAATATGTATATTATCCACCACCTACGCATCCTTACTACGTGCAGTATTGAGCAAGTCCGAATAAGATGTCTTCAATGGTTGATCCCCACACCACATCATACCAAAAACTAACCTTTGACCCATCACCCACCTCATATCTAACAAATTTTGAAAAAGTTTCCCACCCCTTTCTTCTAAATTTCCACATT